>NC_084746.1:33309645-33512145 GCF_033978785.1 Entelurus aequoreus | reverse complement strand
GACATGGACGAGCCTAATCACCCAAAATCCTGCAGCTTGAAAGACAAATGAGATGACAGGCTAATTAGTTTGGTTTTATCCTGGTTCAGGACAAAAAAGGACTCTGTCGGTGCCAGGAAGGGGATATTGAATAATGAACCGGCTCTAAGACCCAGAATAGGGTTTTACGGTATACTGGTATAGTATCGCAGTACTCCATCCATCCATCCATTTTCTACCGCTTGTCCCATTCGGAGTTGCAGGGGTGCTGGAGCCTATCTCAGCTGCATTCGGGCGGAAGGCGGGGTACACCCTGGACAAGTTGCCACCTCATCACAGGGACAACACAGATAGACAGACAACATTCACACTCACATTCACACACTAGGGCCAATTTTAGTGTTGCCAATCAACCAATCCCCAGGTGCATGTCTTTGGAGGTGGGAGTCATGGGGAGAACATGCAAACTCCACACAGAAAGATCCCGAGCGAAGGATCGAACCCAGGACCTTCGTATTGTGAGGCAGACGCACTAATCCCTGTACCACCGTGCTGCCCAGTATCGCGGTACTAATATATAAAAAACAGTACTATACTCTGAAAAGTACTGGTTCCCGGGCATGGCGTCATGTTGTGACATTGCTGGTTTTAAGAGAAGAGGAGCATGTTCGGCAGCGCACAATCACGGAGTACTTACAAGCAGACACAGTGTGTGGACCGCAAAGGGAGAATGGATGCATTTTGGCTTAAAAACTGAAGCTTTAACACTGAAACCTCAGGAAGAGGTGCTTTAAGACATGTCTAGCTAGCTAGCAGCGAACATCCATCCGCAGCTGGCAGTGTTTTAGCTACTTCTAAATCACTAATCCTCGCCTCCATGGCGACACATAAAGTGAGTTACTTACAAGTATCATCACTGCAGGACGAGGAATTGCTAAACATGCTTCACTACACACCGTAGGAGGATACAATAGCTCACCGATGTCAACGCTAACAAAAGCTAGCGTGCCTGAACGTAAACAAATGCCATGGGTGGATCTACACCTGAGATTCACTGTAATGATACCAAGTCCAAGAGCGTATCTAGTCGATACTACTATGATTACATCAATATTGTTTTAGTGTCACAAAATCTTTTTTCCTTTTAAATTCATATTATATTCATAAACTCAGGAAATACGTCCCTGGACACATGAGAACTTAAGTTATGACCAATGTATGATACTGGAACTATTTGGTATCAGATCGATACCTAAATTTGCGGTATCATCCTAAACTAATGTAAACTTTCCAAACAACAGAAGAATAAGTGATTATTACATTTTAACAGAAGTGTAGATAGAACATGTTGAAACAGAAAGTAAGCAGATATTAACAGTAAATGAACAAGTAGTTTAATAATCAATTTTTACAGTTCATCCTTCATAATGTTTATAAAATAATTTTATGATAAATGACACAATATGTTACTGCATACGTCAGCACACTAATTAGTAGTCTGTTAGTTTACTTACTACTAAAAGACAAGTTGTCTAGTATGTTCACTATTTTATTCAAGGACAAAATTGTTCTTCTATTGCAATAAAAACATATGTTTAATGTACCCTAAGAGTTTTTGTTAAAATAAAGCAAATAATGACATTGTTTTGTGGTCTTCTTTATTTAGAAAAGTATCGAAATACATTTTGGTACCGGTACCAAAATAGTGGTATCAAGACAACCCTAACCCAGAGGTTTCAGGACTGTAACAAGATATTTTGGAAACTCTGGTGGAGATTTGCTGTGTAACAGTGTAGCTGAACATTCAGAGAAAAATGTCTAACATTACATGAATGAAGTCGTCATTTTACAATAAAAATGTATATAAAAATGGGTTCAAAGCGTTGAAATAAAGTAGTGGCTTATAGTCGGTGCTTGTGTTACAATGAGGACTGTTAAAATAACTATTCCAAGTTATGGTGTTATCATTATGATGCAGTGAAACTTGTCATTTTACAAAGTATTTATTTACCTTCAGTGTGGCTGTAGTACTCGCTTCAGTTCAGTTTAACGTGATGGGACTCTTTTCTCTTGCTTGGGTCTTCACTTTGACTGAAGTGTTTTCACTTGACTCTCCAGTGTGTTAAATGTGAGTACCGAGCAAGTTGTGTGTGTATGCGTGTGTGTGTGTGTTGATTTAAACACGACTAGCCAGTGCCAGGCACCGCTAACACAGCACATTTGTTGAGGCCCAAGAAAAACACCTCTGACAGGTGGTCAACCTAAAAGCCCTCTAAAGTAAACCTTAGTGACCTGTACCATGCACAGGGGACCAGCTAAGTAGAAAGAAACAGAGGAATGCAGGTGAATCAGATAAATCAACCAATATTTCATGGAAACACGAATGGTTCTTTGTCAAGAGAAGAAAAAAATCATCATTAGAGCTTGCGGTAAAATTGACATCGTAATCTTTTCCATTAGTGACACAACGCTAGCATCTCAGACGGTATTTTCACTCGCTCTATTTATCGTAGCCTTTAGTGTTAGCTTTTGCAGGATAAGCAATTTAGAGGCTCAAGGAAAATAGCCTGTGCTAATTCTGCAAAGCTCCAAACTTTTAATTAGGACAACCGCCATAAAACAACAACATTAGCATGCAAAATACTAATCACAAAGACTGCCACCACACAGCTAATTAACAATGTCTGCCTGTAAAGCCAGAATGGTCCATGTAAATACTCCATACAGTCATATTTGTAGTTCATTTGAGTCCACGTATGATGAATGCTAATTATCTCTGCAGAGAGGGGCAATGATGCATGAAAGTACAAGTATATATTTTCTAATTAATCGAAACAGAGACAGGTATTATCTGAAAGCTATTTAACTGAAGAATGACGTAGACGGTGTACTTTGTTTACACGGCAACAGGCATTAGATCGATAAAACAAATCTCAGGGTGGCAGTTTTAAAAAGGAGACCATTAAAACAGACATAAATATGTTGCTTACAAAACAGAAATAGTGAAGTAGTTTTTTCATACTTTGTTTTGCTGAAGTAAAACAATAACAAAGAATAATGCTATGTTTTACATTTTGTTCATGCATTACCGTATATTTTCCGAACCACAGGGCGCACTGCCGATGAATGGTCTATTTTCGATCTTTTTTCATATATAAGGCGCACCAGATTATAAGGCGCATTAAAGGTGTCATATTTAATTTGTTTCTAAATGTAAAACACTTCTACAAACACATCGTCTGCATAACATGTAATAGTGGTGGTTCTTTGGTCAAAAATGTTGCATAGATTATGTTTTACAGATCATCTTCAAGGCGCTTTCTGGCAGTCGTTTACGGATGCGCCGTTTTGTGGGTGGTCTTATTTATGTGGCTCACCTTCGACAGCGTCTTCTCCACGTCATCTTTGTTGTAGCGGTGTAGCGTGCAAAACGAGAGTGGAAAAAGTGTCAAAAGATGGAGCTAACTGTTTTAATGACATTCAGAATTTACTTAAACAACGGAGCAGCATCTCTTCATCCGTGGCTCACTAGTGCAACAACAACGCCGGGAATGTGTCCCGTGAAAAACCGTCCAACCAGAACTCTCTAATAACTAAAGTTCCTTGGGTGATAAATGTAAACTCACTATACCGGTATGTTTTAGCACTTTCATGGCGAGTTTACTGACAGATATAAGTAAGAACTTTACACTACTTTATATTAGAAATGGCAACAGCGAAGGATGAATGTCCCATAACAAGAAGATAGAGAAAAATAAGAAGCTAATCGACTACGGTGTCGGCACGGACTACAAAGGCGGGCTCGTGCAATTTTTCAGGATTTAAGCATATCGCAAATACAGATCAGCAGGTACCAGAACGTAAGAAAAGTTGCTTTTGCATAATATTGTGAAACAAAACGCCAGATAATATGTCTTACCTTATACACACACCATAATAATACTCGTATGTTGAAGCACAGTACAATCCATTAAGCCGTTACTAAAGTCGTACTAAAACATTTTGATAGATATTTGGAGCGCCGTGTGTAATGTTCTATATTTTCAATGGAACATATAAAATGTTGGTGTTTACTTGAGCCATATTGTAGTCCACACGTATCTCTTATGTGTGACTGCCATCTACAGGTCACACTTGTTACACCATGTACCAAATAAAATTGCTTTGAGGTCGGTAAGCAAAACCAGAATTATTCCGTACATTAGGCGCCGGCTATAAGGCGCACTGTTAAATTTTGAGAAAAAAAAGCGTTTAAGTGCGCCTTATGGTCCGGAAAATACGGTATTAAAAAAAGAAAAAGAAACAAAATTAGTACAAATCAATTATTTCAATCAGATTAAACACTTTTTAATTGTGATTAATTACTCGCTTGCATAATTTTTATAAACTGAAGAAAATAGTAATATTTGAACACTTGCAGTGTGCATTTGTGGGGTGCTGACGTCATCACGGTGCATGAAGATTATCCCAATTCAAAATAGTTCCAAGTGTCCTTCGAATCCGACCGACAAATGTGTCCTTTTCTCCCATTAGCAGAAAGGTTGCATCCGTGTTTACACTTCACTACCTTTCATCCTTCCCGAGATCCTTTGCGCACGCAACCCTGAAAAATGTTTAACATGGCGGCGCTATGTGGAGTGAAAAGAGCAACTTTAAAATGTAAGTATAGATTTATGTATTTATTAGTTTAAAACAGCTAAAAGCAGACATGTCAGTAGTGATATACATTTGTGTATCGTAATGTTGAGCGACCTCCATGCTATTTGCCCCTCTCTTTATCCCGAAGGAGAGCCATATATCTGGCCATTGAAGGCAGCTTGTGCTTGGAGCTTTTTTTCCAATATTTGGAAGTAAAGCCTTACATTTTTTTATTTTACTTATTTTTTAGACTGCAAGAATTTGACTAAATTATGTTCTATTGATGTGTGGCCGGAACAAAGTATTGCAAATGTGTGCAACAGTGTACAGATATTAGTTATTGCGTTTTTTTGTGTACATTTGCATGTTATTTGAAAATGTTTACTTCTATTAATGATTATTGTTTTTTTTGTTTTGTTTTTTTTTTGATTTGCAGGATAATTAAGGAGGACTTGGACAACAACGGAGCAAAAATGACACAAAACACATGTACAGTCGCAGTCAAAAGTTTACATACACTTGTAAAGAACTTAATGTCATGGCTGTCTTGAATTTCCAATATTTTCTACAACTCTTATTTTTTTTGTGATAGAGTGATTGGAGCACATACTTGTTGGTCACAAAAATCATTCATGAAGTTTGGTTCTTTGATGATTTTATTATGGGTCTACTGAAATGTGACCAAATCTGCTGGGTCAGAAGTATACATACAGCAATGTTAATATTTGGTTACATGTCCTTTGGCAAGTTTCACTGCAATAAGGCGCTTTTGGTAGCCATCCACAAGCTTCTGGCAGGCTTCTGGTTGACTTTTTGACCACCACTCTTGACAAAATTGGTGCAGTTCAGCTAAATTTGTTGGTTTTATGACATGGACTTGTTTCTTCAGCATTGTCCACATGTTCTCAATGAGGTTTAAGTCAGGACTTGGGGAAGGCAATTCTAAAACCTTAATTCTAGCCTGATTTAGCCATTCCTTTACCACTTTTGACGTGTGTTTGGGGTCATTGTTCTGTTGGAACACCCAACTGCGCCCAAGACCCAACATCCTGCCTGATGATTTTAGGTTGTCCTGAAGAATTTGGAGGTAATCCTCCTTTTTCATTGTCCCATTTACTCTCTGTAAAGCACCAGTTCCATTGGCAGCAAAACAGGCCCAGAGCATAATATTACACCACCATGCTTGATGGTAGGAATTGGTGTTCCTGGGATTAAAAGGCCTCACCTTTTCTCCTCCAAACATATTGCTGGGAATTGTGGCCAAACAGCTCAATTTGTGTTTTATCTGACACCACATGGACAAAGATAAGACCTTCTGGAGGAAAGTTCTGTGTTTCAGCACTGATTGCTTAAAGTAGGGGTACCCAACCTTTTTTGCACCAGGGACCGGTTTAATGTCGGCATTATTTTAAGCATTATTGTATAAGAAACAAAAAACAATGAAAGTGTCAACTGTACATGGCTTGTATATATGCATTTTCATGAAAGGAATAAAAATAAATGATGATGATAATGATGATGATTTTCACGGACCGGCCTTCCCCGCGTGGCAGATTGATACAGCAAATAAGTGCATAAAAAATGAATACATGAAAAACTCACCATAACGTTCAATTAGTGGGAGCCCCTGACCTTTTCCCTTTTGCAAAAAAGCTCTCCTCTGACTTTTTGTTTTTTGCTCATTTTTGCTAGTAGTGGGCTTTTTTTTTAACTTTAGTATCCGATGGGTTTTAGGTGATACATCACATTCAAGGACAAGAGCATGGATATATAGGAAAGCTAGACATACTTGACATTGGTTCTAATAGATTTATATGGGTTACTATTTCCATTCTGAAAGTTATGTATTCATGTTGTGCAATATTTCATACGTAGATAAACTAATGTTAGCTTTTTTGGTCCAATTTTCCATGCGTAAATACATTCGTTATTGCTAACTACTTATATAATAGGACAATGTGCAATAATAGCAGCACTTTAACTTATTAGGCCAAAGGAGACGTGTATTTTTTTTCCTACAGCACAATTATTATATGCAACAATTTAGCACTTCTTTAACTCCTATGGTCACTTGGTTCCTGATCTACCCTCATCTTAGGTCATCAACCAGGCAAGATGGAACCTAGCTTTTGGTTACGATTTGGCATCTTTACATTTTATATGTTTATTAATGCGCGTTGTCCCATGTGACAAAGATGTAACAAATATAGCAAATGGCGACTTCCTATAAGGAGTTTTATAATACATCTATGTGTGTCTGGTGGGACTGGCCAAAGTTAAGTAGAAGAAAATGTGGTCGGTTATAAATGATTTAATGTCTCGGTGCAGCCCGGTAGCAAATGCGTCACGGACCGGTGGTTGGGGACCACTGGCTTAAAGAACCAAAATTCCTGAATGTTTTTTGTGACCAACAAGTATGTGTTCCAATAACTCTATCACAAAAAGATAAGAGTTGTAGAAATTATTGGAAACTCAAGACAGCCTTGATATTGTGTTCTTTACAAGTTTATGTAAACTTTTGACCACGACTTTATATCAGTTTGGATGATCATCTAAAAACAAAGTATTTTTATAACTTATATAAATTAATAACCTCGTGCCGAAACTACAGTTGTTGTGATTTATTTCCTCTGTCTATATTGCAAATAATTATATGATAATAATAACATTTTAAAAAAATATTTATTTTTATTTTTTTTCAGTGTACATGAATGAAGGTGTGTGTTGCTGAACCCGACTTGGACGTTATCTGCACTGGACCTGGTTTTAAAAACCCTTTAAACAAATCTAATTTAATTTACAACCTGGTCTGGTGAAGATAAGGTCCTTTTTTTTTTTAGATAAGATAAATAAATATTTTCTTGGATAAAAAGGAAAGTAAAACAATATAAAAATAATTATATTTTTTTTAAAAAGTAATTAAATGAAAATGTTAGTGGACCAGCAGCACATACAATCAAGTGTGCTTCAGGGACTGTGTCCCTTGCAGAAGTGTTGTCCATGTTGTGGGAACCAGAAATATTGGTAGCAGAAAGAAACAACCCCTTTTGTGTGAGTGGGTGTGTATGAGTGTGCATGGGGGAGGGAGGGTTTTTTGGGGGGTTGATGCACTAGTTGAAAGTGTATCGTGTGTTTTTTCTATGTTGATTTAATAAATAAAAAATAAAAAAGGAATTAAAAAAATAAAATAAAAATAATAATAACATTATGCTATCCCAACGTTTACTATAACTGGCTGTAATACAAGTAATTTGACAAGATTAGAAAAGTACATCCAATATGAATGACATATTAATAAAGTAAGATGGTGGTGTAGCTGTATGGATAGATCTTGATGACTCTTTCTGGGACATCTTCTGGATTGTCTGCGTGTTTTTAAAAGCATTCAAAAGTATAAAAAATAAATCCATCATGAACAAATAATTAGGAATAACAGCTTGAGATTGCTTGTCCACACGTTACACATCTTCATGACAATCATCTCCCATGATTTTTTTTTTTTTTTAATCAAACATATCTATCACAATTTCCAGATGTTTCCAATTTGAGGGCACGCTACACCAAACGTGGACTACTTGCATTTGGAAAATATATTTTTCAGACTGCTGTAGCTGTGTTTTCCTGCTCTTAGGGCAACTTTTAACCAACACAATTATCATTATCAAGCCTGCGTTGTATGGCCATGTATGGTCTGTCTGCACTTTGTTCAATTATTTCAGCACTGATTGCTTAAAGCCCGGACGTGGAACACGTAGTTCTGAAAGCAATGTGGCTGATTTCCAAAACTTTAAATGTCATTAACAATTAAGCTCAATTCAGCCTGACTTGTCCATTACTATTGTTGTAGCTGTGCTGTCATCATTCGCCTTTCCCGACACGTCTCGTTTTATCTTCACCATGGGAATGTTTGATTCTTTGTCAACACACCATGAAAGGTGGGGGAGGACGAGACACTGAGGGAGCGTGCGAGTACATTTTTGGCTTAGGTTTGAAAGAACTTTGCGCAAACAGGCGGATTAGAGAGCCATTTGTGGGTCCTGTCACGGTGCTGCATGGATATTTGCTCGTAACAACAGTAAGGACAACTCACTGTGGAGTGGCTGATGAATGATATCGCTGTCATCTAGCTTAGGGCAGGGGTCGGCAACCCAAAACGTTGAAAGAGCCATATTGGACCAAAAATACAAAAAACAAATCTGTCTGGAGCCACAAAAAATGGAAAGCCGTATATAAGTCTTATAATGAAGGCAACAAATGGTCAAAAGTTTACATCCACTTGTAAAGAACATAATGTCATGGCTGTCTTGAGTTTCCAATCATTTCTACAACTGTTATTTTTTTTGTGATAGAGTGATTGGAGCACATACTTGTTAGTCACAAAAAAACATTCATGAAGTTTGGTTTCCAAACATATTGCTGGGTATTGTGGCCAAACAGCTCAATGTTTCTTTCATCTGACATCACATGGACAAAGATAAGAGCTACTGGAGGGAAGTTCTGTGGTCAGATGAAACAAAAATTCAGCTGTTTGGCCACAATACCCAGCAATATGTTTGGAGGAGAAAAGGTGAGGCCTCTAATCCCATGAACACCATTCTACCGTCAAGCATGGTGGTGGTAGTATTATGCTCTGGGCCTGTTTTGCTGCCATTGGAACTGGTGCTTTACAGAGAGTAAATGGGACAATGAAAAAGGAGGATTACCTCCAAATTCTTCAGGACAACCTAAAATCATCTTGGGCACAGTTGGGTGTTCCAACAGGACAATGACCCCAAACACAGGTCAAAAGTGGTAAAGGAATGGCTCAATCAGGCTAGAATTAAGGTTTTAGAATGGCCTTCCCAAAGTCCTGACTTAAATGTGTGGACAATGCTGAAGAAACAAGTCCATGTGAGAAAACCGACAAATTTAGCTGAACTGCACCAATTTTTGTCAAGAGGAGTGGTCAACAATTCTTCCAGACGCTTGCCAGAAGCTTGTGGATGGCTACCAAAAGTGCCTTATTGCAGTGAAACTTGCCAAGGGACATCCATCCATCCATTTTCTAAACCTTGTCCCTTTTTTGGGGTCGCGGGGGGTGCTGGAGCCTATCTCAGCTGCATTCGCCACCTCATCACAGGGCCAACACAGATAGACAGACACCGTTCACACTCACATTCACACATTAACATTGCTGTATGTATACTT
Source organism: Entelurus aequoreus (assembly GCF_033978785.1). NCBI lineage: Eukaryota > Metazoa > Chordata > Actinopteri > Syngnathiformes > Syngnathidae > Entelurus > Entelurus aequoreus. Next base: position 33,502,341 of record NC_084746.1, on the reverse strand, counting down.
TTGACCCAGCAGATTTGGTCACATTTTCAGTAGACCCATAATAAATTCATCAAAGAACCAAACTTCATGAATGTTTTTGTGACCAACAAGTATGTGCTCCAATCACTCTATCACAAAAAAATTTAAAGTTGTAGAAATCTTATAAACTCAAGACAGCCATGACATTATGTTCTTTACAAGTGTATGTAAACTTTTGACTACGACTGTAAGTGTCTATATTAGCTATAATAGCCTACTATCAAAATGACTACGGTATGTGTCGCAAGTTAAAGCAAATCTTCGTTGACAGAAATGTTGAAATGTAATATTTATTCTACACATTTTTACAACATTAGGAACCATTAGTAAATCCGAGGCTACTCAGAAGGTGAGATAACTCCTGGAAATTACTGGATTTTAATGGCCAAAGGTATAGATGTGTGTGTCCAAGTTAAAGGACACGGCAGGCTGTCTTCTTTTATTAGATTTATTACAATCTTTGGCAAGCTAGGTAATGTTTGCTGTGGTCTGGAACAACATGGCACACAAACAACTATCTGAAATGCAGCCAATATTATGTACAGATAATATGTCATGAAACATGCAAAACTAAATTATATACAAAGAGGATAAAAGTAAAGGAAATTAAATGAGCTCAATTATAGCTACAAATGAGGCATAATGATGCAATATGTACATACAGCTAGCCTAAATGGCATGTTAGCATTGATTAGCTTGCAGTCATGCACCGACCAAATATGCCTGATTAGCACGCCAACAAGTCAATAACATCAACAAAGCGCACCTTTGTGCATTCACGCACAGCATGAAACTTTTGGTGGACAAAATGAGACAAAGAAGGAGTGGAAGATTTTACATGTAACCAAACTGTTGCATCACAGTCCACACTATGGTGAGTTTAAAAACCGCCGAAATTAGTAGGACAAAACGATGTTCAGAAAATACTCTCATCAGTGAAGCATACACACAAACATATTAAACAGTGGGCTTTCTAACAATTGGGAAAGTTTGTGTCATGTTTGTGCTCAAACAAAAAACATACTAAAACTAAAAAAAATTGCCCCCCCATTTTCAATCCTTTTTAAAAAATGCTCCAGGGAGCCACTAGGGCGGCACTAAAGAGCCGCATGTAGCTCGAGAGCCGCGGGTTGCTGACCCCCGCCTTAGAGTGAGGCCTGATGAAGTCATGCCGACATGGTTATTGAATTTGTGGTCTTGGCCACAAAGTAGCCAGAACAAGAATGTGGGTAAAAAACATGTGGGAGGTTGTTTTTTTTTTCGGGGGAGGGCAATAGATTAGAAGCCACAAAGTGGATTTGAACTGACGTCTGGAAATTTGGACAAGATCCATGATACCAGCGTTCGGGGCTCTGGGCCATTATGTGCACAATCGTACACAACCGAGCTTCGGAGGGAGAGCGACGACACAGAGCGGAGAAAAATAAAAATGGATGACACGGCTGACCAGCTAAACTTTTCTGGAACATAAAGCCGGTGGAGCGTTATGGGAGCATTCGTGCAAGATGACCACGACAGCAGGGAGAACAAGGACAGACCTTCAGTTTATCAAGGCCATACACCACAATGAAAACATGGTGCTGGGGGCTATTAAGGAAGCCCAGTAAGTTTAAAGTGATACCTTTAATTGAAAAACAATGGCAACATTAGTGTGGTCTCTGGCAGAGTGGCACTTTTTTTGCAACAGATGATAGTAACAGGCTTATTTCTAAGGACAAAACAACACTGTGCGCTAGGGTTGTACGTTATACCTTTACTAGTATAGTATCGCGGTACTAATTAATCAAAAACGGTACAATACTCTGTTTGAAAAATACCGGTTCGCCATATTTATTTATTTTTTTACAGGCACGGCGGCGCGTCGTCACGTCATGACATTGCTGGTTTTACGAGCAGAGGAGCATGTTAGGCAGCGCACAATCACGGAGTACTTAAAAGCAGACAGTGTGTAGACAGAAAAGGGAGAATGGACGCATTTTGGTCTAAAAACTAACGATAAAGGTGAAGTTATAACCCTGAAATGCCCTCAGGAAGACGTACTTTAAAACATGGCTAGCTAGTTAGCGGCTAATGTCCATCCGCAGTCTGCAGTGTTTTAGCTACTTCTAAATCGCTAATCCTCGCCTCCATGGCGACAAGTAAAGTGAGTTTCTTACAAGTATCATCCCTGCAGGACGAGGAATAGCTAAACATGCTTCACTACACACCGTAGGAGGATACAATAGCTCACCGGCGTCACAATGTAAACAAACGCCATAGGTGGATCTACACCTCACATCTACTGTAATGATACCAAATATATTATGTATTTAGTCGATACTACTATGATTACATCGATATTTTTTATCGTCACAAAATATTTTTTCTTTTTTAATTCATATTATATTCATAAACTCAGGAATTATGCCCCTGGACACATGAGGACTTAAATTTGGACCAATGTATGATCCTGTAACTACTTGGTATCGGATCAATACCTAAATTTGTGGTATCATCCAAAACTAAAGTATCCAAACAAGAGAAGAATAAGTGATTAGTACATTTTAACAGAAGTGTAGATAGAACATGTTAAAACAGAAAGATATTAACAGTAAATGAACGAGTGGATTAATAATCCATTTATGCAGCTTTTCCGTTATGTTGACAAAATAATGGAATGATAAATGACACAATATGTTACTGCATACGTCAGCAGACTAATTAGGAGCCTTTGTTTGTTTACTTACTACTAAAAGATAAGTTGTTTAGTATGTTCACTATTTTATTTAAGGACAACATTGTTCTTCGATTGCAAAAATAAACATATGTTTAATGCACCCTAAGATTTTTTGTTAAAATAAAGCCAATAATGCCATTTATTTTGTGGTCCCCTTTATTTAGAAAAGTATCGAAATACATTTTGGTACCGGTACCAAAATATTGGTATCGAGACAACCTTACTATACACACATAAGGTTATTTTTCTAAGACGATGAATGATATGCTGCTGATGAAATTTGGAGACGAATAGAGACATCGATAAAATAAAAATGTTGTTAGTTATTGTTTGCCTTTTGTGAGGAGATAAAACGATTTTACCACGACAAGGCTAATTACTTGGTATTGAAATATCAAACTGCAATTGTAAGGCTGGGTGGCACATGTCTTACTTTGACATGCTCATGAAGGTCATGTATAACATGCTGCAATGCCTCCCTTAATCTAGGGAAAAAAAAGATATTGGACTCAAAATTTAGCTTTTTCCAAGGCAGGGCATGATATGCTGTTTATTTGGCATCAAAATATCAACCTTTAAAAAGGTAGCAAGGCTGGTTGGCACGTGGCCGACTTGATGTGTGTATGTTTTATTTTGACATGCACATGAGGCTAATGCATTGTATGCTAGTTATGACTCTCTGAACATATTTGGCTTCTGTTGACAGGGAAATGCAACAGGAATATCATGTGATGTGAAGTGAAGTGAATTATATTTATATAGTGCTTTTCTCTAGTGACTCAAAGCGCTTTTACATAGTGAAACCCAATATCTAAGTTACATTTAAACCAGTGTGGGTGGCACTGGGAGCAGGAGGGTAAAGTGTCTTGCCCAAGGACACAACGGCAGTGAATAGGATGACAGAAGCGGGGATCGAACCTGGAACCCTCAAGTTGCTGGCACGGCCTACCAACTATACAGCCCCACACCTAGTGATCTAAGGACATTATTGATGCTATGCTCACATCTTATGATGATGGTTTTAAATGATTTTTTTTATTTAGTTTTTCCTCTTGTTTTTCAGGGCATACATTTGATCGCAACTGGACTGCTCAGTTTGTCTTAGAAGTTCCGCATCTCATACGAGCAAACATCAGTTCAAGCTTATTAGGGATGATAATTGATAGGATTTTTCCAGTTTCAATTCCACTTCAGATTCTGCTCAACGATTCTGTTATTTAACCGAATCTAATTTAATCTCTTATTGATACTTATTTGTAAAAAAAGAAAAAGGTTACAATATGATGGATTAGCATCAATGTTGTTTAGTTTAGAGCTAACATGGCCTTACAAAGCCAACAGTGAGGTCTTAAGAGACACATAGCATAGAAAAAATACAAAATAAAACATGTGGAAATTACGCAAGAATGTAACATTCCATATCATTTTTAAAACTTCTAAGAATCTTTGTCATCTACCAAGAAAATATACTGTGCAAAGGTTTGTTCAGGTCAGGGGTCGGCAACCCAAAATGTTGACAGAGCCATATTGGACCAAAAATACAAAAAACAAATCTGTCTGGAGCTGCGAAAAATGAAAAGCTGTATTTAAGTGTTATAATAAATGGGTTATACTTGTATAGCGCTTTTCTACCTTCAAGGTACTCAAAGCGCTTTGACACTATTTCCACATTTACCCATTCACACACTGATGGCGGAAGCTGCCATGCAAGGCGCTAACCAGCAGCCATCAGAGGCAAAGGGTGAAGTGTCTTGCCCAAGGACACAATGGACGTGACTAGGAAGGTAGAAGGTGGGAATTGAACCCCAGTAACCAGCAACACTCCGATTGCTGGCACAGCCACTCTACCAACTTCGCCACGCTGTCCCTAATAAAGGCAACACATGATGTAAGTGTCTATATTAGCTATAATAGCCTACTATCAAAATGACTGTCGCAGGCTGAAGCAAATCTTCGTTGACAGAAATGTAATATTTATTCTTCACATTTTTACAACATTAGAAACCATTAGTAAATCAGAGGCTACTCAGAAGGTGAGATAACTCCTGGAAATTACTGGCTTTTAATGGCCAAAGGTATAGATGTGTGTGTCCAAGTTAAAGGACACGACAGGCTGTCTTCTTTTAATAGATTTACTACAATCTTTGGCAAGCAAGGTAATGTTTGCTGTGGTCTGGAACAACATGGCACACAAACAACTATCTGAAATGCAGCCAATATTATGTACAGATAATGTGTAATGAGACATGCAAAACTAAATTATATACAAAGAGGATGAAAGTAAAGGATTTTAAATTATCTCAAATATACCAACAAATGAGGCATAATGATGCTATATGTACATACAGCTAGCCTAAATAGCATGTTAGCATTGATTAGCTTGCAGTCATGCACTGACCAAATATGCCTGATTAGCACTCCAACAAGTCAATAACATCAACAAAGTTCACCTTTGTGCATTCACGCACAGCTTGAAACTTTTGGTGGACAAAATGAGACAAAGAAGGAGTGGAAGACTTTACATGTAAACAAACTGTTGCATCACAGTCCACACTATGGTGAGTTCAAGAACCGCCACAATCAGTGAAGCATACACACAAACATATTAAACAGTGGGCTTTCTAACAATTGGGAAGGTTTGTGTCATGTTTGTCCTCAAACAAAAAACATACCAAAACTAAAAAACCTTCCATTTTCAACTCTTTTAAAAATGCTCCAAGGAGCCACTAGCCACTAAAGAGCTGCATGCAGCTCGAGAGCCGCAGGTTGCTGACCCCCGGTTTAGATTTACAAGGTGAAAGTAATATAATGACATTGGCTCAATATATGCAACATGATATTTGGAACCTTCTTGTGATATAATATTGATGTTTATTGCTTACAGCTTATAAAAACCTTAAATTTTAAATCTCAAAAAATGTGGCGTTTACAAAAAACAAAAAAACTGTAAGCCATGATCATCAAAGTTGTATTAAATAGAGGCTTGACCTACAGCAGGGGTCACCAACGCGGTGCCCGCGGGCACCAGGTCGCCCGTAATGGCCAGATGAGTCGCCCGCGGGCCTGTTCTAAAAAAAAAAAAATTAAAAATTAAAAAAAATAATAATAATATATATTTTTTTTTTACATTTTTTTTTTTTTTTAATTAAATATACATATAAAAAACACAAGATACACTTTCAATCAGTGCATCAACCCAAACAACCTCCCCCATGCACACTCATCCACACCCACTCACACAAAAGGGGTTATTTCTTTCTGCTACCAATATTCTGGTTCCCACAACATAGACAACACATCTGCAAGGGACACAGTCCCTGAAGCACACATGATTGTATAGGCTGCTGGTCCACTAACATTTTCATTAATTACTATTTTTTATGTAATTGTTTTTATATTGTTTTACTTTCTTTTTTATCCAAGAAAATGTTTTTTATTTATTTATTTTATTTTATTTTTAAAAAAAGGGCCTTATCTTCAACAGACCAGGTTGTCAATGAAATTAGATTTGTTTAAAGGGTTTTTAAAACCAGGCCCAGTCCAGATAATGTCCAAGTCGGACTCAGAAACACACACCTTCATTCATGTACACAGAAAAAAATTAGGGAACACAACAGATTGCATATAATTTATAAACAAAATTACATTTTCAAAATAAGCATTTATGTACAGTCCAGATTATGTCCAGGTCACTCAAATTAGGGAACACAACAACAGATAGCATATAATCTATAAACATAATTGTACTTTCAAAATAAGCCTTTGAGGACTTCTCATCTTTTTTTTAATGTTTTTTGGCATCATTATCGTTTTCAACCATGTAACTTTCTAAAGTTAGAAAATACTGCATAAATGTTTTAAAGAGAGTAATACTAAGTGAATATCTGTTTTTGGCCTTAAAAATAAACCTTTTACCGAGTACTATAATTAAATTGACTAAATCATGATTGTCAATGAACTCTCCTAAAATAACAGAAACCACATTAAGCTTCATAAACAAACCAATCTTAAAACACATTTTTTCAACTTCCACCCAAAACAAAGACACAATATGACAATACCAAAACAAATGCAGGGTGGATTCAGACTCCTGACAACAAAATCGGCAATCATCTGACTCTGTCATATTCCATAATTTTAACATTTTCCCTGTGGGTAAGAAGTTATAAATAATTTTAATTTGAAAATAACGATTTTGCACATCGATAGTAGTTTTATAGATTAGTTTGAATATGGCATCCCATGGCAACGGGCAGTCAAAAAATTCCTCCCATTTTCCATATGTGTTGTATGGGGCAGCCTTCAAAGATTTCTTTATTAAATAAAAATTATATATTTTTCTATTTATTTTAGTTCCTTTTTGCCAACTAGAATTTCTTATTAGAGGTTTACAAACTAATAATTTAGTAGTTCCATAATTAATTATTTGTTTCCATCTTTTCCCAATTACTCCAGTTAGTTGATAAAATGAAAAGCTTGAACAAGCATCACCATACATAGCTCTAAATTCATCATACTTCATCATTTTACCATTCTCATTGATAATATCATTGACAAAAATGATTCCTCTTTCAAACATATTTTTCCAAAAGAAAGGCTTTCCATCTATTACAATATTAGAGTTCATCCATATTATCTGCTGCAAAATATCGTCTCTTTTTTCTGGCACATAAAATTGAAAACACCACTATGAGTGGATTGTTTCCTTTATAAACCCCGCCATGTTTCCCAGCAGACTCTCTACATAAGAAAAATGGAAGGGGATCACTTGTAAAAAAGGATACAATTTATTTTGATACAGTACATGTTTTTTGTCCAACAGGACACTTGTGTACCACTCAGTGTTTAAATACATCTTTGGAACAATTGATGCTTTTAAAGACAGACACATAGCTTCAAGGTTGAGAAGTTTCAGGCCCCCATATTCATACTCTTTGTACAAAACCTTTCTTTTAATCTTTTCTGGTTTGCCGTTCCAGACAAAATCGAAGACCCTCCGCTCATAAATCTTAAAAAAGTTTTGTGATGGAGCTGGTAATGACAAAAACAAATAAATAAATTGAAGAGTAATTAACGAGTTGGCAATAGACATTTTACCATACAAGGTTAGGGATTGCATAATTTTGTCCAGCTTTCTTAGTCGATTATCATAATTTACTGAGCCTAGATCTTCCAGATTCTCTGGGACAACAACACCAAGTATGTTAAAGGCCTACTGAAATGAATTTTTTTTATTTAAACGGGGATAGCAGATCTATTCTATGTGTCATACTTGATCATTTCGCGATATTGCCATATTTTTGCTGAAAGGATTTAGTATAGAACAACGACGATAAAGATTGCAACTTTTGGTATCTGATAAAAAAAAGGCTTGCACCTACCGGAAGTAGCGTGACATAGTCAGTTGAACATATACGCAAAGTTCCCTATTGTTTAAAATGATGGCCGCATGAAGTGAGAGAGATTCGGACCAAGAAAGCGACAATTTCCCCATTAATTTGAGCGAGGATGAAAGATTTGTGGATGAGTAAAGTGCAAGTGAAGGACTAGTGGGGAGTTGAAGCTATTCAGATAGGGAAGATGCTGTGAGAGCCGGGGGTGACCTGATATTCAGCTGGGAATGACTACAACAGTAAATAAACACAAGACATATATATACTCTATTAGCCACAACACAACCAGGCTTATATTTAATATGCCACAAATTAATCCTGCATAATAACACATGCGTGTTTGTTATGCTAGCTCCTAGCTCCTCTGCTAGCTCCTAGCTCCATAGAACACGCCAATACAATTCAAACACCTGATCAACACACACAATCACTCAGCCCAAAAGACCGTTCACCTAACCCAAGGTTCATAAAGCTTATATATTTTTAAAAAGTTACGTACGTGACGCGCACGTACGGTACGGTACGTGTTATGCTAGCTCCTAGCTCCTCTGCTAGCTCCTAGCTCCATAGAACACGCCAATACAATTCAAACACATGATCAACACACACAATCACTCAGCCCAAAAGACCGTTCACCTAACCCAAGGTTCATAAAGCTTATATATTTTAAAAAAGTTACGTACATACGCAAAAAAAAGCCAAAGCTGCATACTCACAGTAGCACGTCTGCGTCTTTGTCATCCAAATCAAAGTAATCCTGGTAAGAGTCTGTGTTGTCCCAGTTCTCTACAGGCGTCTGTGTATCCAAGTCAAATGTCCTCCTGGTTAGAGTCTCTGTTATCCGAGTTCTTCCATCTTGACTGCATCTTTCGGGAATGTAAACAAAGAAGCGCCAGCTGTGTACTGTTGTGGCTGACTACGTTCGAAAAATACGTCCATTTCGCACCGACAACTTTCTTCTTTGCTTGCTCAGCTTCCTTCTTCATAATGCAATGAACATGATTGAAACAGATTCACGAACACAGATGTCCAGAATACTGTGGAATTATGAAATGAAAACAGAGCTTTTTCGTATTGGCTTCAATGTGGAAGGCATACCCGTGTTCGCCGGTCTACGTCACGCGCATACGTCATTCTCAGAGGCGTTTCGAACCGGAAGTTTAGCGGCAAATTTAAAATGTCACTTTATAAGTTAACCCGGCCGTATTGGCATGTGTTATAATGTTAAGATTTCATCATTGATATATAAACTATCAGACTGCGTGGTCGGTAGTAGTGGGTTTCAGTAGGCCTTTAACTGGTCCATCTGTCCACAAAACAGGCACTTTGCATTCCATTCGAAAGGACGTTCCCTTTAGATTTCCGATCCTTAACATTTTATATTTATCATAATTAAGGCCAGATTGCTGTGAAAATATGTCCAAAAGATTAAGAAGGTTTCGCAAACAATGAGGAAAAATCTTATCTTTGTGAATCAGCCTTTTCTGACATGAACTTCATCAAGAACAAACACAGAACACGCCTCACTGATGCACATCTGCAAGACTAACTCAGAGTTGCAGTGTCAAGTTACACACCAGAGTACAACACACTAGTTAACAGCATGCAATGCCAGGCTTCCCACTAACTGACAAAGAAACAGATAACAGATTTGGTGTCCAGTTCAAAGTGTGACATGATTTAAAAATTTGAGAGTTTACTTTTGTATTTTACATGAGTTATTATTTGTACAAACATGGTGCAAAGTAATTCATGATTTGTTAAAAAATGTTAGTGGCCAGCTAGTTAAAATGGGATATTGTGATTTCACAAGACTGTCTTAAAAGTGATCATTTGAAAATGTTCAATTTGAAAAATGTGCACTTAGAGAAAATATAAAAATAAAGTGTTGCATATTGATATTTATCTGTTTCTATATATATTTATTGTGAGAAATCATTAAGATGATCAGTGTTTCCACAAAGATAAATATCATTAATTATTAATAATAACATAGTTAAAGGTAAATTGAGCAAATTGGCTATTTCTGGCAATTTATTTAAGTGTGTATCAAACTGGTAGCCCTTCGCATTAATCAGTACCCAAGAAGTAGCTCTTGGTTTCAAAAAGGTTGGTGACCCCTGACCTACAGTATGTCTCTTTGCATGTAATGAGTTAATATCACATATTAGTTTCACATTTGAATTGCGAACATAAATGGACTTTTTCACCATATTCTAATTTTATCAGTTTCACCTTTTATAAAATAATGAAAATGTGGTGGAAGAAAACATGCAACTTTTCTCCGACTACAATTGAACGTTCACTTACCGAAGGAGCATCTATGTGGCATATCGCTGCAAGCTTTTGACCACAAAGTCATTGCTCGGTGACATCCGTCGTTCCTGGCCGAGTAGTACTCTTCCCATCCTGTGAAAGCTGGTGGAAGACGTGAACTGGAGCCATTACTGCCCACCTCCAAACCAGTCGGAGTATGTCTCCTCATGCTGATCTAAATAAGAAGGCATTCATTTCAATTTAACAGGTAACAGCACTAACATTATCAGCGGTATTAGTACCTGTAGTATTTACATCAGATGAATGCCGCTGAGATCGGCGCTGTTCATAAATGCTAAATTCATTGCATGCTGTATGTTCAAATGTTTCAGCATCCTCCTCTTGATGAAATAGCAACCTTGGAATTATTAGAAGTAGCGCTGTTGCGGTCTTTTATAGTAAACTGTTGGCAAACTTTGGTGTGCTTTTTCCACCCGGGTGTCACGATCTGGTGAGCGTTGCTTGCAGCGTGACCCCAAGAATGCAGAGTGCGGAATGCAAGTAAAAACTCATTTAATACTCGCAAGGAAGTAGGGATAAAAAAAAAAACAGCACACACAGCATCAGTCTCAAAAGAAGAACGATCTAGCAGTGAAGGAGGGACCCAGGTGGAACTAAATAGAACTAATTCAACGAGGAACAGGTGTGCTGAAAGGAAATGGTACAGAAAGTAAAGTTGCTTCAAAACACAGAGACCAAACAGGAAATACTGACAAAACAAGAGCACCAGGACAGGAAGTGATTCTAAACACAAAAACACAGGAAAACCCAAACATAACCAAACTGTAGCAATTCTGACACCATGAACACGCCATGTTGCCGTTGTGTAATGACGTCATCCCCACCCGGAAGAACCGTTAAGAGAACAGCAAGACGAAAGGGCAAGCGACTCCAAGGAAATTGATACACTGGGGACAGGTTCTGAACAAGAACCAGTTTTCGATTCCCATCCCTAATGCCCATAGACGTCAATCGGACAAATGTATTCTAAATGCTGATGCCGGAGTCCCAACAATTCTGAAGCTCCAACAAATCCCTTCTTAGAATATACAAGAAGCAATTTTATTTGGTACATGGTGTAATTAAAAGTGTGACCAGTAGATGGCAGTCATACATAAGAGATGCGTGTAGCCTGCAATACAATGGCAGTAAACAACACCAAAACTTTAAATGTTCCATTGAGAATATACAACATTACAGTGTGCTCAAAAATCTGTCAAAATGTTTTTAGTAAGACTTCGGTAAGCTATGAAGCCGCACCGCTTGATGGATTGTCGGCGCATTAAACATACGAGTATTATTACGGTGTGTGTATAAGAACCGCAAAATGGCACCTATTAGCAGACATATTATCTGGAGTTTTGTTTTGCAGTATTAAGCAAAAGGAACTTTTCTTACCTTCTGGTACCTGCTGATCTTTATTTGGGATCTGCATAAATCCTGAAATTGTGCGCCTGTCCGCCATTGTAGTCCGTGGCAACACCGTAGTCAATAAGCTGCTTCCTTTCTCTACCTTCTTATGTGGGATTCATCTTCCACTTTTGCTATTTCTAATATAAAGTAGTGTAAAGTTCTTACTTAGACTAGCTATCAAAGCACTAAAAACTGTAGTGGGTTTACATTATTCACCCACGGAACTTTAGTTATTAGAGGGTTCCGGTCGGATGGTTTTTCACGGGACACATTTCCGGCGTTGATGTTGCATTATTGAGCCATGGATGAGGAGATGCTGCTCCGTTATTGATTGAAGTAAAGTCTGAATGTCATTTAAACAGTTAGCTCCATCTTTTGACACTTCTTCCACTCCCGTCCTTGCACGCTACACCGCTACAACAAAGATGACGGGGAGAAGACGCTGTCGAAGGTGAGCCACGTAAATAAGACCGGCCACAAAATGGCGCATCCTGAAGCGACTGTCAGAAAGCGACTTGAAGATGATCTGTAAAACATAATCTATGCAACATTTTGACCAAAAAACCACCATTACATGTTATGTAGACCACAAGGAAGTCTTTTACATTTAGAAAAAAATCATAATATGACCCTTTTAATGCGCCTTATAATCCGGTGCGCCTTTCGCATGAAAATAGACCTGAATAGACCCGCTCATCAGCAGTGCGCCTTCTAATCCGGTGCGCCCTATGGTCCGAAAAATACGGTACTCATACTTTGAGATGCATATGAAGACAAACCGCTGCTTGCTGCTATGCCTTTTATCTTTATTGCTTTTCTTTTTCCCCTCCAAAAGCCAAAAGAGTTGATCTGATTAGGCGATACCAGATGTAACTGAAAGTTGGTTCATTAAACACCCGTCAGGTTTACTTACCCGCGGCTCGATAAATAGTTATTTCCAAAAGGCGAGAGAGGAAGTATGCTTTGAAAAGTTGAATCAATCAACTCTCTCGAGTGTCAAGTTTCATTAGAACTTTCATCCCTGCTATATCAAGACCATGTATTACTTTCATGGCAGTCTAAATAAATAGATACCTATTGACACTGTCTACCATCCCCACACAATTGTATTGATCAGGCGGAAGACCTACGATTGCCCACATCACGCCGGGGAAAACTGTCCTATAATTAAGCAAGCGGCCAAAACCATTAAACTGTTGGGTAGTTCAGGCCTCCATAGTTTGAGTGCACAGACTTCAATAGTCCATTACTGTGATGTACAGGTCACAGAGGAACAAAACTCAATACGCAGGCTTAGACGGTCTTATGAGCTATATCAAGTTCAGCCCGGTGTCGACTTTTCTACAGTACAGTATATATCACTTGTAATTTCTTAAAGCGACAGAGGAGATAAAAATAGCTTAAAGGTGTCACACTGCATCAAATCTGTGATACAGGGGGATGGGGAGAAGCTGACAGAATAAATGAATAGAAAAGCCCATACTGCAGTCGTTCCCATTAAAAACTCCATGAAAAAGACTTCTTGCTGACGGTGTCAGTGAAACGTTAAGCAATAAACAGGGCGTTGACATCTAGATGTCATCAGCTGTGACTTCTTACGGATAACGGGTAATCAAATTACTTTTTCCTACGTTACAATTATGTTGCTATTTAGCTTGACATTGTGTAGGAGTAGGCAGGAAGTCATTATTCATCAAAGTGTAATGATTTATATAGTTGCATATGACTTACAAGTACAAAGTCTCCAAGGCAGAAGCGTATTACAAAGTACCCAGTAACAAACGTGTCCGCATCATGCTACTTGCTGTGTCATGATCTTAATTTAATCAATTATTTAGCCCCCAAGGTGTTACCCAAAACAAACTACCACTCCACTTTAATAGCATAGATCTGTCATAAGGTTAGGGTTATGTATTCTCACTTGATAAAGTATTTTTTAACATTCCACACAACAAAAAAACAAAAGTACCGTATTTTTCGGACTATAAGATTAAAGATTAAGATTAAAGATACCAATGATTGTCACTAGATGTGGTGAAATTTGTCCTCTGCATTTGACCCATCCCCTTGGGGAGCAGTGGGCAGCAGCGGCGCCGCGCCCGGGAATCATTTTGGTGACTTAACCCCCAACTCCAACCCGTGTTGCTGAGTGCCAAGCAGGGAGGTTATGGGTCCCATTTTTATAGTCTTTGGTATGACTCGGCTGGGATTTGAACTCCAACCTACCGATCTCAGGGCGGACACTCTAACCGGGCGCACTTAAAATCTTTTTTTTCCCTCAAAACTCGACAGTGCGCCTTATAACCCGGTGCACGGAATAATTCTGGTTTTGCTTACTGACCTCGAAGCGATTTTATTTGGTACATGGTGTAATGATAAATGTGACCAGTAGATGGCAGTCAAACATAAGAGATACATGTAGACTGCAATATGATGGCAATATGACTCAAGTAACCCGAATGCAGCTGAGATAGGCTCCAGCACCCCCCGCGACCCCAAAAGGGACAAGCGGTAGAACATGGATGGATGGGATGGATGACTCAAGTAAACAACACCAACATTTTATATGTTCCATTGAAAATATAGAGCATTACACACGGCGCTCAAATATCTTATCAGAATGTTTTAGTACGACTTTGGTAAGCTAAGAAGCCGCACCGCTTGATGGATTGTCTGCGCATTAAACATACAGGTATTATTATGGTGTGTGTATAAGGTAAGACATATTATCTGGCGTTTTGTTTCGCAATATTATGCAAAAACAACTTTTCTTACCTTCTAGTACCTGCTGATCTGTATTTGGGATCTGCGTAAATCCTGAAAAATTGCACGAGTCCGCCTTTGTAGTCCGTGCCGACATCGTAGACGATAAGCTTCTTCTTTTTCTCTATATTCTTTTTATGGGACATTCATCCTCCGCTGTTGCCATTTCTAATATAAAGTAGTGTAAAGTTCTTACTTATATCTGTCAGTAAACTCGTCATGAAAGCACTAAAACATACCGGTGTAGTGAGTTTACATAATTCTCCCAAGGAACTTTAGTTGTTAGAAAGTTCCGGTCGGACGGTTTTTCACGGGACACATTTCCGGCCTTGTTGTTGCTTACGGATGAGAAGATGCTGCTCCGTTATTGATTGAAGTAAAGTCTGAATGTCATTAAAAGTTAGCTCCATCTTTTGACACTTCTTCCACTCCCGTCCTTGCACGTTACACCGCTACAACAAAGATGACGGGGAGAAGACGCTGTCGAAGGTGAATAAGACAAAACGGCGCATCCTGAAGAGACGATAAGAAAGCGACTTGAAGATGATCTGTAAAACATAATCTATGCAACATTTTGACAAAAGAACCACCATTACATGTTATGTAGACCAGTGGTCCCCAACCACCGGTCCGCGGACCGATTGGTACTGGGCCGCACAAGAAATAATAAAAAAATTAAAAAATAAATATTTTTTTTATTTTATTTTATTAAATAAACATAAAAAACACAATATATACATTACATATAAATATAGATCAATACAGTCTGCAGGGATACAGTCCGTAAGCACACATGGTTGTATTTCTTTATGAAAAAAATAAATAAATAAATAAATACAACAACAAAAAAACCCACCCCCCCCCCGGTCCGTGGGACAAATTTTCAAGCGTTGACCGGTCCGCAGCTACAAAAAGGTTGGGGACCACTGATGTAGACCACAAGGAAGTGTTTTACATTTAGAAAAAAATTATAATAATATGACTCCTTTAATGCGCCTTATAATCTGGTGCACCTTTTGTATAAACATAGACCTGAATAGACCCGCTCATCGGCAGTGCGCCTTCTAATCCGGTGCGCCCTATGGTCCGGAAAATACGGTAAAATAAAGTACTCTCTCTGCACAGAATTACATTTTCAATGACTTTTTTCAGACTTGAATCGACCAAAGACAACAATTGCCGCAGAGCTGTCAAGGACCGCATACTTTCCCAAGCCCACATAACGCTCAACAAATGAAGTTCAATAGAAGCGACAAACAAAAGGCCATTCTTGGAAATTAGAAGCAGACATGAAGCCAAACAAACGGGGAAGAAAACATTTTATCCTTGGATGATGGCAACAATAAGAAGAAAACCTGGCAACCGGCAGGAAGTAGGACTTGTACAGGCAAACACAAAAGGAGTGATTGATGGTTTAGTGTCTTAGGGAAGAGAGCTTCTTACTAATGAGCTGCCGAGAAGCAACTTTCAAAAGGTGTTGGAATGAAGTTTAGAGACTTGGTCATTCAAAAAGAATGCAAAAGTGCCAACTGTCAAGATTTGAAGGATGTTTTATTTAATTTATATCAGTCAGTAATAAGATAGGATGTCATGGGGAAAAAAATCATGTTGTTTGAATCAAATTAGGAATGTATAACACAACCTGTATCCTCTTTGCACAAACGCAAAATGGTTCAATTCTTGTGGTAGCAACAAACACAGCAGACAAAGTTATGATGAGGTTTCACTTTTGCATATCTTAGGTCAGAGCTGGGCAAATATTTTGACTTGGGGGGCCACATTGAGAGAAAAAATGTGTCTGGGGGGGCCAATGTGTATGTGTGTATAAAGTATATATACATGAACATCTGCTGTACAGTATGTGTGTTTGGGTCCCTTTTTTTCAGGAACACTTATACCAAAATGTCCAATAGAATTCTAAAAAAGTTATGACTGACCACATCAAAAAAAAAACGGAATGGAACTTTACAGTTTTTTTACTGAATGGGACACCCTAAATGTACATGAAAATAAAGAAAGTTGGATTTACAATATTAACTATGAACAATAAAACACTGAATATTAACAACATATGAAAACACCAGCAAGAGAATGGTTAGCAGGAGTTGAATGAGATGTGTGTGTGTTAGTGCGCGCGTGCATGCGTGCGTGCGTGTGTGTGTGTGTGTGTGTGTGTGTGTGTGTGCGTGTGTGTGTGTGTGTGTTATTGTGTTGCTACCATTCTTGAGACATCAACAAGGAAAAGTACCTTCCATATGAGGACCGGTGAACAAGTTAGGACATAAATCATGGTCCCAATACGGAAAACCATTGCATCTAATAGAGAATGTCTCATTTGGTGAAATCTATCAAAATTAGGGTGGTCCCAAAAAGGAGGGATTTTTCAAATTGACTGTGTGTCGGTTTTAAAAGTGCTCCCCCTATGGTCAACATATGAAATAACAAGTGTGTGTAAGAAATTGAAGTGCTCCCCCTCTGGACAACATATGTAATAACAAGTGGGTGTAAAAAATTGAAATGCGTCCCCTTTGGCCAAAATTGATTTAAAAAAAAATAAATAAATATATATATATATATATATATATATATATATATATATATATATATATATATATATATACATATACATATATATATATATATATATATATATATATATATATATATATATATATATATATATATATATATATATATATGTATATATATATATACGTATATATATATATATATATACATATATATATATATATATATATATATATATATATATATATATATATATAAATAGAGACATACTGTAATAACTTGAAGTAAATGAATGAAGATTAAAAAACAATTACACAAAAAAATTCAACAGCAACAAAATTTTACTAAAAGCTTACCTTTTTTATATTTGCATAGTACGTTTGTATGTATATTATTAATGTTGTAAATACAAGTCTTTATATATCTGTCGATCATAATATTTTATTAGAGCGTATCAAAACACGTATTGGTATGTCAGACTTAGCCTTGTCTTGGTTTAACTCTTATCTTACTGACAGGATGCAGTGCGTCTCCCATAACAATGTGACCTCGGACTATGTCAAGGTAACGTGCGGAGTTCCCCAGGGTTCGGTTCTTGGCCCTGCACTCTTTAGTATTTACATGCTGCCGCTGGGTGACATCATACGCAAATACGGTGTTAGCTTTCACTGTTATGCTGATGACACCCAACTCTACATGCCCCTAAAGCTGACCAACACGCCGGATTGTAGTCAGCTGGAGGCGTGTCTTAATGAAATTAAACAATGGATGTCTGCTAACTTTTTGCAACTCAACGCTAAGAAAATGGAAATGCTGATTATCGGTCCTGCTAGACACCAACATCTATCTAATAATACCACCTTAACATTTGACAACCAAACAATTACACAAGGCGACTCGGTAAAGAATCTGGGTATTATCTTCGACCCAACTCTCTCGTTTGAGTCACACATTAAGAGTGTTACTAAAACGGCCTTCTTTCATCTCCGTAATATCGCTAAAATTCGTTCCATCTTGTCCACTAGCGACGCTGAGATCATTATTCATGCGTTCGTTACGTCTCGTCTCGATTACTGTAACGTATTATTTTCGGGTCTCCCTATGTCTAGCATTAAAAGATTACAGTTGGTACAAAATGCGGCTGCAAGGCTTTTGACAAAAACAAGAAAGTTTGATCATATTACGCCTATACTGGCTCACCTGCACTGGCTTCCTGTGCACTTAAGATGCGACTTTAAGGTTTTACTACTTACGTATAAAATACTACACGGTTTAGCTCCAGCCTATCTCGCCGATTGTATTGTACCATATGTCCCGACAAGAAATCTGCGTTCAAAGAACTCCGGCTTATTAGTGATTCCCAGAGCCAAAAAAAAGTCTGCGGGCTATAGAGCGTTTTCTATTCGGGCTCCAGTACTCTGGAATGCCCTCCCGGTAACAGTTAGAGATGCTACCTCAGTAGAAGCATTTAAGTCCCATCTTAAAACTCATTTGTATAATCTAGCCTTTAAATAGACCCCCCTTTTTTAGACCAGTTGATATGCCGTTTCTTTTCTTCTCTCCTCTTCTCCCCTGTCCCTTGCGAGGGGGAGTTGCATAGGTCCGGTGGCCATGGATGAAGTGCTGGCTGTCCAGAGTCGGGACCCCGGGTGGACCACTAGCCTGTGCATCGGTTGGGGACATCTCTGTGCTGCTGACCCGTCTCCGCTCGGGATGGTTTCCTGTTGGCCCCGCTGTGGACTGGACTCTCGCTGATGTGTTGGATCCACTGTGGACTGGACTTTCACAATGTTATGTCAGACCCACTCGACATCCATTGCTTTCGGTCTCCCCTAGAGGGGGGGGTTACCCACATATGCGGTCCTCTCCAAGGTTTCTCATAGTCATTCACCGACGTCCCACTGGGGTGAGTTTTTCCTTGCCCGTATGTGGGCTCTGTACCGAGGATGTCGTTGTGGCTTGTACAGCCCTTTGAGACACTTGTGATTTAGGGCTATATAAATAAACATTGATTGATTGATTGATTGATCTAGAAAGGGTGGTCCTAAAGAGGTAGGCATTTTTTCAGAGGTCTCAAGAAGGTAACAAATACAACAATGTGTGTGTGTGTGTGTGTGTGTGTGTGTGTGTGTGTGTGTGTGTGTGTGTGTGTGTGTGTGTGTGTGTGTGTGTGTGTGTGTGTGTGTGTGTGTGTGTGTGTGTGTGTGTGTGTGTGTGTGTGTGTGTGTGTGTGCAACCAGGGATATTTTTACTGCTGTGTTGTTGCTCGCCACAAATACAAACTTAAAGTTGTCGTTCTGCAAGGCAAAACTGTCGTCTTTTCTACAAGTCAAGTCAAGCCAGCACCGCCACAGACGCCCACCGGTGGGTATTTAAGGACGGCAAAGCTCCAGACGTTCCACGGTGTTGCCGTTCAGCAGCCTTCACACAACTTGAATGGCAGGACCGAGTTTATTTGCTTCCGCTCCTCTGGAAGGACACAATAAACTGTTTGTGGTTAAATTACTACAACTCCCGTGCTACTACAAATTGCAGCTGTTACGGTTGGGATCTGGGGTAAGCATACTTGCCAACCCTCCCGATTTTCCCGGGAGACTCCCGAATTTCAGTGCCCCTCTCGAAAATCTCCCGGGGCAACCATTCTCCCGAATTTCTCCCAATTTCCACCCAGACAACAATATTGAGGGCATGCCTTAAAGGCACTGCCTTTAGCGTCCTCTACAACCTGTCGTCACGTCCGCTTTTCCTCCATACAAACAGCGTGCTGGCCCAGTCACATAATACATGCGGCTTTTACACACACATAAGTGAATGCAGGGCGTACTTGATCAACAGCCATACAGGTCACACTGAGGGTGGCCGTATAAACAACTTTAACACTGTTACAAATATGCGCCACACTGTGAACCCACACCAAACAAGAATGACAAACACATTTCGGGAGAACATCTGCACCGTAACACAACATAAACACAACAGAACAAATACCCAGAACCCCTTGCAGCACTAACTCTTCCGGGACGCTACAATATACACCCCCGCTACCACCAAGGCTCAGGAACACTTCAGAAAACCACTGTCAGTAACTACAGTTTGTTGCTACATCTGTAAGTACAAGTTAAAACTATACTATGCAAAGCCAAAGCCATTTATCAACAACAGCCAGAAACGCCGCCGGCTTCCCTGGGCCCGAGCTCATCTAAGATGGACTGATGCAAAGTGGAAAAGTGTTCTGTGGTCAGACGAGTCCACGTTTCAAATTGTTCAGCTTTGTTTTAGTACACCCGAAACTTTAGTAAGGCAGGACTTAAATGTCGCAAAAAAGACAAAATAAGAGCAAAATATAAGGTGTTAATTCTCTATTCACTGCTGAACTGTGTTAATATTGAGCATATCTCCATGCAATGTGAGATATGCTCACTTGCAAGTGCAATAAATTACACTTTACAACTTCAGGTGAGGAAGTTCATTACTGCCAGTTCAGGATGCTCAGAAAAGTATTCTCAACCACGAAAAGCACACAATAGTTAATGCAGCTTTCATAGTAACATGCACATTTTTCCCTAAGACTCTGAAATTGTTTTTTTCCCACCGTCAGGATAAGCCAGAGCCATTTGTCTCTCTAATTACTATCCTAACTCTGGCTGAGAAACGTATTCGTCCTTTGCCACAAAAGCATCATTATACTATCTGATTCCGGTGGTCTCAACACGACGGTAGTTAGCCTCCCCTGCAGAAACTACCACAGTGTAAATTGTTCATCTAAATCAATCAATGTGAACTACGGGATCGTTTTTCACACCATTCCAAATGACCGCCTGAGGATTATTAGGGACTTGTGATGCTTACAAATAACGTCCTCCCCTGCTGGTAAATGTGAAATACCTGCAGCAGCTTTTTTAATTAGGCCGTGACATCCTTGAAAGTATGTTGTATTTATTAAATGAATGATTCCTTTTTGTGCAAAATGTCCTACTTTTAAAAGTTCCCTCCAGATCCCAGCTGTCATGCGATAACAGCAACATTTTAGCTGGTAAAACACAGATTTTTACCAACGCCTTTCATCAGAGCTGTCGGCTGACAGTTTGACACCAAAAGGTGCTTTGTTTTTCTTCTTATCAAAAGTGTTCCTTTGCACCCGTGTTTATGTTCATATCAGATTCCCTTTTGATGATAACCACGCTCGACTAAATTTAGGCACCAAAATGCTCGGCTGCTCTTTTGAATGCATAAACGCACAGCTATTAACTGCAATACGCTCTCTACGGGTGTTTTTTATTTTTTATTTTATGTGTGACATTAGATCAAGTACAACTTCCCATGGAATGTGCTTAATCATACACATGTTGAGAAAGTCCAACCCCCAGCACAGCACTGTGGTTAATTATCTTTGTGTAGACTTGCATTGTTGTCATGTGATCCCATTGAGGATTGGGCTCACTGTTAATGACGTCCTGACATGAACTCAGCTAATTACAGTGTAATAAAGATTAGGGTTGTATGGTATACCGGTACTATTATAGTATTGCGGTACTAATGAATCAAAAACGGCCCTATACTCTGTTTGAAAAGTACCGGTTCGCCATATTTCTTTTTACAAGTATGACGGAGCATCGTCGTCATATCATGACATTGCTGGTTTTACGAGCAGAGGAGCATGTTCGGCAGCGCACAATCATTGAGTACTTACAAGCAGACACAGTGTGTAGACAGAAAAGGGAGAACCGACGCATTTTGGTCTAAAAACTAACGATAAAGGTGAAGATAACATGGCTAGATAGCCAGTAGCTAATGTTCATCCGCAATCGGATGGACATTAGCTACTGATTTTTTTGCAAACCAGTAATTATAGTCTGCAAATTATGTGTTGTTGAGTGTCTGTGCTGTCTAGAGCTCGGCAGAGTAACCATGTAATACTTTTCCATATCAGTAGGTGGCAGCCGGTAGCTAATTGCTTTGTAGATGTCGGAAACAGCGGGAAGCAGCGTGCAGGTAAAAAGGTGTCTAATGCTTCAACCAAAAATAGACAAAAGGTGAGTGCCCCTAAGAAAAGGCATTGAAGCTTAGGGAAGGCTGTGCAGAACGAAACTAAAGCTGAACTGGTTACAAAAGAAAAAAACAGAATGCTGGATGACAGCAAAGACTTGCTGTGGAGCAAAGATGGTGTCCACAATGTACATCTGAACATGACATTACAATCAACAACGTCCCCACAAAGAAGGATAAAAACAACTGAAATATTCTTGATTGCTAAAACAAAGTAGATGCGGGAAATATCGTTCAAAGGAAGACATGAAACTGCTGCAGGAAAATACCAAAAAAAGAGAAAAAGCCACCAAAATAGGAGCGCAAGACAAGAACTAAAACACTACACACAGGAAAACAGCAAAAAACTCAAAATAAGTCACGGCGTGATTTGACAGGTTGACAGGTCGTGACAGTTCACCTACTTTGAGACAAGAGCTATATTGATGCATGGTTGGTTATGGTTTAAAGTCATATCCAACAATTGCGACAACGACTTTTTACTGTAAACTGAGTTTCTGCTGGTGGTGTGCCTCCGGATTTTTTCAACGCAAAAAATGTGCCTTGGCTCAAAAAAGGTTGAAAAACACTGCAGTAGCTCACCAGCGTCGTCACAATGTAAACAAATACCTACCTCTAGTGTTTTGCTTTATAAAGTATATACCAATTGTTATGGGCATTTTAACAGCAGTCATGCAGTGCATCTACAATAGAACCCACTTCTTTAGCGTGCTGACGATGCACCCTGCATATTGCAAGAAGTTGTTTTTTTTTCATATATATGAAATATGTACAAAAAAACACCAACAGATACCAAAACACATCAATTGATAATGTTTAATCAGCCCCGTAAGTCATCCAGCAGCTATAAAATTATCAAATTATATGACAATGTCTAATATTTTTATTTTTAACAGTCCATTTATGTGGACAAGCAAACGTCATTTGTCACATGTTGCATGTCCTTTCTAAACGTACTAAATAAAGGTGCAAAACAGCGGCCACAAAACAATTTCAGTCTTGATAGAACACACTGAGAGTGCTAAATACTTTTATTTGCATCTCCTCATCCCAGTATTGTGGGCATTAGAAAATCAGCATTTAATTCTGCATATTTATGAAGACAGGCACGTTAAATGGATTGTGCTCCTTATTTTGCTCACTTAAGAAACGCAACAATGTTAATTTTGACAGCTGTTTTTAATGTAGTTTTAGTCATAGTCTTTTTACGAAAGTGTATTTTAGTTTTAGTCATCTAAATAAATATAGTTTTAGTCCAAATTACAATACATTTTGAGAATTAAAATAAAAAGTAGAGCGGCCAATGCATCTTTGAAGTTGTCTTGAGAGCACTTTTAATAATTATTATTGCAGACCATCTCAAAAACTAAATTTACAGCAAGACCTGCAATCCATGATTATTTCATCAAGTACATTTCACAGTAAACCTTATTATGTGTTATACTTAGACTTAGACTTAGACAAACTTAAATGATCCACAAGGGAAATTGTTCAACACAGTAGCTCAGTTACAATGAAGGAAAGTGTAAGGATGGAAAGGACAATGCAGGTATAAATAGACTAAAAAAGCTATAAAAAAATCTAACATATATACGAATTAATACATAATATGTGTACAGAATAATTTATATACAGATATATTATATTATGTCTATAACATATATACAATATATACCAATGACCATGTACAATATTACAGTATATATGACAGCAGCAGCATAAAATAGAGAGTAGGTCCAGCAGGAAATAGAAGATAGACATTATAAACAAAGAGAAGTAGCTAACATAGAAGGTGTCAGATAATAGGCAGATGTCATCTATTGCTGTATGGCGAGTGATTATACAGCTGGATGGAGTACGGAATGAAGGAGTTCTTGAATCGCACAGTGCGCGAAGGAAGTTGAAGGAGCCTGTTGGAGTATGAGCTCAGCTGTCCCTTAATTGTCAGGTGGAGTGGGTGGGCAGGATTGTCCGTGATGGCGAGCAGTTTGTCCAGTGTCCTCCTGTCCCTCACTGACACAAACACCTCCAACTGCGTGCAAATAGTTTGGCCGGCTTTCCGGATCAGTTTATCAATCCGGTTTGAATCCCTTTTGCTGGCGCTGCTCCCCCAACCAACCACTGCAAAGTACAGTGCACTGGCCACAACAGACTGATAAAATATCTCCAACAGCTTGCTGCACACATTAAAGGACCTAAGCTCCCTCAGGAAAAAGAGTCTGCTCATGCCCTTCTTGTAAACAGCTTTGCTGTTGTCCTTCCAGTCCAGTCTGCTGTTGATTGATTGATTGATTGATTGATTGATTGATTGATTGATTGATTGATTGAGACTTTTATTAGTAGGTTGCACAGTGAAGTACATATTCCGTACAATTGACCACTAAATGGTAACACCCGAATAAGTTTTTCAACTTGTTTAAGTCGGGGTCCACTTAAATTGATTCATGATACAGATATATACTATCATATATACCAGGGGTCGGCAACCTTTACCACTCAAAGAGCCATTTTGGCAAGTTTCACACATTAAAGAAAGTAATGGGAGCCACAAAAATGTTTTTAAAATTTAAAATGAAAAACACTGCATACAAAGCTTACATGCTTTGTGCTATATTAACCAGGGGTCTCAGACACACGCACCGGCACGCACTTTAATGTGGAAATTTGATGTTAGTGCAGCCCGCGAGTTTTGGATGAATGTCGCTTGCGTCACACTTGCCAACCCTCTCATTTTTCCCGGGAGACTCCCGAATATCAGAGTGTGATGACACTGCATTTGGCGCCCTCTACAGTCTGCCCAAGCAGTGTTCCTGCTCGGCCACAAGTGGAATGCAGCTTTAGCTTGCTCACGTAAGAGACAGCAAGGCTACTAACTCAGCTGCCACACATCTTACACTGACGGTACCAATACCCAGAATCCCATGCAGCCCTAACTCTTCCGCTCAACCAACCACGAAGAGGGGGGGGGGGGGTTGATGTGTGGGGGGATTTGGTGGTAGCGGGGTGTATAATGTAGACCGGAAGAGTTAGGACTGCATGGGATTCTGGGTAATGGTTGTGTTGTGTTTATGTTGTGTTACAGTGGGATGTTCTCCAGAAATGTGTTTTTCATTCTTTTTTGGTGTGGGTTCACAGTGTGGCGCATATTTGTAACGTAACAATGTTGAAGTTGTTTGATACGGCTACCGTCAGTGTAAGCTGTGTGGCTGATGAGTAAGTATGCTTTGCTGTCTCCTGTGTGAGCAAGTAATAACAACATGCGGCTGGACTGACACGCTGTAAGTAAATGCTATAGAGGACAATTACTGCAGTGCAATTAGGGCACGCCCTTTATATAGTAATTAGAGTGTTAATAGGATTATTTTTCCCTGGGAGTAATCTATGAGAGACACTGACATCCATAAGTCTCCTGGGAAAATCGAGGGGGTCGGCATGTATGTAGCTGAGCTGCATCAGAGTGGTCAAGGAGCCGCATGCGGCTCCGGAGCCGCGGGTTGCCGACCCCTGATATATACTATCATCATAATACAGTCATCACACAAGATAATCACAATGAATTATTTACATTATTTACAATCAGGGGTGTGGAGGGGGGGGTTAGGATATGGACATCAAGTAGTGGACATAGAGAGAGAGAGAAAGAGAGAGAGAGAGAGAGAGAGAGAGAGAGAGAGAGAGAGAGAGAGAGAGAGAGAGAGAGAGAGAGAGAGAGAGAGAGAGAGAGAGAGAGAGAGAGAGATCAGAAGGCATAAGAAAAAGTATCTGCATTTGATTGTTTACATTTGATTGTTAGCAATCCGGGGAGGGTGTTAGTTTAGGGTTGTAGCTGCCTGGAGGTGAACTTTTATTGCGGTTTTGAAGGAGGATAGAGATGCCCTTTCTTTTATACCTGTTGGGAGCGCATTCCACATTGATGTGGCATAGAAAGAGAATGAGTTAAGACCTATGTTAGTTCGGAATTTGGGTTTAACGTGGTTAGTGGAGCTCCCCCTGGTGTTGTGGTTATGGCGGTCATTTACGTTAAGGAAGTAGTTTGACATGTACTTCGGTATCAGGGAGGTGTAGCGGATTTTATAGACTAGGCTCAGTGCTAGTTGTTTAACTCTGTCCTCCACCTTGAGCCAGCCCACTTTAGAGAAGTGGGTAGGAGTGAGGTGGGATCTGGGGTGGAGGTCTAGCAGTAACCTGACTAGCTTGTTCTGAGATGTTTGGATGTTGGTTAACCTTTTTGATTACCTTGGTTGCCATTTTATCACAGGAAAGGTTAGCCTCTAGAATGGAACCTAGGTAGGTGACCTCATCTTTCCTGGTGATAACAATGTCACCCACTTTTATGGTGAAGTCATTGACTTTCTTGAGGTTGATGTGGGACCCAAACAAGATGGATTCTGTTTTACCCAAGTGTATGGATAGCTTGTTGTCAGCGAGCCAGATGCAAGTTCTACAGAGCTCAGCACTGAGGATTTTCTCCACCTGTGACTTGTCCTTGCCGGATACCAGCAAGGCAGAGTCATCCGCAAACAAAAACAATTCACAGTCGCATGCCGATGACATGTCGTTTATGTATATTAGGAACAGTAAAGGTCCCAATATACTGCCTTGGGGGACTCCACAGCTCACCGAGAGGGGGGACACACGGTGCCGTTCACCTCTACCACCTGCTCCCTCCCCTCCAAGTAAGATTGCATCCAGCTCTATGAGTTTTTGTTAAATTCGACTGCTCTGAGCTTATCCAACAGTATAGCGTGGTTAATGGTGTCAAAGGCCTTCTGAAGGTCCAGCATGACCATGCCGCAGTATTTGCCCGCGTCCACCTCATGTTTGATGTGGTCGGTCAGATAGAGAAGGCATGTGTCAGTGGAGTGGTTAGTTCTGAAGCCGGATTGGAATTTGTACATGAGTTTATTAGTGGCAAGGTAACTATCGACCTGTTCATAAACAATTTTTTCCATTACTTTCGAAATGGAACTGAGAATAGAAACAGGTCGGTAGTTGCCAGGTTCCAATTTGCTTCCTTTTTTAAAGAGGGGAGTTACTCTTGCAATCTTAAAATCTTTTGGTACTTGGCCTTGTGTAATTGATAGGTTTATTATGTGCGTGATGATCGGGGCAATGATGGAGGCAGAGTCCCTGAAGAATCTGGAGGGAATATTATCAAGGCCGGTGGCCTTGTTAGGGTGGAGCGCGCTCAATTTTTTAAACACCTCATCAGCTGTGACCATTTCTAATTTGAAATCATCGTTGGATACTCCTAGCTTTCTGTAGAAGGCTTTAATGTGTTCTACACCAAAGCGACCAGAGTGGTGGGACAGCTTGTTGACAAGGGTTGCGGCTATGCTGGTGAAAAAGATGTTAAGTCTGATAGCTACCTCCATTTTGTCTGTAATGAGGGAGTCACCCTCCTTGATGCTGATGTTGGTGAGTCTTGTTTTAAGTTTGTGGCTGAAACCAGGAAGCTGGTTTTGAGAATTTTCCAGAGCTCACGTGGCTTATTTGTGTTTTCCTCTATTTTGTCGTTAATGTAATTTTTTTTTAAGGATTTAGTCAGGTTGGTTGACCTATTTCTTAATTTATTGCATTGCTTTTTGAGAGTTGAAAGGAGTAATTTGAGGTTGATATTATTGGGTTGTTTATCTACTTCTGTTTTACATTTTTGGTATTCAGAGTATTTCCTGTCTCTGTCTTTTATGGCAGCTAATAGGTCCGGATTCATCCATGGTTCCGAGCGGGCTTTGATCCTGACTGTTTTCACGGGAGCCATGTCATTTAGTATCTTTAGGAACGCCGTTTTGAAGCGATCCCAAGCAACATCGACCAGGTTGCTCGCGAGCACAGGGGACCAGTCCCACTCATCTAATTTTAAATTGAAATTGTCATTGGAGTATTTTTTGAGGGATCTGGATTGGGCTGTTATGTGGCCATTGGCTTTAGGTTTAGCTATTTTGCGGGTGCAGAAGGTTAGATAGTGGTCGCTAAGACCACAGATCATGACCCCACTATTTTTTATTTTAGGCCGGTCTGAAGTGAGAATGAGATCTATGGTTGGTTGGGTGGAATCACACACCCTTGTAGGTAGCGCTATTAGCTGGGAAAGACCGTGCAGATTACAAAACTTGCTGAAGGATCTGAAGACAGGCGCATCTTTGCGTTGAATATCTGTGTTTAGATCCCCAGTTATAATTTTCTCCACGTTGTCTGTCCCCGCCAAGCATTCTTCCAAAACCCCATAGAAATCACTCTGATTAGGTGGTCTATAAACAGTCCCTATTAGTACCGGCTTAGCGTTTTTAAATTTGATTTCCGCCCACACAGACTCCAGGTCATTGTGGTTAAGATCAGTGCGAGTTATGTATTTAATATCTTGGTGAATATACATACAAACGCCCTCACCGTGTTTATTCCTATCCTTTCTGATAACCGAAAAGTTTTGTATTTCTATCTCCGAGTCAGAAATACTTTGATGAAATTTGGTTTCAGCGAAACACAAGATTTTTACCTTCGTGTTGAGGAACATTTCTCTGATTTGGTCAAGTTTGGCTCCAGAGAGGCTGTTCACATTAAGGTGGATGATGTGTAGTCCACTGGAACCAAAAAGGGCATCAGAGTCCGCTGTGTTGTGGTACTGACCAGAAAAGTTGTTGGTTATTATTGCTGTTGAAGTTGAAGAAGAGAAGGGAGAGAGAGGAGAGAGAGAGAGAGAGGCATCTTCCTCCAGGTGAAGGGGGAGGGAGGGGGAGGGGCGGAGTTGGAGAGGGGGAGAGGATGCCAGGTAGGGTTGCTGTGGGTGGAATTCCTTTTGGCGGGCTTTTTTGAAGACAAAGAGAACAACGAAAATGTTTTTGTAAAGGCGCCTCTAAATCCAGTGTATGCCGCGTCCTCGACCGTCATGGACCGGGGAGAGGCCGCGTGGACCCCCGCCATCTCGTGCCGTTCCCCGCCATCACCGATGGCTGGGTCGCCGTCCACCGCCGCCGCGTCGTTCACCGCCGCTGAGTCGTTGCCTTCTCTGATGACTGGGTCGTCCTCCAACGCCGCCGCCGAGCCTCCGACCGTGTACATGAACGGGGCGAAGTCCTCCGCCGAGCCGCCGACCGCTGGAGCACAGGTGAGCTTGAGCTAAGATGAGCCGGTAGCTGAGTTAGCTTCGATGGCGACGCTAGCAGTAGCATTGGTAGTCTTCGCCAGTCGGGACAACATTAACCGTGTTATTACAGGTCCAGGGTTGAGTTCAGTGTCTCCTGATAGTAGAAGTAATAGTAGTATTATTGACTTTCTGTCTATCCTTCCAATCAGGGGCATGTTCACTTTGCCTCGATGTGCAGTCAAGCACGATGCTAACACGTTAGCTCCAAAGCCAAGGTGCTTCGCCGATGTATTGTCGTGGAGATAAAAGTCACTGTGTATGTCCATTTCGCGTTCTTGACTCTCATTTTCAAGAGGGTGAAGTATCCGAGGAGGTTTAAAATATAAATCCGTGATCCACAGTACAAAAAGGAGGAAGTGTGGGATAATCCGAGCAGTTGTTTGAATTCCCGATCGGGAGCGAAAGAGGGTGCGACCGCTCATCTCGGCGTCCTACTGCTACCGAGTGGTTTCAAGTGGTTTCAAGTGGTTATTGTTTAAACTGAAATTTAGCATTGTTTTCAAATGTTAAAACATATATGTGTAAAATGGTCATATGAAGAAACAGACTAGTTTTATTTTAGATTGGCGGGCAAGCTCACCTATGCATACAACACAAGTAGTGGTAGAGTAAGCTTTTGATTGATTGATTGAAACTTTTATTAGTAGATTGCACAGTTCAGTACATATTCCGTACAATTGACCACTAAATGGTAACACCGGAATAAGTTTTTCAACTTGTTTAAGTCGGGGTCCACGTAAATCAACTCATGGTAAGCAGTCTTGCTCCTTCTCTACTGTCTTTAATAGCATACTGAACAAAAATATAAACGCTCCCGTTTTTCATGAGTTGAACTCAAAGATCTAAAACTTATACTATAGACACAAAAGACGTATACCTCTCAAATATAGTTCACAAATTGAATGTGAGCATTTGCCCACTCAAGGCCAAAAGTTTGGACACACCTTCTCATTCACAACACAACTGATGGTCCCAACGCCATTGATAAAGCAAGAAATTCCATTAATCAACCCTGATAAGGCACACCTGTGAAATGAAAACCATTTCAGGTGACTACCTCACCTCTTGAAGGTCATTGAGAGAATGCCAAGAGTGTGCAAAGTAATAATCAGAGCAAAGGGTGGCTATTTTGAAAACACTAGAATATAAAACATGTTTTCAGTTATGTCACCTTTTTTTGTTAAGTACATATCTCCACATGTGTTCATTCATAGTTTTGATGTCTTCAGTGACAATCTACAATGTAAATGTCATGATCCATTACTCGGATCATGGCATGATGTATGTTTTTGGTAATGTTTCTGTGTTAGTCTGTTTCCTGGGTGCACCCTCTTTCCCTGTTTACTGTTGGTTTCCATGGGCACTGATTCTCCTCACCTGTCTTAGTTTAGCAATTAGTGTTCTCACCAGGTGTTTTGGTTAATCACTCCCCTTTATAGTGTGCGGTCACACAGCAGTAGTTGCTGGGTCAATGTTTGCTGTAGGCAACATTTATGTCTCCTGTTTTTTCTCTTCGCTGTAACGTATTTTGCACAGTCTAGCTTTCCCCGTTTTTTTCACCCTTGGTGACATTTTGGTTTTGTTCTGCTCCACGCTGGCTAGCGTCCTCAGTTTTGTATTTTTGTCTTGCCTTTAATTTATTAAAAGATACTTCATCTTACCTCCACGACACTCCTGCTTGTTTCCTGCGTTGGAAGGAACACAACAATTGCAGCTATGCGTCGAAGACGTAACAGTAAATAGTCATGAAAATAAAGAAAACGCATTGAACGAGAAGGTGTGTCCAAACTTTTGGCCTGTACTAAATGTCTCTTGTATTCATGTTAGCATTTAAGCTAGCGAGCTGGCACCAGTATGTCCGCCATAGCCCGTGAGTTTATAATAGTGCAGCTATCGGTTTTTGGATTATTTTTATTTAAAAATGGTAATACTAACCGTCGGGAGTGTTGTTGCCGTCGTCATTACTACTGTTTAACGTTACCTCCCTACCATATAGTCTTGTTTCTCGGTCAAAAAACAAAACACTCTGTCTTGGTAGTTGTAGTTCTGATTGGATCCCCGTCTCCTGCATGCTACTGTGATTGGATAGATATCTAACTTGTCCCACCCACCTAAAGACGAAATTAACCTTGTTTTTATTTGTATTATTCATTGACTAAGACAAAGAGTTTCAGTCAACAAAATGAACACTGAAACGCAACACTGTGTGCATGAGTTTAGTAGGTCAGCTTTGCGTGTGCTTTTAAGGTGTTTTAATACATGCAACCCTTCTGTAGATCAAGCCCCAACTAAGTAATATTAAAATACTATCACGTCCTAAATTGTAGAACCTCAGTAGAGGGCGACTTAAGACTTTTGCCACTGTATACACGAGAGAGGCAGTGGTCTGAGCATATGTTTGAGAGCGTCACGGCCCTGATGTCTTGAAATCACACCGGAATTGATCCTGACAGTTGGGCACTTATGAGTGTCACCGGCTCCCAAATGTGATGACAAATTGTATTGTGGGTAGACTTTAGGATTGTGGCGGGAGCGTGTCATCTTGCATTAATGTGCAGGAGACTGAGTGATTGGGCTAGAACAAGTGACAGGGAGACACCGAGGCACATGTGACTCTTGGAGGACCTTTGTGGCCAACAGAATTTTCCATGTGGCTTTTTAAAAGGAAAGGAAATGCTGATGTTCCAAAGGATAAATATCAGTCATCACTGATGCTGGCTGTTTGAATGGCAAACTAATGCAGTAACAAACACCAAAATAAGAACAAGTTTATATGAAGTCTATATTAAATAACAGTAAACTACCATACTATAGGGCACACTAGGGTTGTCCCGACACCAAATTTTGGTACTGATACCAAAATGTATTTCGATAAGTTTCAATACTTTTCTAATAAAGGGGACCACAAAAAAATGGAATTATTGGCTTTATTTTTTTTTTTTAAATCTTAGATATATATGTTTCTTATTGTAAGCAAAGAATAATTGTGTCCTTAAATAAAATAGTGAACATACAAGACAACTTGTCTTTTAGTAGTAAGTAAACAAACAAAGACTCCTAATTTGTCTGCTGACATATGCAGTAACATATTGTGTCATTTATCCATACTTGCCAACCTTGAGACCTCCAATATCGGGAGGTTGGGGGGGGTGTGTGGTTGGGGGCGTGGTTATTTACAGCTAGAATTCACCAACTCGAGTATTTCATATATATATATATATATATATATATATATATATATATATATATATATATATATATATATATATATATTTATTTATTTTATTTACATATAAATAAAATAAATACTTCAATTTCAGTGTTCCGGTGGCTATCCATTAGATGGCAGTATTGTCCTGTTTAACTTCTCCGTTCATGATGAGTATATCATTTCGGCCACCGTGTTCAATGGAGAAGTCTGTTCTACAAAATTTACAGGCAACATACACCTTCCCCTTCGAACTGTCCTGGATGAACTGAAATTCTTGTTTCCATTCGTTTTGGAACTTGCAAGCGTATTTCTTCGTCTTGCTCGTCGACGGCGTCGCCATGTCTGTAATTTCCTCGTTCTTCTGCTTCGTCTCCTTGTTGTGTGCGCAGTTGTGCACTCTACTCTCTAAAAGCCCTAGATGTTATGACGTCATTGGGCAGGCAAGCTGTTTATATTGTGGGAAAGCGGACGTGACAGGCTGTCCCCACTCAGTCTCAGGTCCGCATTGAGCTGGAGGGGGCGTGGCCTCCAGCTCCGGCTGAATACCGGGAGTTTGTCGGGAGAAAATCTCTGCCGGGAGGTTGTCGGGAGAGGCGCTGAAAACGGGAGGGTTGGCAAGTATGCATTTATCATTCTATTATTTTGTCAAAATTATGAGGGACAAGCTGTAAAAATGACATATTAATCCACTTGTTCATTTACTGTTAATATCTGCTTATTTTCTGTTTCAACATGTTCTATCTACACTTCTGTTAAAATGTAATAATCACTTATTCTTCTGTTGTTTGGATACTTTATATTAGTTTTGGATGATACCACAAATTTAGATATCAATCCGATGTCGGCCCTGTGATGAGGTGGCGACTTGTCCAAGGTGTACGCCGCCTTCCGCCCGTATGCAGCTGAGATAGGCTCCTGCACCCCCGCGACCCCAAACGGGACAAGCAGTAGAAAATGGATGGATGGATGGATCCGATACCAAGTAGTTACAGGATCATACATTGGTCATATTCAAAGTCCTCATGTGTCCAGGGACGTATTTCCTGAGTGTATAAACATAATGTGAATTTTTTTTAAAAAGGAAAAAAATATATGTATCAAGTAGTACTATCAACTAGATACACTCTTGTACTTGGTATCATTACAGTGGACATCAGGTGTAGATCCACCCATGGCATTTGTTTACATTGTGACGCCGGTGAGCTATTGTATCCTCCTACGGTGTGTAGTGAAGCATGTTTAGCTATTCCTCGTCCTGCAGGGATGATACTTGTAAGAAACTCACTTTATTTGTCGCCATGGAGGCGAGGATTAGTGATTTAGAAGTAGCTAAAACACTGCAGACTGCGGATGGACGTTAGCCGCTAACTAGCTAGCCATGTTTTAAAGCACCTCTTCCTGAGGGTGTTTCAGTGTTATAACTTCACCTTTATTTTTACTTTTTAAGCCAAATGCGTCCATTCTCCCTTTTGACACACTGTGTCTGCTTGTAAGTACTCTGTGATTGTGCACTGCCGAACATGCTTCTCTGCTCGTAAAACCAGCAATGTCAAGACGTGACGGCGCACGCCGTCATGCCCGTTAAAAAAAAACAAAAAAACATTGAGAACCCATCCATCCATCAATTTTCTACCGCTTGTCGCTTTCGGGCCGCGGGGGGGGGGGGGGGGGGGGGGCTTTACGGGGTCGCAAGGGGTGCTGGAGCCTATCTCAGCTGTCTTCGAGCGGTAGACACGGTACACCCTGGACAAGTTGCCACCTCATTGCAGGGTCAACACAGATAGACAGAACCGGTACTTTTCAAACAGAGTATAGTACCCTTTTTGATGCATTAGTACTGCAATACTATACTAGTACCGGTATACCGTACAACCCCAGGGCACACTTCCATTTTCTCAAAACTCGACAGTGCGGCTTATAACCCGGTGCGCCTAATATACGTAATAATTCTGGCTGTGCTTACCGACCTCGAAGCAAATTTTGTTTGGTACATGGTGAAATTATAAGTGTGACCAGTATTAGAACCGGCCCGCAGGCCACAGCCGCCTGCTTTGAAGGAAGTTTGTTTTTGTCTGTGAGCCTGTTGAAAAATGTTTTCAATTGAAATTAGTGATAGAGTCATACAAAGATCTTGGATTATTCATTTAATCATTAAATAAAATACAGTACACTGTGTTAGGTCTTGGTTCAATAGGTTATGTGCAATAAATGTAATATGTTTTAATACACATTGAACAAGTCCGGCCCTCGGCTTGTAACAAATTTGTTTTTTTGGCCCTCTGATGTATTTGACTTTGACCTCCCTGTTTTAATTAGAATATAGAACATTACACATGGCGCTCAAAAATCTGTCAACATGTTTTGGTACGACTTTAGTAAACTACAAAGACGTACTGTGCTTCAACATACGGGTATCAGTATGTTGTGTGTGTATAAGGACCCCAAAATGGCACCAATAGGAGACATTATCAGGCATTTTGTTTCACCCTATTATGCAAAACCAACTTTACTTACCTATTGGTTCTTGCTGTTGTGTATTTGGGAACTGCATTAGTCCTAAAAATTTCCGCCATTGTAATCCGCACCGTAGTCAATAAGCTCCTTCTTTTTCTCTACCCTCTCGTTGTTGGACATTCATCCTCCGCTGTTGCCATTTGTAATATAAAGTAGCCTAAAGTTCTAACTTATATCCGTCAGTACACTCGCTGTGGAAGCACTAAAAACCACCGCTACAACAAAGATGACGGGGACAAGACGTTGTCGAAGGTGAGCCACGTAAATAAGACCGCCCACAAAACAGCGCATCCTGAAGAGACGGTCAGTAAGCGGCTTTTGGAAGATGGTCCGGAAAACATAATCTGTGCAACATTTTAAACAAATAACCACCATTACATGTTATGTAGACCACAAGGAAGTGTATTAAATGTAGAAAACCCAAAACCAGTGAAGTTGGCACGTTGTGTAATTCGTAAATAAAAACAGAATACAATAAACTGCAAATCCTTTTCAACTTATATTTAATTAAATAGACTGCCAAGACAAGATATTTAATGTTCGAACTGAGAAGCTTAATTTTTTTTTGCAAATAATCATCAACTTAGAATTTAATGGCAGCAATACATTGCAAAAAAAGTTGGCACAGGGGCATTTTTACCACTGTGTTACATGGCCTTTCCTTTTAACAACACTCTGTAAACCAGGGGTCCCAAAACTACGGATCCGGCCCGCCAGCTTCCAAAATCAGGCCCGCGGGAAGTCCCAAGTATAAAAAAAATAATAATATTATTTTCTTATCCACTTTGTACCGCTTGCTACTCACGGTGTCTCCTAGCCGCTCAGGCAAATCATATTGTCTAAAAATGCATTTTCTCATCGATAACGTGACATCATCGCGCGCACGGAAAGTGCGCTATATATATCTAATATATATATCTAATATATATATACATATATATATATACATATATATATATATATATACATATATATACTATATATATATATATATATATATATATATATATATATATATATATATATATATATATATAAAATATATATACATCAAATATATATATATGTATATATATATCATATATATATATATATATATATATATATATATATATATATATACTGTATGTATGTATGTATATATATATATATATATATATATATATACTGTATGTATGTATGTATATATATATATATATATATATATATATATATATATATATATATATATATATATACATATACATACATACATACAGTATATATATATATATATATATATATATATATATATATATATATATATATATATATATATATATACACACACTACCGTTCAAAAGTTTGGGGTCACATTGAAATGTCTTTATTTTTGAAGGAAAAGCACTTTAAACTAGTCTTAACTTTAAATAAATACACTCTATACATTGCTAATGTGGTAAATGCCTATTCTATCTGCAAATGTCTGGTTTTTGGTGCAATATCTACATAGGTGTATAGAGGCCCATTTCCAGCAACTATCACTCCAGTGTTCTAATGGTACAATGTGTTTGCTCATTGGCTCAGAAGACTAATTGATGATTAGAAAACCCTTGTGCAATTATGTTCACATATCTGAAAACAGTTTAGCTCGTTACAGAAGCTACAAAACTGACCTTCCTTTGAGCAGATTGAGTTTCTGGAGCATCACATTTTTGGGGTCAATTAAACGCTCAAAATGGCCAGAAAAAGAGAACTTTCATCTGAAACTCGACAGTCTATTCTTGTTCTTAGAAATGAAGGCTATTCCACAAAATTGTTTGGGTGACCCCAAACTTTTGAATGGTAGTGTATATATATATGTATATTTGATATATATATACATATATATATTTGATATATGTATAATATATATATATTAGATATATACATAATATATATATATTTGATATATACATATATATACATATATATATATATATATATATATATATATATATATATATATATATATATATATATATATATATATATATATATATATATATATATATATATATATATATATATATATATATATATATATATATATATATATACACACACCTCGGCCCCCGGCCAAATTGTTTTAGCCCAATGCGGCCCCTGAGTCGAAAAGTTTGGGGACCCCTGCTGTAAACGTTTGGGAACTGTAGTTACTGACAGTGGTTTTCTGAAGTGTTCCTGAGCCCAGGTGGTGATATTCTTTTCGCTTTTTGATGCAGTACCGCCTGAGGGATCGAAGGTTCGTAATATCATCGCTTACGTGCAGTGATTTCTCCAGATTCTCTGAAACTTTTGATGATATTACGGACCGTAGATGGTGAAATCCCTAAATTCCTTGCAATATCTCGTTGAGGAATGTTGTTCTTAAACTGTTCGACAATTTTCTCACGCATTTGTTGACAAAGTGGTGACCCTCGCCCCATCCTTGTTTGTGAATGACTCAGCATTTTATGGAAGCTGCTTTTATACCCACTCATGCACCCACCTGTTCCCAATTAGCCTGTTCACCTGTGGGATGTTCCAAATAAGTGTTTGATGAGCATTCCTCAACTTTCTCAGTCTTTTTTGCCACTTGTGCCAGCTTTTTTGAAACATGTTGCAGGCATCAAATTCCAAATGAGCTAATATTTGCAAAAAATAACGTTTTCCAGTTCGAACGTTAAGTATCTTGTCTTTGTAGTCTATTCAATTGATTATAGGTTGAAAAGGATTTGCAAATTATTGTATTCCGTTTTTATTTACCATTTACACAACGTGCCAACTTCACCGGTTTTGGGTTTTGTAGGAAAAAAAATCCTATCATGACCCCTTTAATGCGCCTTATAACCCGGTGCGTCATATGGTCCGAAGAATACAGTACATTTGTGATTTAGGGCTATATAAATAAACATTGATTGATTGATTGATTGAGTTGTCATGGAGCATATGTCCTGCTGTTGAAGATCATCATAACCATCTGGGCCAACCTTAGTTAGAAAAGGAGGATATCCAAAAACGTGGCCGACAGCCAGCGAAATCTTTCATGAAACCCTCCCTTAATTCTACATTTTTGCATTAATATTGATTAAAATCTTCTGCTTCTCAAACACATGGAACATGACAGACACGCTCAGTCTTGAGCATTAACTCCAGGCCGGGACGCTACAAATATTCCCGGCAATATCATGACGTTAATTGAATTTGTATTAGCAGCTTTGCAATTGGAAAGGACATTGAGACATCTCCCTGCATGCAAAGCAGGAGGGAAAATGTGTTAGCTTAATGGCTGATTAGATTTCCTATATGTGCATACTAACATGCTAAACAGGATTCTCCAAGCGATGTCCTTCAAGATCCGCATGACGATTATTAATCTTGCCAACAAAGTGAAAACATTTTGCTTCTGGCTTTTGAGTTCCCCTCGCTGGAATCCAAAACAATTTGCCGTGTTGACACAAGTATTGATGTTGATCATTTGTGCAAAGGCGACGTGGACTTTATTTTCCTTTCCCGTCGGCAAACAAAGCTATTTGTTCCAAAGATACGTTAGCTTTCCGGGGTTAATTGAAACACGGGGTTAATTGTTTATTGAATTATACAGCCTTTGCCTAATGTAAAGCATTATTATTGTATTTAATGGTGCTGGCCCTTTAAATACCAAACTCTGCCTCTAATCTCCATTCAACTGAATTTCATTAAAAGATAAATCCTCCATTGCCGTGACTGTCACACATCAGAGGGACCCGACATGACAAATTAGTTGTCAACAATATTGATTGGTCGGCATCTCATCTGGAACCGACCCACGCCATGCAAGCTCATTCGCGAAACGTCTGAATTTTAGTGAGTTTCAGGAATAGAAAGGTTTCGGCATTACAGTATATCCTTGTCAGGAGAAACATGCTATTAACATCCTGCTGATATGTTGATGATCGCATCCAGTGGGAGTCCAGTTTGCTTGCGTTTTGTTTTGCTACCCCCTAATGCTGGGCTAAATGGGATATTGCTAATGGTGTCACGATATTCTGCGAAACAGTTCATACGCCCGACGCTTCTGCTTCTGATGATCGCGTTCTACTTTCTCCAGGATTTAGAGACATTACAATAAGTGATAGGCAGACAATCGAGGAGTTTAAGTGTGATTGATTTGAAACTGAAGATATTTTAGATGTTTCCCATTGAGGAACATTAGATGGGCCATTAGCCGGGCTCCGACTGTACAGGTCAATTAGAAACCAAACACTTCACAGATGCTTAACAGGAAGCAGGGAAATGAATACAAAACCCAAAACCAGTGAAGTTAGCACGTTGTGTAATTCATAAATAAAAACAGAATTCAATGATTTGCAAATCTTTTTCAACCGATGTTCATTTGAATAGACTGCAAAGACAAGATATTTAATGTTCGAACTGGAAAACGTTTTTTGCAAATATTAGCTCATTTGGAATTTGATGCCTGCATTGTGTTTCAAAAAAGCTGGCACAAGTGGCAAAAAAGACCGAGACAGTTGAGGAATGCTCATCAAACACTTATTGGGAACATCCCACAGGTGAACAGGCTAAATGGGAACAGGTGGGTGCCATGATTGGGTATAAAAGCAGCTTCCATGAAATGCTCAGTCATTCACAAACAAGGATGGGGCGAGGGTCACCACTTTGTGAACAAATGTGTGAGCAAATTGTCCAACAGTTTAAGAACAACATTTCTCAACCAGCTATTGCAAGGAATTTAGGGATTTCACCATCTACGGTCCGTAATATCATCAAAAGGTTCAGAAAATCTGGAGAAATCACTGCACATAAGCGATGATATTACGGATCTTCGATCCCTCGGTGCGTAAAGGATATCACCACATGGGCTCAGGAACACTTCAGAAAACCACTGTCAGTAACTACAGTTTGTCTCTACATCTGTAAGTGCAAGTTAAAACTCTATTATG
Source organism: Entelurus aequoreus (assembly GCF_033978785.1). Taxonomy (NCBI): domain Eukaryota; kingdom Metazoa; phylum Chordata; class Actinopteri; order Syngnathiformes; family Syngnathidae; genus Entelurus; species Entelurus aequoreus. Next base: position 33,462,335 of record NC_084746.1, on the reverse strand, counting down.
CAAAGATTATTGTTTACAATTTACACAAGGTGCCAACTTCACTGGTTGTGGGTTTTGTAGATGCTGAAGAGTGCAGGGCCAGGAACCTGTACATTGTTTAACTTATTTGTATTTGCTTAATCCATTTCATAATTTAATTCCACATACTGATATGCTAAAGGTTTTAAGTTTTGTACGTGCATAGAAATGTTTTAAATTAGATGATTTTTTTCCGAGCTTATATATCTCCTTTTGTTGAGAAGAATTGTTGTACATTCTTGGGTAGCAGGTTATAGTTTGCTTCGTGCATAATTTTAGCTGTTTGCAAATGCATCAAATCATTGAATTTCAATATGTTTGATTTAATAAATGCATAAAAAAATTTGGTGGATAAATAAACATTTGACTTTACTTTTATTGAAGACTCTTGAGGGCAAAGACAGCGATGAGCAGAGAGGGAGGAGGCAAGGGGACGGCGACACCAAAGCAACCTTCAAACTACTTTATCTTATAAATTATAAATGATAAATGGGTTATACTTGTAAAGCGCTTTTCTACCTTCAAGGTACTCAAAGCGCATTGACAGTATTTCCAATTTTTTTGAAGGGGAACTGCACTTAACTTTAACCTATCACAATTATTATGAGAGACAAGACGACAGATGTATTTCTTAATGCATTCAAACTCGTAAATACATGTAAATAAAAGTCCACTTACAATGGAGTCAATGGGAGGTCCTCTATTCTGCCCATAAAACCCAATAAAAAAACCTCCAGAAACCCCCAACAATAATCCATTTACATTTTGTGACTTGAATTTTAACCACGTATTAGTGATATTGTTATTATTAGGGCTAACGCAGACCAACTATATATAGCGGCGCCGTGATCACAGAGAGCTCTAGTTACTGTGTGCTGCTATATTGACGCCATTAACTGGTGAGCTACTTTCTCGCCTCGAAGCTAGTGAAAGTTTATTCTAGATCATAAATAATGCCTCTCACCTTGATAGTTGAAGGATGAGGACATAATCTGACAAGTTGGTCAACTTTAGCATCAAATTTAGACACGAAAATGGCAAAAAAAAGACACCAAAAGACTCTTGGTTACCCCCCTCGCCCCCTTTTTTTTCTTTTCTTCACAAGGACTATGGGTCATTCTTCATCTAAACGGGAATATATGAATATCTTAACAGTCGTTAGAAATTCATGCGCCACCGTAGGATTAAAATGAGCAAAATATGTAAATATTACATGTTTTTATAAATGTGCCTGTTACTTCATTACATATAGTGTATACTTACAGTGTGTACGTAAACCGTTGATGGATGAGTTTGGATGGGGTTTTTTTAAGCGCTGTATAGGCTGAATAGAGCGAGTCCCTTGAGCTCCATTGTAAGTGGACTTTGATCGCATTTATTTACAAGTTTGAATGCATTATGCAATTTAAAAAAACATATGTGTGCTTGTCTTACATAAGGATTGTGAATGATAGGCAAAATTACAAAAAAGTGCAGTTCCTCTTTAAGCACTGAGCCCTCGGTGGTCTGCAGTCAAACTCAATTAAAAAAAGTACATAGACTGAGTCACCCACATGTGAGATCATATGTTGTGCAGTCAGGATACTATCCATCCAACCATCCATTTTCTACCGCTTGTCCCTTTCGGGGTTGCTGGAGCCTATCTCAGCTACATTCGGGCGGTAGGCGGGGTACACCCCGGACGAGTCGCCGCATCATCGCAGGGCCAACACAGATAGACAGACAACATTCACACTCACATTCACACATTAGGGCCAATTTAGTGTTGCCAATCAACTTATCCCCAGGTGCATGTCTTTGGAGGTGGGAGTAAGCCGGAGTACCCGGAGGGAACCCACGCAGTCACAGGGAGAACATGCAAACTCCACACAGAAAGACCGAACCCAGGACCTTCGTATTGTGAGGCACATGCACAAACCCCCCGTTACACCGTGCTGCCCCATTTGCAAGTCATGACCTGAAAATTAACCAAAATGAGTGATATTGTTATTACAAGTGCTAACGCAGACAGCCTATTTTAGCCGCACATTAATAGCAGTGAGCTAACTACGAGCTTACACTTCTATTGTTGACACACTGAGTGTCATGGCGCATGCACAATCCCTCATTCCGTCTGCTGCTTGCTCGGCTGACACCTCCACTGGAAGCGCGCCAGGACACGGCCGGCAAAGCTGCAGGCAATCTGCAATCCGCACACCTGGGACTAAACAAGACAAGCAGCATAAAGACCAGCTGACCTCAAGGTCCTGGGCCGGAACGTAGTTCACTCCTCGTAGTAAGCATCCCGTCTCTGGCCCCCCCTCCCGCGTACTTTCTCTCTCTCTGTGCCTTCCCAGTTCCAGCGTCTTATGTCCTTTGTGTTTCCCGCAGTGCTTTCCCTGTCTTCCGTGATCGAGCCTTGTGCCTCGACTTCCTTTTGGATTCCAGACTGCCGCCCTCGATCCTCGACCCCTGCTTGGACACGGACCTGTTGACGCCTCACTATACCCCCCAGACAACCTGCCTGTCTCATGGACGTTCGAGCATGCCTTTCCCCTCCAGGACTTCCGCCTCTCGCTCAACACTCACGGTAACACTCAGCAAGGAATTCCTACACATAGTCTCACACACACACACTCTTGGAATTTAGTCACACTCCATTCTTGAGTTTATTATAATATTGTTTATTATTATATATATATTTTCATTATATATATATATAATAAAACATAGAGCTACTACGCCCCTTTGTGGTCTGTGCCGTCTACTCCTCCAGTACGTAACACTGAGCCAGCGTCTGTTTTTGGTTTGTCTCAAATTTGCATTTAAAATTTAATCAAAAGTGTATGTAAGTTTTACAGTTATAATAGTTTTAAAATAGTTTTTATAGTTTGCCACACCCAGGAACATGTTATTGATATTTCCATGATTTCCTGTGGGGAAAATAGATCTGAGTCCAAACCTCAGCGCCCCTGTTAGTTCAACTCCCGCATATGCATATATTTTTTAACAACATTGTGGGAGTTGAGCGTGGGATAGGCCCCGTTTTTACACGCAAACTCATATAATTTAAAAGTGCATTGGTGGCAAAAGCATTAATGACCTATGGAGCTGGAACAGCAAGCAGCAATCAAGGTGACGTCTGTCTAATTTGTCCCACAGGCAGGAGCTGGAATAAAGGTGTAATGATGCGTTTATGAGAAGTCATTTCTGACCCTTCAGGAAACAAAGTAAATTAGGCACAAGGGCATTAACATTCTGGCTCTTGACCTTGCTACTATTATTCCAACATTTACATTAACATATAGCCGCAGACATTTAATTGAAGGTGGATGTAACCTTTTCATGTGCGAAGGCTTGCAATCAGTATTAATATAAAAAGGAGGGTGCGGGGCTCACTTAACCTACTCAGCCTGCATCACGTCTAATATACGTGATTTTTGCATTAGAAAAGCAAAGCAGTGAAGTGAGAGGGGAGACCTAATTAAAAGTGGACCATGGAACCGTGTGTCGAAAGGTCAACAATCTGTCTTAGTGTTTGGCGGGGTGCACAAAAATTAACCTTGTCAAGTTAGATCAGGTTAAATATACTTGTGGCACATAACTGTAATAACAAAGGCCTGAATGAAATCGATTTATAAGACGAAGGCACCTGAAGCTGAGAAAGAGGCCCTGTTAGTTGGTGTGTGTGTTATTGTAGCAAGATTACAAAAAACTACACCACCGCCTACTAGAGATGGCTACCAAAACTCAGTTCCTTAGCCTGTTGTTTCTTAACCAGAGGGCCCATTGTTGGGCCGCGAGATCGCTCTAGAACAGAGCTGGGCAAATATTTTGACTCGAAGGGCCACATTGAGAGAAAAAACAGTGTCTGGGGGGCCAATGTGTATGTGTGTATAAATGATATGTACACATTTACCTGTAAACATCTGCTGTACCGTTTGTGTCCCTTTTTTCCAGGAACACTAATACCAAAAGTCACAATGTCCGAATAAAACGGAATGGAATTTTACAGTTTTTTTACTGAATGGGACACCCAAATTGTACATGAAAATAAAGAAAGTGGGATTTACAATATTAACTATGAACAATAATTAGACAAGATTCGAACTGATAAACTGTGTTATTTTTTGCAAATATTAGCTCATTTGGAATTTGATGACTGCAACATGTTTCAAAAAAGCTGGCACAAGGGGCAAAAAAGACTGAGAAAGTTTAGGAACGCTCATCAAACACTTATTTGGAACATCCCACGGGTGAACAGGCTCATTGGGAACAGGTGGGTGCCATGATTGGGTATAAAAGCAGCTTCCATGAAATGCTCAGTCATTTACAAAAAAAGTGTGGGGCGAGGGTCACCACTTTGTGAACTAATGTGTGAGCAAACTGTCGAACAGTTTAAGAACAACATTTCTCAACGAGCTATTGCAAGGAATTTAGGGATTTTACCATCTACGGTGAGAAATCTGGAGAAATCACTGCGTGTAAACGGCGATGCCCGTGACCTTCGATTCCTCAGGCGGCACTGCATCAAAAAGTGACATCAGTGTGTAAAGGATGTCACCACATGGGCTCAGGAACACTTCAGAAAACCACTGTCAGTAACCACAGTTTGTCTCTACATCTGTAAGTGCAAGTTAAAGCTCTACTATGCAATGCCAAAGCCATTTCTCAACAACACCCAGAAATTGAATATAAGTTGGAAAGGATTTGCAAATCATTGTATTCTGTTTTTATTTACGATTTACACAACGTACCAACTTCACTGGTTTTGGGTTCTGTATTATCGTCTCTAATAACTCCATTTTTATACATGTACAATACAATGTGAATCAAAAGTTGTGTGCTGTTCTTTGCCTACAGTAAACATTCCTGCTTGGTCAAAGTCTGAACAGACAACAGCCAACAGAAACACTTTGTCAGCAAACTTGACTGCCTTTTTACATGGTAGAATAAAGCTGCCAGAGCTTGAGCTAATTAGTGAGGCGAGCCATGTGGGCTGTTACGAATAATAACAAGCCCCCCTTCAGCCAACACCAAGTGAGAAGAAACCTCAGGAATGTATTCTTCATTTGTTGTCTTCACAATTCATCCATGGGTGAAAACATCAAATGTGGGACACACAGCATCCAGCAGTCACTATTTTTACCTCAATCATGAAAAAAAAAATGTTCCTGATAGGATTTAATTACATGGTAAGTGTCCAACAGTGAAGCTTTGTGGTGAGTAAATTAAAATAAATATTGCTTTGTCTCCCATATTTCCACAAACTATTAAGCACATCTAATTTTAATCTGAGCGTTTGATGTGTTTTTTGTTTTCCTGGGCTGCTTTCTTTAATCCCCAACAAAGAAAAATAAAAATGTGTCAGTCAGCCAGCTACAATTTGTGTTTGCCACTGAGGTTAGATATATGCGCCGGAAAACACAAAGACGATTCATGGCTTTAATCTAGACGATGGCTATGAAGCCTTCCTATCTCTGGAGACGCTACAAGGTGACTCAAGGTTATTTGATTCATTGCAACATACCGGAAACAGAAGAAAGCCTTACAAGTGGAATCACTTTAACACGTGAAGTCCCAGAGAAGGGTCAATTGACATTTTTACCTAGAAAACACACAAGAGGGTCATTTGACCCCTAGTCCCCCCTGTGGACACTCCTTTTGTTATGAAAATGTGGCTGTTAGTGGCACACGGCAGGGGGCCACTTGAGCCTGTGTGGGGGAGGGGACCTTACAGCTCAAGCTTTAGTTCTGAGGTAGGTTGTGTGTGTTTTTGCAAGGATCAACAGAATGAAGGGATCAACACTCTGACATTTATTGTTAAAAAAAATACAAAACAAAACATATTTACAAAGAATGAAAAAGCAACTGTTTTCCCAGTTTTGGTGTGGAGGGTTGTTGCAGAAGCAATTGTTATTTTTGTGTGCCAAAAATAGTTTAAAAAAAAAAATTTACAAAGAAAAAAGCATATTTACAAAGAATGAAAAACCATGTCCATGTAAACGTGACTGACATACATTTGAGCAGTCACTCACAATCCTGGCACTGCCATTGCTCCTTTCGGCATTTCCCACATGTATAATTTTTCTGTCTACCTAGACAAACTGCCCCTAACAGCCTCATTACCATAACAAAATGAGTGATTAGTGTATTCGGGAAAAGCGTCGGGCCAAATGACCCCTCTCTGGGTCTTCTAGGTAGACAGAAAAATGCTGGGACTTCTAGTGTTAAAAGCCGTATTGCATACATACAAGTTGTACACAAATCATTAATTTCACTTTAGATGCCAAACACTGCAGTTATATATTTATGTATTTATCATAATTGGCCTCAGGTATGTCGCAGGGAACTTTATCATCGGGCAGATGCAAATTGTTTTTCTCGTTTAAAGTCATTGGAGGACAAAGTGTTCAAACTAGTGCCGTAAGAAACTGCAGAAAAGCCAATTCTGAATACATCAGTCAGAACCACACACACAACAATGGTGGGAAATTTGAATGTTCCTTATTTTACTCGCTGTAAAAATCATGGACATGTTGTACAAAACCCAAAACCAGTGGTGTAATTTGTAAATAAAAACAGAATACAATGATTTGCAAATCCTTTTCAACTTATATTCAATTGAATAGACTGCAAAGACAAGATATTTAATGCTCGAACTGAGAAACAATTTTTTTGTTGTTGCAAACAATTATTAACTTAGAGTTTAATGGCAGCAACACATTGCAAAAAGGTTGACACAGGGGCATTTTTACCACTGTGTTACATGGCCTTTCCTTTTAACAACACGCAGTAAGCGTTTGGGAACTTAGGAGACCAATTTTTGAAGCTTTTCAGGTGGAATTCTTTCCCATTCTTGCTTGATGTACAGCTTAAGTTGTTCAACAGTCCGGGGTCTCTGTTGTGGTATTTTAGGTTTCATATTGCGCCACACATTTTCAATGGGTGACAGATCTGGACTACAGGCAGGCCAGTCTAGTACCCGCACTCTTTTACTATGAAGCCACGCTGTTGTAACACATGGCTTGGCATTGTCTTGCTGAAATAAGCAGGGGCGTCCATTACAAGTTGCTCCAAAACCTGTATGTACCTTTCAGCATTAATGGTGCCTTCACAGATGTGTAAGTTATCCATGCCTTGGGCACTAATACACCCCCATACCATCACAGATGCTGGCTTTTGAACTTTGCGCCTAGAAAAATTTGGATGCTTCTTTTCCTCTTTGTTCCGGAGGACATGACGTCCACAGTTTCCAAAAACAATTTGAAATGTGTACTCGTCATACCACAGAACACTTTTCCACTTTGCATCAGTCCATCTTAGATGAGCTCGGGCCCAGCAAAGCCAGCAGCGTTTCTGGGTGTTGTTGATAAATGGCTTTGGCTTGGCATAGTAGAGTTTTAACTTGCTCTTATAGATGTAGCGGCAAACTGTAGTTACTGACAGTGGTTTTATGAAGTGTTCCTGAGCCCATGTGGTGATATCCTTTAAGATTAAAGATTAGAGTACCAATGATTGTCACACACACACTAGATGTGGTGAAATTTGTCCTCTGCATTTGACCCATCCCCTTGGGGAGCAGTGGGCAGCAGCGGCGCCGCGCCCGGGAATCATTTTGGTGATTTAACCCCCAACTCCAACCCGTGTTGCTGAGTGCCAAGCAGGCAGGTTATGGGTCCCATTTTTATAGTCTTTGGTATGACTCGGCTGGGATTTGAACTCCAACCTACCGATCTCAGGCACACTGATGTCAGTTTTGATGCATTACCGCCTGATGGATCCAAGGTCACAAGCATTCAATGTTACATGCAGTGATTTCTCCAGATTCTCTGAACCTTTTGATGATATTACAGACCGTAGACGGTGAAATCCCTACATTTATTGCAATAGCTCGTTGAGAAATGTTGTCTTTAAACTGTTTGACTATTTGATCACGCATTTGTTCACAAAGTGGTGACCCTCGCCCCATCCTTGTTTGTGAATGACTGAGCATTTCATGGAAGCTGCTTTTATACCCAATCATGGCACCCACCTGTTCCCAGTTAGCCTGTTCACCTGTGGGATGTTCCAAATAAGTGCTTAATGAGCATTCCTCAACTTTCTCTGTCTTTTTTGCCACTTGTGCCAGCTTTTTCTAAACATGTTGCAGGCATGAAATTCCAAATGAGCTAATATTTGCAAAATATAAAGTTTTCCTGTTCACACATTAAATATCTTGTCTTTGCAGTCTATTCAATTGAATATAGGTTGAAAAGGTTTTGCAAATCATTGTATTCTGTTTTTATTTACCATTTACCAACTTTACTGGTTTTGGGGTTTGTATAATCAACGTTGTATCAATGTCTTGTGCCTGCTGGGTTATAGATGGATGGATGGATAGATAGATAGATAGATAGATAGATAGATAGATAGATAGATAGATAGATAGATAGATAGATAGATAGATAGATAGATAGATAGATAGGGACCTAGAGGTCTACAGGTAAAATCCCCCCACCCCCCAAATAGACACAGTAGTGATTTAAACTTATTTTGTAACAAGTTTCAGCACATTTTGGAATGCTCACTTTTAGCTCCTAAATGTGGGCGGGCCTGCATCAGACCTCTGACGTCACCTACAGAAGACTGTGGGCAAATTTATATTGCGTATAGGCCTACTAAAGGTTTGCGTGTATTAAAGGGAAACTTTTTTTGGAATTTTGTGTATTGTTCACATTCCTTGTGAGATCAAGAAAACAAACATTTTTTTGGGGGGGAGAGGGGTTTTGCATTCTAAAATGTAAAAATCAACTTGTTCTAGGTAGCTAGCATCTAACTTATAGAAATCAGCTGGTTCTTGGTAGCTAGCAATGCAGCTAATGGGAGCAAATAAATTCTACCTCTAAATAACTTTAAAAATGCATTAAAAACCATCAAGAATACTTAATTTACATCCCGTAACCTGTATAATAACCAAGCTGTAGCGACATTGTTATTGTAAGAGCGAACACTGAGGAACTCTTTTTCTAGTGTACTAACACATCGGCGTGCTTCGATATTAGCTGTAAAAGCTAACTACGACGAGAGATAAGCTAGCTTCTACGTTAGAACGAAACACATATACGTTTGTAATGCACAACACAATGCGATAAGACCGCCATCTGTACTGACTGAAAAACATGAACAATCATATTACAGTATCTGTAGAGTATTAGTTCACATTGCATGTTTTGTTTGTACACAGCTAGCTATACAGTGTATGAATCATGATCAACATAAAGTGGGGCTCACTCAATGGACAGTTGTCTGTTTGGTCCAGATGGCAAGGGACATTTTCTACTTTATTTGGTGTAAGCACTCCATTTATTTCAAAAAAGCTTGTCTCCAAATTCCACATTTGCAGTTACAATTCACTTTTACCTTACTCTTTCGGCTTCTGTCTGCTCCAACGTCTCACTCTTCCACCGTGCTCGCTTCTAGAAGCAGTACTTAATTATCCGTTCCTTCAGCGTCAAAAGGATAAGGTCGTCGATCCTCATTTGTCCAAAAAAAGTCGTCTTTGTTGTCTGTTACCAAATCCGCCATGATTATTACACACTCGCGTTTGTTCCTGGAAGTAAGAACACGGATTGTCGGACGTGCGTTGCTATGGAAACGGACATCATTGCGCCAAAGAAGTCAGTAAATATTGTACATATTACATATTGTTATGAACGTGTCTGTTACTACATTACCGCATTTTCCGGACCATAGGGCGCACCAGATTATAAGGCGCCCTGCCGATCAATGGTCTATTTTTTTTCTTTTTTCGTATATAAGGCGCATTAAAGGAGTCATATTATTATTTATTTTTTCTAAATGGAAAACACTTCCTCTTGTGGTCTACATAACATGTGATGGTGGTTCTTTGGTAAAAATGTTGCATAGATTATGTTTTACAGATCAGCTTCCAAAAGCCGCTTTCTGACAGTCGCTTCAGGATGCGCCGTTTTGTGGGCGGTCTTATTTACGTGGCTCACCTTCTGCAGCGTCTTCTCCCCATCATCTTTGTTGTAGCGGTGTAGCGTGCAAGGACGGGAGTGGAAGAAGTGTCAAAAGATGGAGCTAACTGTTTTAATGACATTCAGACTTTACTTAAGTCAATAACGGAGCAGCATGTTCTCATCCGGAAACAACACCTGAAACATCTCCCGTGAAAACCGTCCGACCGGAACTCTCTAATAACTAAAGTTACTTGAATGAATTATGTAAACTCTCTATACCGGTATGTTTTAGTGCTTTCATGGCGAGTTTACTGACAGATCTAAGTAAGAATTTTACACTACTTTATATTAGAAATGGCAACAGCGGAGGATGAATGTCCCATAACAAGAAGATGGAGAAAAAGAAGAAGCTTATCGACTAAGGTGGATACGCGCAATTTTTTTGGATTTATGCAGATCCCAAATACAGATCAGCAGGTACCAAAAGGTAAGAAATGCCAGATAATATGTCTTACCTTACACACAAACCATAATAATACTAGTATGTTTTATGCGCCGACAATCTATCAAGTGGTGCGGCTTCATAGCTTACCGAAGCCATACTAAAACGTTTCGATAGATTTTTGAGCGCCTTGTGTAATGTTCTATATTTTCAATGGAACATATGAAATGTTGGTGTTGTTTACTTCAGTCATATTGCAGTCTACACGTGTCCCTTATGTGTGACTGCCATCTACTGGTCACATTTATCATTTCACCATGTACCAAATAAAATAGCTTTGAGGTCGATAAGCACAACCAAAATGATTTTGTACATTAGGCGCACCAGGTTATAAGACGCACTGTTGATTTTTGAGAAAATTAAAGGATTTTAAGTGCGCCTTATAGTCGGGAAAATACAGTATATAAAGACTTGCAGTGTGTATATAGAACATTGATGGACGGTTTTAAACATTTTTTAGAGGACTTTGAAGGCTACAACGGTGACTCCCATCTTCCAAACATTTTTATCATCTTTAAAATCCTTAAAAAAAAAGAAAAGACATCTGTTCTTGTCTCTCATAATGATTGTGAACAAAGGGCGAAATAAAAAAATAAAAAAAGTGCAGTTCCCCTTTAAAACGTGCAAACTTGATAACAGGCGCAAAGTTGATCCGATATTTGTTGTGTATGATGTGCACTAAAATGTGTTTAAATGTTAAGTCTTGGCGTAAATGAGGACTCAGATGCAGAGTGACAATTGACTCAGACCTTTATTTAGATAATTCCTTGCTATCTCTAGGACAGAGTGATTAAAGAAAGTGGCTACAAAATCTATCTATGATATATTCAAGCACCTATAGGGTATTAGCATAGGACAGGGGTGTCAAAGTCAAATGGACGGAGGGCCAAATAAAAGATTTAGCTACAAGCCGAGGGCCGGACTGTTCGAATGTTCATTGAAAAATTTTTAAATGACGCATATAGTCTAGTGAACCTAATTGAACCTACTGAAAACCTAACAAATATATTCCAATATGATCAGATAAATAAAGCAATATTTTCTTATGGCTCTGTCAGTAATCTTTAATTTTCAACAGACACAAAAGACAAATTTCCTTTATATAAAAATCCCCATAACATGAACATTAAATGAAAGAAACCGGTATTCAAGGCACCATCAGTAGCCTATATTTTCTATTTTAGCAAAAGTGGGCTAAATTTACTTCAAAGAAAAAAACAATAATAGCAATTTTCTATCATCCACTCAACTGAAATATTTTTAAAATATAATTAAATTGAAATACAATAAAATAAAGTGCAAAAATCTATAAATCAAAAACAACACTTTGTTTAAGGAGAAGTAACATGCAGTGAAAACAAATATTAAACTTTAACTTTTAAACTTGAATTGAGTAAAAACTCTAAATATGTGATTGCACAGTAATGTTCACATTAAACCCCCCTCCTCCCTCCGTGGGAGGGAGGCGAGTTGGGTGCCCGAAACCCCCCGCTGGTTTCGGCCCGCCCCTTGGCGCGCGTGGCACGGCGGGCTCCGCGACCCGACGGCTGGCCCTCGTGGCTTGACGGCGGGCTCGTCCCGACGGGCCGCGCGTAGGGGTCAAACGCAGAAGTCTCAGGGCCTCGTGGTGAGGGGGTGGCCTGCGGGTTTCGGCCCGCTTGACCCCCCCGCTCCGCTTGGCGCGCGCGGCACATGACGGGTTCCGCCACCGACGCTCGGGCTGCAGCCCGACGGTGGTGCGTGCCCGGCGGTGACGCGCGGTTTGGGGAAACAAAGCAGAAGTCTCAGGGCCTCGGGGCCGGGTTTCGGCCCGCCCCCTTGGCGCGCGTGGCACGGCGGGCTCCGCGACTGACGGCCGGGCTGCAGCCCTTCGGCCGGCAGGCGCGTCCCGGCGGGCCGCTCGCCCCCTTTCGGAACCTTGGACCGGCATCCGCTTGGTGCGTGTAAAAGATCTGCGGTCTAAAAAAAAAAAAAAAAAAAAAAAAAAAAAAAAAAAAAAGATCTGCGGTCTGCGGGCCGGTTCTAATAATAAATCAAGATCATCCCAAGGGCCGTAAAAAACCTTCTCGCGGGCCGGATATGGCCCGCGGGCCTTGACTCTGACATATGTGGCATAGGACATAAGGCAATAAACAGAAAATCACTCCATAAGGAGGAACAGGCAATAGCCAAAAAGTTCTATGAGTCGAATACACAAAAAAAACAACAATCTATAATAATCTACAAAAAGGAAATTCACTCATGCTAAAAAGTCGAGACGCTATAAACAGAAAGTATGTATAAAGTATTTGAGAAGCCTGAAAACTAAAAGCGCTCCAGAAGGAGGGGAAAAAAAGGAAGACAAGGCACTATGAAAATTGATACAAAAAGACTTGACCAAAAAAACTTAGCAAAAGAAAATCACTCTCTCAGAGGGAACAAAGGAATCAATAAACAAAGCGAGACAATACTTATCAAACTTGGTTGATGGCTGTGAACAAGGCTGGAGGTACGTAGCGAGATGATATACTCTGGCAACAAGACAGGGGAAGACAAGGACTATATACACATGAGGGAGGGTGACACAGGTGGGCACAATCAGGCAATCAGGAGAGACATCAGACCAGTGACACAGGAGGAAGGGCAAGTGGCCTGAAACGAGAGGAGGATTAGAATTTTCAAAATAAAACAGGAAGTGTGCCAGACAACCCCAAAACAGGACTTCCCTCACCACGGTGTGACATTAAATATCCTAAGTGTGAAAGTAATTCGATGATGACGACACACTGGTGCACGTGGAACTTTATGAAAGAAGGAGGGCACAATAGGAAGTGTGCACTAGCATGAGCCTGATTCATGTTAAGACCTCGCAGTCTCGCTGACTCAGCAGCTGTTGTCCACGTGTGTGTGTGTGTGTGTGTGTGTGTGTGTGTGTGTGTGTGTGTGTGTGTGTGTGTGTGTGTGTGTGTGTGTGTGTGTGTGTGTGTGTGTGTGTGTGTGTGTGTGTGTGTGTGTGTGTGTGTGTGTGTGTGTGTGTGTGTGTGTGTGTGTGTGTGTGTGTGCGTGCGTGCACTCGCGTCACTATAGTTTCGCAGCAATGGATGTGAGTTGAATAGCAAATCTGGCACGGCGCTCACCTCGGAGATGTCTTTGTTATATCAGCCATTTATAATGCGCGGCAGAAGGAGGACACGAGGTGACAGGAGGAAACAAGGACGCTGTTGCTACTGTTTTCCTATTTTGGAAATGGATTACTCATCCATGCTCACAGGCTTTGGTCCATCTTTAATTCAAAAAGTTTAGAGACGACTTCTCATTGCACAGTGTGGGGAAGTATCTCGCATTTATTATTTATTTTGATTAATTATTTCATTTTGCTTCTCACAAGAAGTGAACAATATTGTATCGTCATACTTTCCAAACAATTTTTGGGGTTGAAGTAAAAACAAATGCTGGAGATATCTGCTTGAACTAGGATTTCTATACAAGTTAACCATCAAATTTGTGGTGTTTTTTACAGCATCCATTCATCCATTTTCTACCGCTTGTCCAGTTCGGGGTAGCGAGGGTGCTGGTGCCTATCCCAGCTGCATGCTGGCGAAAGGCGGGGTACACATCCATCCATCCATTTGCTACCGCTTGTCCCTTTCGGGGTCGCGGGGGCGCTGGAGCCTATCTCAGCTACAATCGGGCAGAAGGCAGGGTACACCCTGGACAAGTCGCCACCTCATCCCAGGGCCAACACAGATAGACAGACAACATTCACACACTAGGGCCCATTTATTGTTGCCAATCAACCTATCCCCAGGTGCATGTCTTTGGAGGTGGGAGGAAGCCGGAGTACCCGGAGGGAACCCACGCAGTCACAGGGAGAACATGCAAACTCCACACAGAAAGATCCCAAGCCCGGTATTGAACTCAGGACCTTCGTATTGTGAGACACACGCACTAACCCCTGTTCCACCGTGCTGCCCGCATGGTACACATATTAACTTTAAATTTTAAAAAAAAATGTATTACAGTAAAATTCTGTCAACTGAGCGTGTTTTTTTCAAGGTAAAATCTACGCTTGTTGTTGTTACCGTGTATTACCGTAAACGGAAAAAGGGTCGCACATTTTTTGACGGTAAAAAACTGGCAGCTCTGTTGCTAGAATTTTTTTTTTAAATAACATTGGTGCCGTTTTTCCATTTACAGTAAAACGTTGTAAAACCACAATAAAATTCTGGCCGCTAAGCTGACAGTTTTTCCATTTACTGTAAAATGTTGTAAAAAATACTTTTTACTACAGTAAAATTCCAGTGTGTGAGTTGCCAGTTTTTACTGTAAAATATAAAATTATTTTTTTTACGTTGTGCATAAGAAAATATAGAATATTCAAATGCACAGGCAAATTCATATATTATTCGCTGTGACAAGCGGCCCTCTAAGGACAGGCCTGACTGCAATGTGGCCCTTGACGAGAACAAGTGTGACACCCCTGGTCTAGAGCAGGGGTCCCCAAACTTTTTGACTCGGGTGTCGCATTGGGTTGAAAAAAATTGGCCAGGGGCCGGGCTGGAAAGGTCAGGAAAAACACAGAGGCTATTTCATCCCTACAAGCCTGTTTCTCAGGTTTCCCTGCTTTTCAGAAGATTTTTCGTATATTTTGCTCTACCCCCGGTATTGAGCACTGTATAACGGATAGAAACCTCGACTATATATATATATATATATATATATATATATATATATATATATATATATATATATATATATATATATATATATATATATATATATATATATATATATATATATATATATATAGTCAAGGTTTCTGTGGTCTTATCTGTTATACCGTGCTCAATTAGACAATATGATTTGCCTGAGCAGCTAAGAGACACCGAGAGTAAATTGATTAGAAAGGACAGATTTTCAAAAGTAATATTTTTTTTTTTAATTCCGCCCGATTGTAGCTGAGATAGGCTCCAGCACCCCCCGCGACCTGGAAGGGAAGAAGCGGTAGGAAATGGATGGATGGATTTTTTATTTTTTTTTAAACTTGGGACTTCCCGCGGGCCAGATTTTGGACCCTGGCGGGCCAGATCCTTAGTCTAGAGGGTAACTTCCCGGCGATAATCGAGTGAACACTTTACTTCACCTACTCAGTGGCCTAGTGGTTAGAGTGTCCGCCCTGAGATCGGTAGGTTGTGAGTTCAAACCCCGGCCGAGTCATACCAAAGACTATAAAAATGGGACCCGTTAACTCATGGTTGGCACTCAGCATCAAGGGTTGGAATTGGGGGTTAAAACACCAAAAATGCTGCCCACTGCTCCCCTCACCTCCCAGGGGGTGAACAAGGGGATGGGTCAAATGCAGAGGACAAATTTCACCACACCTAGTGTGTGTGTGATAATCATTGGTACTTTAACTTTAACTTCACTCTATCTCTTAAGACTTGAGCTTAGTAGGCAATCGAAAGGATTGACTTTGGATGATCATGTTGCTTTTTATTTGGCTTTTTGGGATACATGCAAGTGCAGTTCAAAGGACTACAGGTCACAGAAAGCCAAAGAGGAAGACTTGGTTTTATTTTAGTCGGCTCCTGCCTTGATGGGACTTTATGATGCAGCTTGTTTTGTATAAAAGTCTTTGATTTATGATAAAGGACTTGAGGTCAGATCTATGGTGCAGATTTTGGCATATAAATTATTTTTTTTTGGGTCTATGGTCTAGTTTTTGTGCATCGATGACTTTTGTTTGGGACATTGGTGCAGCTTTTTGGGTATAAATGACTTTAGTTTAGTGTTTAAGGTGGAGCTGGAGCTTTTTTATTATAACATATTTGAATTATGGTCAATGATAGCACTACTTTGATTGGGGTCTATGATACAGAACTTTAAAGTTCAGTCTATGGTACAGCTTTTTTGCATATAAAAGACTTTGATGTAGGTCTATGGTGCATTATTTGGTTTATTCAAAAGATTTCCGATTCATGGTGCGGATTTTTGCATACAAAGCGCTTTGATTTTGGTCAATAATAAATGACTGAAATTTTAATCTATGGAGCACTTTTTGCATATAGAGGATTCTGCTTTGGGTCTACGGTGCAGTTTTTTTGTGTACAAGGGACTTTGTTTGGGCCTATGATGCAGCGTTTTGTGTATAAAGGACTTTTGTTTGGGTCAATGGTGCAGACTTTGCCAAGGTTTGGGCGAAACAGCTAAGTTTAATGGCAACAGGGAGCAGACTAACAAGGACAATGAACCAGCCTCAAGAGGCAGGTGAAACTGGACTATAAACCCTTGATTCGCAATCAGGGACAGGTGTGTCCACTCATCGCCAATCAAGAGCAGGTGAGGGAAACAGCAATCAGAGGCAAGAATAAAGTCACTGCATGACAACACACAAAACAGGAAGTAGAAACTCGTAATAAGAACGCTGGACAGGAACTAAAACACCAGACACAGGAAAAACCAAACATGACCAAGCCTGACAGATTTTTATGTACAAGGGATTTTGTTTGGATGGATCAATGGATCTTTTTGTAGTCAATGCACAAGTACAACGAAATACCAATTTCAGCACGAACCTGTTCAAGATTAAACACACATTGTACAGGATTACAGAACAGGAACGCTGATGGGTCGCCACTTACGGCGCCCCATGAAAGGTGGGGAAAAAACAAGTCGAACCAAAGCAGACCTGGGCCACATGCAGCCCATTATGATTTTCAATCCGGCCCGCTGGACGTTCTAGATAAATTTTTTTAGACCTTTAACATCAAAACTGTCACCGCCATTAAGATGTGCAGTGCTGTTTTTAAATGACCGTAAGTCTTGAACTATAGAAAGTATTTCAATGGACGAAAGCCGCGTTTTTTAAGTGTTGTAGGAGTTATTACGGTAATCTACGTCACAGCAGCTCAGACCAGGAACAAAGCAGAGTGGGCGGGGTTTGTTTCAGAGCAGCCAGCCCCAAACGCATGTGTCAGAAACAGATGTGGATGCAGATTTTTACGTGATAATATATCATATTGTAAGTGTTTATTACACTTTGCATTCATATTTTGCTGTTTGTTACATTTTTGTTGTGTTTTGCTTGATTGTAAAAGATACACAAATATGGAGGAGCTGGTCTGAGAAGTTAAAAGAGGACCGACGTTCATATGTTGTTAATATTCAGTGTTTTATTGTTCATAGTTAATATTGTAAATCTCACTTTCTTTATTTTCATGTACATTTTGGGTGTCCCATTCAGTAAAAAACTGTAAAATTCCATTCCGGTTCTTTGAAGTGGTCTGTCATAACTTTTTTAGAATTCTATCGGACATTGTGACTTTTGGTATTAGTGTTCCTGAAAAAAAAGGGACCAAAACACACGTACTGTACAGCAGATTTTTACAGCTAAATGTGTACATATCCTTTATTCCCACATACACCTTGGCCCCCCAAACACATATTTTCTCTCAATGTGGTGGCCCCCGAGTCAAAATATTTGCCCAGCTCTGATCCAAGGTATTGTTGGGGGCCCAGTCTGGAGTGAGAGAAAAAACTCCATAGCAAAGCACTTACACATATTATGACATACAACTCAAGACCTGCAACGAGGGGTTGCCCGAAGCTGCCAACCACTAGAGGCGCTGCTCTGTGTTCCATCATATCACATGTGTGGCTGCATATGTGCGTGTAAGCCTAAAGTGTGTCTCTGTTTTGTGACCTTTGTGCTCTCGTAAACACGATAGCACTGCTAGTCAGTCCAACAAAAGTCAACAACAACAGGTGTGTGTCCATGACAGACAGGGAAGGAGTTTGTCGCGTCTTCACTGCACTGTCCTCTGGGGGAGTCTCGAAGTAGCGACCTTGTCAAAGTCACTTGCACCCAGGGAAAGTAATCCAGATTAGAATGCTTGTGTTTGAGCGAGTGGGGGAAATATATTTTCAACATTTCCTACAAATTGTTTATTCCTGGCCCTCAAAATTCATCATACGTCACCATTAGAGCAGCCGGCGTCTCCAAGATGTGCCCAAAAATTGCAATATTGTCTAAAATCACAATAGTCTGAGTGCCCACAGTTCTGCTCACATCCTCCAATTATTTGTGGCAGCTTTAGGGTACTTTGAACGGCTGCCAGTATCTTCCAATTTGTCGATACACTAGAGCAACGCTCACTCCAATCAGCAGATGTCCTGTTATCATGGTTCCGAATAGGTAGATATCTTCAACGTCGATTTAAAGGATCGCCAGGCACGCAGCACTCCTTCTCCCAAGAGTCCAACAACCGTTCCGTCAAAACAGGCAGGTTCCCCCATACCCAAGAGCTTGTCAATTTCATTGAGAGGGTAGCTGATCAATTCTATTGTTTAGATTTTAGAAAGCAGTGCAAAAAGAGGCAACAAGAAAGTTAAGGCAAAACAAAGCAGCAAGCAGGAGAGATAAGGGAGAGGGAAAGGCAGCGCCCGCCTTCAATGAGTGCTAGTGGGAGAAAAAAAATAGTGCAACTTTTTGGGTATAAATGATTTTGGTTTGGGTGCATGGTGCGGCTTTTTGTGTACATGAATTTCAACAGAATAGAACACTTTATTGTCATCAGACATGAATGCATGGCACAAATAGGTTGCTACTCTGTTAAGTGCAGTTTAAATACAAACCCCGTTTCCATATGAGTTGGGAGATTGTGTTGGATTTAATTATAAATGGAATACAATGATTTGCAAATCATTTTCAACCCATATTCAGTTGAATATGCTACAAAGACAACATATTTGATGTTCAAACTGATAAACTTTTTTTTTTTGCAAATAATCATTAACTTTAGAATTTGATGCCAGCAACACATGACAAAGAAGTTGGAAAAGATGGCAATAAATACTGATAAAGTTGAGGAATGCTCATCAATGACACTTATTTGGAACATCCCACAGGTGAACAGGCAAATTGGGAACAGGTGGATGCCATGATTGGGTATATATATATATTCCATGAAATGCTCAGTCATTCACAAACAAGGATGGGGCGAGGGTCACCACCTTGTCAACAAATGCGTGAGCAAATTGTTGAACAGTTTAAGAAAAACCTTTCTCTACCAGCTATTGCAAGGAATTTAGGGATTTCACCATCTACGGTCTGTAATATCATCAAAGGGTTCAGAGAATCTAGAGAAATCACTGCACGTAAGCAGCTAAGCCCGTGACCTTTGATCCCTCAGGCTGTACTGCATCAACAAGCGACATCAGTGTGTAAAGGATATCACCACTTCAGAAACCCACTTTCAGTAACTACAGTTGGTCGCTACATCTGTAAGTGCAAGTTAAAACTCTCCTATGCAAGGCGAAAACCGTTTATCAACAACACCCAGAAACGCCGTCGGCTTCGCTGTGCCTGAGCTCATCTAAGATGAACTGATACAAAGTGGAAAAGTGTTCTGTGGTCTGAGGAGTCCACATTTCAAATAGTTTTTGGAAACTGTGGACGTTGTGTCCTCCGGACCAAAGAGGAAAAGAACCATCCGGATTGTTATAGGCGCAAAGTTGAAAAGCCAGCATCTGTGATGGTATGGGGGTGTATTAGTGCCCAAGACATGGGTAACTTACACATCTGTGAAGGCGCCATTAATGCTGAAAGGTGCATACATGTTTTGGAGCAATATATGTTGCCATCCAAGCAACGTTACCATGGACGCCCCTGCTTATTTCAGCAAGACAATGCCAAGCCACGTGTTACATCAACGTGGCTTCATAGTAAAAGAGTGCGGGTACTAGACTGGCCTGCCTGTAGTCCGGACCTGTCTCCCATTGAAAATGTGTGGCGCATTATGAAGGCTAAAATACCACAACAGAGACCCCCGGACTGTTGAACAACTCAAGCTGTACATCAAGCAAGAATGGGAAAGAATTCCACCTGAGAAGCTTAAAAAATGTGTCTCCTCAGTTCCTAAACGTTTACTGAGTGTTGTTAAAAGGAAAGGCCATGTAACATAGTGGTGAACATGCCCTTTCCCAACTACTTTGTCACGTGTTGCAGCCATGAAGTTCTAAGTTAATTATGATTTGCAAAAAAAATAAATAAAGTTTATGAGTTTGAACATCAAATATCTTGTCTTTGTAGTGCATTCAACTGAATATGGGTTCTAAATGATTTGCAAATCATTGTATTCCGTTTATATTTACATCTAACACAATTTTCCAACTCATATGGAAACGGGGTTTGTACAAGATGAAGAATAAATAACATGTTCAAAATAAATACATAATTACCAGTACAAACAGCAGTGCAAAAGTGAAAAACAGTTACTGGGACGTATTCAATATCCTAACGGCCCATGGGTAAAAACTGTTTTTAACTCTGTTTGTCCTGCTCGTGTGACCGAACTCTCTTCCCTGATGGTTGCAGGTTAAAAAATGTGCTGACCAGGGTAAAAGATAAGGGACTTTGATCTGGGTCTGTTTTGCAGCTTTTTGTTTATAAAGGACTCTGTGTGGGTCAAAGGTGCATCTTTTTGTAAGGACTTTGATCTGGGTCTGTGGTGTAGCTTTTTGTTTATAAAGGACTCTGTGTGCATCTTTTTGTAAGGACTTTGGTCTGGGTCTCTGGTGCAGTTTTTTTATTTGAATCTTTTTTGAGTTATATCTGTTTGTGATGTTTGAGAAGGATCACAGGTCAAAGATTCTACAATTTTAGCATTCTTTATAATTATCGTATTTTCTGGACCATAGGGCGCACCAGATTTTTTTATAAAGTACTTGAATTTTGGATCTATGGTAGCCGTACAGCTTTTTGTGTATTAAAGAATTGGATTTGGGCCTATGGTGCAGTTTTTGTGTAGAAATGACTTAAATTTGGATTTGTGGTCCAGCTTTTTGTGTATAAAGGACCTGAATTTGGGTCTATGGTGCATCTTTTTTGGATAAAACAGACTTTAATTTGTTGTCTAAGGTGCAGCTTTATATGTATAAGCTGGATCCATGATAGCCCTACTTTGATTTGGGTCTATGATAAAGAACTTAAAACATGTTAGTCTACTGTGCAGCTTCGTGTGTACGAAGGGCTTGAATTTGGGTATATGGTGTCGCTTTTTCGCGTATAAAGGACTTGAAAGTATGTCCATGATGTAGCTTTTTGCATATAAAGGACTTGAAATTTTATCTATGGTACAGCTCTTTGCATGTAAAAAACTTGAATTTGGAGCTATGGTGCAGCTTCTTGGATATAAAGGACTTGATGAATTTGAGCTAATTGCATCAGTCCATCTTAGAAGAGCTCAGGCCCAGCGAAGCCGGCAGCGTTTCTGGGTGTTGTTGATAAATGGCTTTGGCTTTGCATAGTAGAGTTTTAACTTACACACACAGATGTAGCGATGAACTGCAGTTACTGACAGTGTTTTTTTTAAGTGTTCCTGAGCCCATGTGGTGATATCATTTACACACTGACGTTGCTTAATGATGCAGTACCGCCTGAGGGATCCGAGGTCACGGGCATTCAATGTTACGTGCAGTGATTTCTCCAGATTCTCTGAACCTTTTGATGATATTACCGACCGTATATGGGGAAATCCCTAAATTCCTTGCAATAGCTCGTTGAGAAATGTTCTTAAACTTTTTGACAATTTGCTCACGCTTTTGTTCACAAAGTGGTGACCCTCGCCCCATCCTTGTTTGTGAATGACTGAGCATTTCATGGAAGTTGCTTTTATACCCAATCATGGGACCCACCTGTTCCCAATTAGCCTGTTCACCTGTGGGATGTTCCAAATAAGTGTTTGATGAGCATTCCTCAACTTTCTCAGTCTTTTTTGCCACTTGTGCCAGCTTTTTTTAGGCATCAAATTCCAAATGAGCTAATATTTGCAAAAAATAAAGTTTTCCAGTTCGAACGTTAAGTATCTTGTCTTTGCAGTCTATTCAATTGAATATAAGTTGAAAAGGATTTGCAAATCATTGTATTCTGTTTTTATTTACAATTTACACAACGTGCCAAATTCATTGGTTTTGGGGTTTGTATATAAAATACTTGAATTTGGATCGACAGTGCGTCTGGAAAGTATTAGGGACTTTGATCTGGTTCTGTGGTGCAGTTTTTTGATCTGAATCTTTTTTGAGTTAATCTGTTTGTGATGTTTGAGAAGGATCACAGGTCAAAGATACTACAATTTTAGCATTTTTCATAATTAGATTAGTAACTCAATCTTTATTGTTCTTTGTTTAAAAATCAATGGACCCTCAGTCCTCATTCACAGCCACAGTTGTCGCATATGGACAAGTGGACACCTGGCTCTACTTCCTCTGCGCCCTATCCTTCACACTCTATCCCCAGCAGGTTTTCGTCCTGACACTTCCTCCAGAGAGGTCAAGGTGACACGTGGTTGCCCGTAGAACAGCTGACTGGCCGTGTGTCATCGAGTCTGTTGATGATCCACCATTTGGCCCAGTCTCCCCCTCAAAACCACACCGGGAGACCTTTTGTGTTGTGTTTTTGTGAGGCAATAATATATATCAGCCTACGTGAGGGCCACAACAGCGACAGGTTGAGTCACTTCCAGCTCACTGACACAATCATCGACTGCTTGGATTGGAAATGGTGTGTGTGTGTGTGTGTGTGTGTGTGTGTGTGTGTGTGTGTGTGTGTGTGTGTGTGTGTGTGTGTGTGTGTGTGTGTGTGTGTGTGTGTGTGTGTGTGTGTGTGTGTGTGTGTGTGTGTGTGTGTGTGTGTGTGTGTTCTTGTATTTCTACCCTTCTTGAGACATCAATAAGGAAAAGTACCTTCCATATGTAGACCGGTGAACAAGTTAGGACATAAATCATGGTCCCAATATGGAAAACCATTGCATCTAATAGAGAGTTAAATGCTAGAGTCTGTGAACATTGCTCCAAAGTCAGGATTTTTTGTTGATGTAATGTGCATACAAAAGTAAACATTGACAGGTACAAAGGGAGCCATATATGATAAAAACAAGATGGTAGCTAAGAAGGACTTCCCTATTCATCCCCGAAAAAACCCGCCAGGTGAACAGCTGATTTTACGACTTCCGGTGCTGACGTAAGAAAACTCACGTCCCATATGTGACCATAGGATGAACAAATACACTATGGTACTAAGACTATAGTGGTCATTAACAGTTGCTTTGGTTGCCCAAAGTGCGGCACAGGGGCCATCTGTTGGTCCGTGACTCGTTTGTCATCGGCCTTAAGCACATTACGAAAAACAAAAAATAGAGATCTCATTTGTACCCCTGGTGGTGAAATCTATCAAAATTAGGGTAGTCCCAAAAAGGAGGGATATTTCAAATTGACTGTGTCGGTTTTAAAAGTGTTCCCTTCTCTGGTCAACATATGAAATAACAAGTGTGTAAAAATTTGAAGTGCCCCCCCTCTGGTCAACATATGTAATAAAAAGTGTGTGTAAGAAATTGAAATGCGCCCTCTTTGGCCAAAATTTATGAAAAAATAAATGAATAAATATGTACAGTATATAGAGACATACTGTGATAACTTGAAGTAAATAATGAAGATTAAAAACCAATTACAAACAAAAAAATTGTAAATAATTAAAAGCTTATTTTTTTAAATATTTACATAGTTTGTATATATTATTAATGTTGTAAATACAAATCTCTATATATCTAGAAAGGATGGTCCTAAAGAGGTAGGCATTTTTCGGAGGTCTCAAGAAGGTAACAAGAATGTGTGTGTGTGTGTGTGTGTGTGTGTGTGTGTGTGTGTGTGTGTGTGTGTGTGTGTGTGTGTGTGTGTGTGTGTGTGTGTGTGTGTGTGTGTGTGTGTGTGTGTGTGTGTGTGTGTGTGTGTGTTTGCGTGGGTGTGTGTGTGTGTGTGGGTGTTTAACAGGGCCAGTTAGACAGCCTGCCTGATATTTTTTTTCTTTTGCAGGGTCAGCAGAGAAGGCGACAAGTCACCATAGTGCCCGAGTAAATCAATGGAACCCAATTAGACGCCACGAGAAGGTGTGAAAGAAAATTGAGACGTTGAAAATGAGAGGTTGAAAAACCAAGATAATCGTAAAAAAAAATATATATATATATATATATATATATATATATATATATATATATATATATATATATATATATATATATATATATATATATATATATATATATATATATATATATATATATATATATATATATATATATAATTTTTTTGAAATGACACAAGTGAGAAAGAGAAAATCAAACATTTTATCACCATATATAGACGCCTACAAGCGGATTAAATTTGGTCGATGTTGCAAAAGTGGCGTTGATTCCAATGCGCTGTCGATTATAGAAAACGGGAAATTGCGAAAGACATTTGGGTGAAAGCTTATGACATTTTGACATTACAGTCAGTGCATTGTGTGTGTGTGTGTGTGTGTGTGTGTGTGTGTGTGTGTGTGTGTGTGTGTGTGTGTGTGTGTGTGTGTGTGTGTGTGTGTGCGTGCGTGCGTGCGTGCGTGCGTGCGTGCGTGCGTGCGTGCGTGCGTGCGTGCGTGCGTGCGTGCGTGCGTGTGTGAGTGAAGGCTGGGAACAACAGCAATATGTCTCATGATCACCTCGCGGGTGAGCCAAATGAGCAACCTGCCACTAACATCTGCTGTTTTGGCTGCAAATCTTCTCTTAAATTGTATAGACTATGTATACTGCCGGATAGAAAATCATCTTCAGCATTTCACTGAGTCACTCTGATGCACTTTTCTTTCTTTTTTTTTAAACGCTGTGTTTTAGTGCAGCACAGAGACCATGTAATACAAAACCCAAAACCAGTGAAGTTGGCACGTTGTGTAATTCGTAAATAAAAACAGAATACAATGATTTGCAAATCCTTTTCAACTTACTGTATATTCAATTAAATAGACTGCAAAGACAAGATATTTAATGTTCCAACTGAGAAACTTAACTTTTCTTTGCAAATAATCATTAACTTAGAATTTAATGGCAAAAAAGTTTGCACAGGGGCATTTTTACCACTGTGTACATGGCTTTTCCTTTTAACAACACTCAGTAAACGTTTAGGAACTGAGGAGACCAATGTTTGAAGCTTTTCAGGTGGAATTATTTCCCATTCTTGCTTGATGTACAGTTTAAGTTGTCCAACAGTCCGGGGTCTCCGTTGTCCTATTTTAGGCTTCATATTGCGCCACACATTTTCAATGGGAGACAGGTCTGGACTACAGGCAGGCCAGTCTAGTACCCACACTCATTTACTATGAAGCCACGCTGTTGTAACACGTGGCTTGGCATTGTCTTGCTGAAATAAGCAGGGGCGTCCATGATAACGTTGCTTGGATGGCAACATATGTTGCTCCAAAACCTGTATGTACCTTTCAGCATTAATCACAGATGCTGGTTTTTCAACTTTGCACCTATCCGGATGGTTATTTCTCTTTTTGTTCCGGAGGACACGACGTCAACAGTTTCCACAAACAATCTGAAATGTGGAATCGTCAGACCACAGAACACTTTTACACTTTGCATCAGTCCATCTTAGATGAGCTTATAGCTGAGAATGTAGTATGAATGTAAGAATAGTTTGAATGTTGAAATGGTTTGAATGTTGAAGAGTTTGAATTTCCAGGAGAAACTGAATTTGGTTTGGAACTTGGAAAAGTGTTAGTTTGAATGTCCAGGATGAGTGGAATGTGTTGATGTTGGAATGGTTTGAATAGGTTGAAAAATGTGCGAATTGTGGAATTTTAAAAACAGACAATTCATTTTGAATGCGGAAGGTGTCCCTGAAAACTGGTAATTCTTGGAAATCAGGGAATTTTAAAAAATTGTTGAAGGACAGCACACATTTTTGAACAGGCTGATATTTTGGAGTTGGATTGGTTTGAATCGGATGAAAAATGTGGGAATGTTGGAACTTTGAAGAATGTCCCATTGGTTTGACGGGGAATTTCCAAAACATTAGGGAATTTCGGTAAAAGCTGGATTTTTTTTTGAAAATTATAAAAAAACATGAATAGTCTGAGTTGAAATGGTTGGTGTTGACATTTTTCAAATCGGTTAAGAATTGTTGAAGTAGTAACATGTTGAATTGAGAAATGATATTACAGAATTCCTGGAATTTTGGGAAAACCGGGAATTTTTCAGGTTCAAAAAATAACTTTGTTTTTTGTCCTGATTAAGAGGAATGTTTTGACGGTGGAACGGTTGAAGTGGGTTGAAAAATGTGGGAGGAGTAGTCGCCAGGAAAAAGAGTGGAAAAGGGCTTTGAAAAAGCAGGAATTCTGGAAAATCCTGAAATGATTTTTAACTTGTAAAAAAGGTAGTTTAAATTTCCAGGATGGTGGGATGTGTTGAAAGTGGAATAGTTAGAATTGGTTTAAAAATGTGGCAATGGCGGAAGTTAGAAAAATGGCCAATTCATTTTGAATGGGAAGAAAGTCCAGGAAATCCTGGAATTCTGGGAAATCTGGGATTTTTTGGAATTTGTCAAGGGAAACCTTGCGATTCCCGAATAGGCTGAACAGTTTGAAGTTGGAACGGTTTGAATCGGGTGAAAAATGTGGAATGTAGAGCGTACCAAAATCTGGAGAAGAGAAGAAGAAGTTGAAGAAGTTTAATAAATAGATTAATTTTGGTGCAGCAAAAACATATGTGTGAATGCTAATTCTGTAATTATTCTGTATATTGCCTTATAATAAATATGTTCTAGGGTCAAACTATTCACAACAAAAACCTTTTATTACCTGTACAGACAATGTTTGAAGTAAAATTTTAACTTTCAGATGTTCCTGGAAGGCGAGTCTTTTCTCATTCACAAGTGTTCTTCTCTTACTGACATTGACTTATCGTCTCATTGGCCTTATTATGCTGAGAGCCGTTATTTATTCCTGCCCTATGGTTATCGTCACATTTGTCTTCTTTGTCATCACTCGCACGTTCTGTGGTAGTAAAGGTATATATTAATACAGGAAGCATTGCTCAACATTTCTAATGGTACTAATTCATCATCAATCAACTGCTTTAGTAAATGATGACAGTGCTGTACTTGACTGTAAGCAGAGCGTATGTATCCAAGTTTTTATATATGTATTATGTTTAGAGATGTGGTCAAAAGTTTACATACACTTGTAAAGGACATAATGTCATGGCTGTCTTGAGTTTCCAATCATTTCTACAACTCTTATTTTTTTTTGTGATAGAGAAATTGGAGCACATACTTGTTTGTCACAAAAAAACATTCATGAAGTTTGGTTCTTTGATGAATTTATTATGGGTCTACTGAAAATGTGACCAAATCTGCTGGGTCAAAAGTATACATACAGCAATGTTAATATTTGGTTACATGTCCCTTGGCAAGTTTCACTGCAATAAGGCGCTTTTGGTAGCCATCCACAAGCTTCTGGTTGAATATTTGACCACTCCTCTTGACAAAATTGGTGCAGGTCAGCTAAATTTGTTGATTTTCTGACATTTAGCCATTCCTTTACCACTTTTGACGTGTGTTTGGGGTCGTTGTCCTGTTGGAACACCCAACTGCACCCAAGACCCAACCTCCGGGCTGATGATTTTAGGTTGTCCTGAAGAATTTGGAGGTAATCCTCCTTTTTTATTGTCCCATTTACTCTCTGTACAGCACCAGTTCCATTGGCAGCAAAACAGGCCCAGAGCATAATACTACACCACCATGCTTGACGGTAGGTATGGTGTTCCTGGGATTAAAGGCCTCACCTTTTCTCCTCCAACCATAATGCTGGGTATTGTGGCCAAACAGCTCAATTTGTGTTTCATCTGACCACAGAACTTTCCTCCAGAAGGTCTTATCTTTGTCCATGTGATGTCAGATTAAACAAAAATGTAGCTGTTTGGCCACAATACCCAGCAATATGTTTGGAGGAGAAAAGGTGTATGTAAACTTTTGACCACGACTGTATATAATTGTGTGATAAGAAGACAATTAAAGCTGCATTTGAATCATGAGATAACCTTCTGACTGCTAATGAACAGTGCAGGCAGGATGCACCAGATAATAATCCTGCGCACATTAAGGGGGAAGAAAGGATGTGAACACCCACAGGTTAGTGTGGAATATTAACCATAGCAATTACAATAAATGAGGATCATCTTGGAATCCATGGGTCTAATCAGCACTTCTGTCTCTTACAATGTAACATCTTGTTCATTTAGCTCTTGCCTGTTGCACCTTTATCCAAATCAATGAGAAAAACAACCCATACTGTATATCCATCCATCCATTTTCTACCGCTTGTCCCTCTCGGGTCGTGGGGGGCAAGGGTGGAGCCTATCCCAGCTGCACGGATGGATTTTTCTTCGCTTTCAGCCATAATGTTTTGTATTCAACAATTTTTTCATAATGCACCAACAGAGACACAGAACATGTGTGTTATTGTTTGTTTGCTTACTGCAGGTGCTACAGCACTGGTGTCAAACTCAAGGCCCGGGGGCCAGAACTGGCCCGCCACATCATTTTATGTGGCCCACGGAGACCAAGAAAATGTTTGTGTCAGTAAAGTACCTTATATTTTCCTATTAAATGTGTTTTTTCCATTTTGATAGTATCCAACACTGCAACAAATATCATATGATCATGCTTTACAGACAATTGTTTTTCAAAATACAAAAATACTTGTTTGAGGTATGATTTCAAACAAGTTATCCATTAAATTGTATTATATATAGGACATTGACAGTGGTTTTAATAGCATATAACTGTAAATCGGAAAACTACTACTTTTTTTTTTTTACAGTAAAATTCTGTCAACTGAGCTGCCAGTTTTTTTGTTTTTTTTGTGGGGGGGGGGGTTTGCTTAATCGGAACTCAACCAGCTTTTATTTCTGCACATGCACAGTAGACAAAACACACTCCTTTCTGTGTAAGAGCATACAGATTCCAACAACAGTAATGCGCTGCATAAACGACCCGAGATTTTACGGTAAAAAATTGTCAGCCCAGTTGCCATAATTTTGCCATAAATATAACAGTGCCAACATCTTTTCATTTAGAGTAATGCACTGTAAAAACAATGGTTGTAGATTTTATAGTAAAAAAAAACAGGCAGCTCAGTTGCCAGAATTTTACCCTAACAAAAGCACTAGTACCATTATTCTATTTACAGTTATGCACTGTAAAAACAACGACCGGAGATTGTGCGGTAAAAAACTGGCAGATCGGTTGCCAAAATTTTACTGTAACAATAAAAATGGTACTGTTTTTCCCTTTACAGTAATGTACAGTAAAAACAACTATACCATAGATTTTACGTTAAAAAAAAACAAAAAAACTGGCAGCTTGGTTGCCAAAATTTTACTGTAAAAATAACAGTTTTTGCGTCATAATGTGTTTTTTCCATTTTGATAGAAAAAATAAATGTAATGAATTGCATAACTTTTCAACTTTAATAGTATCCAACACTCCAACGAGATGGTTACTTTCTTTCCATTTATGTTTTGTTTGATCGTCAATGTACTATAAAAAAACAACTACCATAGATTTTACGTTAAAAAAACAAAACTGGCAGTTAGGTCGCCAAATCTTTACTGTAAAAATAACAGTTTTTGCGTCAAACTGTTTTTTCCATTTTGATAGAAAAAATATATGTAATGCATTGCATAACTCTGTGATGAGGTAGCGACTTGTCTAGGGTGTACCCCGCCTTCCGCCCGATTGCAGCTGAGATAGGCTCCAGCGACCCCAAAAGGGACATGGGGCATTGCATAACTTTTCAACTTTATTAGTAGCCAACACTCCAACTAGTATCATATTATCATACTTTCCAAACTGTTTTTTTCAAAAGACAAAAATACTTGTTTGACTTATGATTTCAAAGCAAGTTATCCATTAAATTGTACTATATATAGGAACATTTACAGTGGTTTTAATAGCAAATAACTGTAAATCGAAAAACTACTACTTTTTTTTAATAGTAAAATTCTGTCAACTGAGCTGCCAGTTTCTTACTGTAAAATCTATGGGTTTTTTTTGGTTTCTTGCTGTAAAAGGAATTAAAGTAAAATAAAAAAAAAAATGGCAGATCAGTTGCCAGAATAAAAAAAAAACAGTTTTGTACTGTTTTTCTATTTACACTAATGTGTTGTAAAAAAAACAAAAAAAAACCCACTATGATTTACAGTAAAAAAAACAACCCAGCTGTACTCTTTTTCATTTCCTGTATTACTTTGTTTTAAAAAAAAACACTGTATATTTTACAGTATGGTGACGGTCAGTTTTTTACTGTAAAATCTACAGATATTTTTTATAGAGTGTATGAAAAAAAAAAAAAAAAATACATAGGGAAAAAATATCATATTAACTGTTCCAAACGGCCCTGTGATGGCAGCCATAACTGCGATATGGCCCTCAATGAAAACGAGTTTGACACCCCTGGTCTATACAGTATTTCCTTCTGTTTAGTGCCTTGAACTGGATGTACAAGTGCAGTTCCGTCTATTACTCGGTCGTAGCGTTTCTACTCGTATGGATTCATCATTAATCACTCCAAGCAACGTTTGTAAGATTTTCAAATCCAACTAAAACTATTCATACTTACTGAACCGTCCCATGTGTGATGTCTGTAGGAGTGTTTTCATGCATATTTGTACATACTTTTGTAATCTAATCGTTGTTAGCATTGTTAGCATTAGCTAATATGCTAACACGTTTACAAGTGTTTGTGTTATAGGGTTGTACGATACCAATGTTTTGGTACCGGTACCAAAATGTATTTCAACACTTTTCGATACTCTCCGATACTTTTCTAAATAAATGGGACCACAAAAAATGGCATTATTGGCTTTATTTTAACAAAAAATCTTAGGGTACATTAAACTAATGTTTCTTATTGCAATTGTCCTTAAATAAAATAGTGAACATACGAGACAACTTTTCTTTTATTAGTAAGTAAGCAAACAAAGGCTCCTAAATTAGCTGCTGACGTAAGCAGTAACATATTGTGTCATTTATCATTCTATTATTTTGTCAAAATTATTAAGGACAAGTTGTAAAAAATGATTATTAATGTACTTATTTATTGTTAATATCTGGTTATTTTCTCTTTCAACATGTTCTATCTACACTTCTGTTCAAATGTAATAATCACTTATTCTTCTGTTGTTTGGATGCTTTACATTAGTTTTGGATGATACCACAAATTTGGGTATTGATCCGATACCAAGTAGTTACAGGATCAGTAATTTTTAGAGGTGGGAAAGTACAGAATATGACTCATTAGTATCACGGTACTATACTAGTATCGGTATATCGTACAACCCTACTGTGTTACTATTATTAACTTAAAACGGCATTATGATTGTATTGTTTCAGTTTCACAAATCCTTCAGTAAATTCACTGAAACGTCACAGTGGAGTAATTGAGTCTGTTTAGCTGATTGGAGAGCTAGCTTATGCAGTTAATGGGTCCATGACGATGACTTCTGTTTTGTTTGATCAGCCGTTTCACTGCCGTGTTACATACATCGTTTGGAAAAATTAAGGTATGTAAATAAACATTTCTAAAATATTTGTGTGTAAATAACTCCTTTCACATTGTATGTACAGTACAGGCCAAAAGTTTGGACACACCTTCTCACTCAATGCGTTTTCTTTATTTTCATGACTATTTACATTTTAGATTGTCACTGAAGGCATCAAAACTATGAATGAACACATCATAAAAAGGTGAAATAACTGAAAACACGTTTTATATTCTAGTTTCTTCAAAATAGCCACCCTTTGCTCTGATTACTGCTTTGCACACTCTTGACATTCTCTCGATGAGCTTCAAGAGGTAGTCACCTGAAATGGTTTTCACTTCACAGTTGTGCTTGAACCTCATCGAGAGAATGCCGAGAGTGTGCAAAGCAGTAATCAGAGCAATTGGTTTATTTTGAAGAAACTAGAGTATAAAACATGTTTTCAGTTATTTCACCTTTTTGTTAAGTACATAACTCCACGTGTGTTCATTCATAGTTTTGATGCCTTCAGTGACAATCTACAATGTAAATAGTCATGAAAATAAAGAAAACACAGGTGTGTCCAAACTTTTGGCCTGTACTGTATATCTGTGGCTCATAGTCTGGTGCAGCTATGGAAAACATTTTTTTTCTTCTAAAATTTAGTGTGGGCGGCTTATATACCTGTGCGCCCTATAGTCCGTAAAATACGATAATAGTAATAATAATAATGTATCCTGGTATTTAATGTTGTATGCATTATGGTTGTCACAATTTAATTCTCTAAATGAGCACACTGCATCTTCTGGCGAACAAGCTAAAAGACCACAGTAATTATTCAGCCATTGCTAACGAGTTCCTGTGCCACTAGCATAAAACTGGCCTCATGATTGTAAATCATCCTGGCTGATAATCATTAAAACAACTTACTATTAAAGTAAGCCCAAGTCTCTGATTAAATATAATAACAAACCGCTGAACGGACTGCACTGCCTTTTCAACATGAAAGCCATGCTATGAAAGTGAGTCAGAGGGAGTGGAACATCAGCAACAAAAGTTTCTCTCAAATCCATCAAGGACTCTGCGCTCCCACAGGCTGTTAGTCCTGCACTCCTTAAATGAGAAATGCCACGCATGCAGTGGACCAAAGACCTTGGCCTTTCTGTAGATCAATAATGAAAAAAGGCAAAATTCACCACACTTTGGAACTACAAATACCAAAAGCGTACAGATATATTTTGTTTCTTCCGTAGGCTCTACATTTTGGAAAATACACTCGTGGCTTGAATGATTCTACTTGCGATTCAATGGCGGCGTTTCAAACTGGTGAGATGCTTGCCAAGGTTGCATAGTTGCTTCTGTGGTTATCAAGCTGTTATCATCGCCATCTCTTCAAAGCTATGTCATACCATAACAAACCAAACGCCTTGTATAGTTCTGAATACCACTACTCAAAGATCATCTAAAAGACAGGAGCTCTCTGCCGTTTTTAAAGGAAAATAAGCTTGCGTATGGATGGAAATAGAAAACCCGGTTCTTGTTCAGAACCAGTGGCGGGCCGTGCGTTTCCCACTTAGGCCTTCAGTGATATCCGACTTCAATGATTACCTCTCAAAATACCATAATTGATGTCACTACATGACCATTGCTGGAGAAATACTATACAGGAACAGTGTACAAAACGGGTTATTTTCTGGCGCATTCAAAAATCAATAAACCCGCATCAGCAATTAAAACATATCTTATATGGTACTGTCAAAATTAAAATTGCAAAAAACATATTTAACATGAAAAAATAAAGAAATAAAATCAACAACACCCAGAAATGCTGCCGGCTTCGCTGGGCCCGAGATCATCTAAGATGGACTGATGCAAAGTGGAAAAATGTTCTGTAGTCTGACGAGTCCACATTTCAAATTGTTTTTGGAAACTGTGGACGTCGTGTCCTCCGGACCAAAGAGGAAAAGAACCATCCGGATTGTTATAGGCGCAAATTTCAAAACCCAGCATCTGTGATGGTTTGGGGGTGTATTAGTGCCCAAGGCATGGGTAACTTACACATCTGTGAAGACACCATTAATGCTGAAAGTTACATACAGGTTTTGGAGCAACATTTGTTGCCATCCAAGTAACGTTACCATGGACGCCCCTGCTTATTTCAGCAGGACAATGCCAAGCCATGTGTTACAACAGCGTGGCTTCATAGTAAAAGAGTGCAGGTACTAGACTGGCCTGCCTGTAGTCCAGACCTGTCTCCCATTGAAAATGTGTGGCGCAATATGAAGACTAAAATACTACAACAGAGACCTCTACCGTAACCCTAACCAAAACCTAACCCCTAACCCTAACCTGACTGTTGAACTGTTGAACAACTTAAGCTGTACATCAAGCAAGAATGGGAAATAATTCCACCTGAAAAGCTTCAAAAATTGGTCTCCTCAGTTCCCAAACGTTTACTGAGTGTTGTTAAAAGGAAAGGCCATGTAACAAAGTGGTAAAAATGCCCCTGTGACAACTTTTTTGCAATGTGTTGCTGCCATTAAATTCAAAGTAATGATTATTTTCAAAAAACAATTAAGTTTCTCAGTTGGAACATTAAATATCTTGTCTTTGCAGTCTATTTAATTGAATATAAGTTGAAAAGGATTTGAAAGTCATTGTGAATTGTGAAATGTGAAATTCATATGTGAAATTAACTCATTGACAATCAAGATCTGACAGCTCATTTTTATTACCTATTCTGTGTTATATGTGGTTTATGTTGCACGGTTGTACCAAGAAAAATTCCTAGTTTGTGAACCCGTTCTCAAACAATGGCAATAAAACTATTCTGATTCTGACAAGTAAGATATGTCAAGCCTTTATTTATTGTAATTTTGAGGATCATGAAAAATCCCTTATTTAAGACCCCACATTTTCTGAGATTTTCAATTCAAGGTTTTCATAGGCTGTAAGTCATAATCATCGAAATTATAATAAATAAAGGTTTGATAAATCTCACTTCGCTTGTAATGAGTTCATATGACATGTTACTACAGTAAGTGTTACATTCTTATGTGATTTTAAAGAGTGTTCTGTGTTTTCAAGAAAGTACAGTACTTCAAAAACTCCAAAGATCCTGTACATATGAGGGAGGTTTTGTCTACATAGGGAGCTGCTCCAAAAAAAACGCTAGTCAATGATTCTCTATGTGACAGAATGGTTCTCATGCAGTCTTCAAGGATGTACAGTGCTTCAAAAACTTCAGTCAAAGATTGTGTTCGCCTTTTGTAAGAATACAATGCAAACCCGTGAGTAGAAATCTTCTGTATGACTTCAGTGCTCGGGTGTTTCTAGGGACTTACTTTCACTACTGAACGGTAGTGAAAGTTCTTCATATGACAAGAACATTCTGCGTTTTCAAGGATGCACTTCAACAACTTAGTCAAAGATCCTGTACATATAAAGACGTTTTTTCCTTTTTTTTGTGAACACCATGAAAAACTGAGTAAAATATCCTCTATATGACAGGAGTGCTCTGCTGTTTTTAAGTGACCTACTGCAAAGAAAAACAGTAGTCAAAGCTCTTTGAAATGACGAGCACACAAAAATCTGATTTGGTGTGCAGTGTAAACAGGGCCTATGATATTAGCATCAATATAGAGGCAACTTGTTTTTCCAATATACTGATAGTTTAAAACATGCCAGTGGATATTCAGTGAGCTTAGCAAGCTGTGACCTCACCAGAACATCATTTAAACTTGGAGTGGCTGGAGGTATTAAAAGGCACATACTGAAGAATACCACCTAACACTTTAAAGACCTACTGAAATGAAATGTTCTTATTTAAACGGGGATAG
Organism: Entelurus aequoreus; assembly: GCF_033978785.1. Lineage (NCBI taxonomy): Eukaryota > Metazoa > Chordata > Actinopteri > Syngnathiformes > Syngnathidae > Entelurus > Entelurus aequoreus. The sequence goes on along the minus strand of NC_084746.1, from coordinate 33,426,661 downwards.
CAGATCCATTCTATGTGTCATACTTGATCATTTCGCGATATTGCCATATTTTTGCTGAAAGGATTTAGTGGAGAACATCGACGATAAAGTTTTGGTCGCTGATAAAAAAGCCTTGCCTGTACCAGAAGTAGCGTGACGTCACAGGTTGAAGGGCTCCTCACATTTGCACATTGTTTACACCAGCAGCGAGAGAGATTAGGACCGAGAAAGCGACGATTACCCCATTAATTTGAGCCAGGATGAAAGATTTGTGGATGAGGCACGTGAGAGCGAAGGATTGGAGTGCAGTGCAGGACTTTTTTCGCTCTGACCGTAACTTAGGTACAAGGGCTCATTGGATTCCACACTCTCTCCTTTTTCTATTGTGGATCACGGATTTGTATTTTAAACCACCTCGGATACTATATCCTCTTGAAAATGAGAGTCGAGAACGCGAAATGGACATTTACAGTGACTTTTATCTCCACGACAATACATCGGCGAAGCACTTTAGCTACGGAGCTAACATGATAGCATCGTGCTTAAATGCAGATAGAAACAAAACAAATAAGCCCCTGACTGGAAGGATAGACAGAAGATCAACAATACTACCAAACCCTGGACCTGTAACCACACGGTTAATGCTGTACCGCCTGGCGAAGCCTAGCAATGCTGTTGCTAACGACGCCATTGAAGCTAACTTAGCTACGGGACCTCGACAGAGCTATGCTAAAAACATTAGCTCTCCACCTACGCCAGCTCTCATCTGCTCATCACGACCCGTGCTCACCTGCGTTCCAGCGATCGACGGCGCGACGAAGGACTTCACCACGATGATCGGTGCGGTCGGCTGCCCGGAGACGGAGGAAGTCAAGGTGAGGACAGCGGCGCTGCGGCGGGCGTTGTAGCTTTCGACGACACCCCGGCCGCCATCAGAGTCGGCAAGAAACATATATTTCCCCAAAGTTACGTACGTGACATGCACATAGCGCCATGCACGTACGGGCAAGCGATCAAATGTTTGGAAGCCAAAGCTGTACTCACGGTAGCGCGTCTGCTATCCAAGTCAAAGTCCTCCTGGTTGTGTTGCTGTAGACAGCCGCTAATACACCGATCCCACCAACAGCTTTCTTCTTTGCAGTCTTTATTGTTAATTGAACAAATTGCAAAAGATTCACCAACACAGATGTCCAGAATACTGTGGAATTTTGCAATGAAAACAGAGCTGTTTGTATTTGGATACAATGTGTCCGAATACTTCCGCTTCAACTCTTGACGTCACGTGCAAACGTCATCATACATAGACGTTTTCAGCCGGAAGTTTCCCGGGAAATTTAAAATTGCACTTTATAAGTTAACCCGGCCGTATTGGCATGTGTTGCAATGTTAAGATTTCATCATTGATATATAAACTTTTAGACTGCGTAGTCAGTAGTAGTGGGTTTCAGTAGGCCTTTAAAACAGGGACGTTAAACTGGTTTTCATTGAGGGCCACATGGCAGTTATGGCTGCCATCAGAGGGCCGCTTGTAACAGTGACTTTGCCTCTGGATTTCATTATTAATTATATAAATTATCTTAAGTAGACTGTTGATTTTACAGTAAAAACTTTACATTTACAAAATGTTACTGTAAAATAGTGTTTTTTTATTCCTTACAACATTTTACGGTAAATATTATAACAGTACTACTGTTTTTTGTTTGATACGAAAAAAGCTGGCAGCTTAGTTGCCAGAATTTTACTAATAAATGTACTTTTTTTTTTTTTACAACATTATATTGTTAACGGAAAAACAGCTGCCAGTTTTTCTAACGTAAAAACAAATGTATCGTTTTTCCATTTACAGTAATACACCATTAAAAACAAGATTTTACAGTAAAAATATGGCAGCTTAGAGAAACCAAATTTTAACGCAAACATTTTTTAGTTTTTTTTTTTCAATTTACAGTAATATGCTGTAAATAACACCGTAAAATGTATTGTAATTTTTATTAATTTGATGGGTAGTTTGCTGTAAAATACTAAGTCAAGCAGATATTTAAGTATTTATATTTATTTAGACTAAAAATGTTTGGAAAGTATGATAATACACTGTAATATTTGTTGCAATAATGGAATAATATTAAAGTTTAAAAGGCATGCAATTTCAAGCAGTACATATATTTTCAAATATAATAATACAATACAATAATACAAAGTAAAGCCGCTGCTCCTCCACATCGAGAGGAGCCAGATGAGGTGGTTCGGGCATCTGGTCAGGATGCCACGCGAACGCATCCCTAGGGAGGTGTTTAGGGCATGTCCGACCGGTAGGAGGCCACGGGGAAAACCCAGGACACGTTGGGAAGACTATGTCTCCCGGCTGGCCTGGGAACGCCTCGGGATCCCCCGGGAAGAGCTGGATGAAGTGGCTGGGGAGAAGGAAGTCTGGGCTTCCCTGCTTAGGCTGCTGCCCCCGCGACCCAACCTCGGATAAGCGGAAGAAGATGGATGAATGGATGGACATATTTTTTTTTTGTGAAAATGAAAAAAATCCATTACATTTAGTGAGAAAATATTAAGTACATATAATTTCCAGGTGTTTGCGGGCCAGATAAAATGATATGGCGGGCCAGATCTGGCCCCCGGGCCTTGAGTTTGACACCTCTGCTTTAAAACACGTGCAGAGATGGGCTGCCTTAATGTGGGCATAACTCTCTTTGCTCGCATAGTTCCAATAGCAGATGAGATTGAACAAATCGCTTTTTGGCAAGAGAGCAGAATAATCAGAGTATTACTTTGGTCCTGGGAGATCCCTTATTGAATGCATAACAATGAGGCTTGATTAGAATTGATAATGGCTCTGAAGAATAGGTCTAGCACTAATTTGTTCCAAAGCAACCTTTGACGTGTGCGGGATTGCCAATGACAAGGCAATTAGTGTTGAGGGAGGGGTCAAAATGTGTGTGTTTGCGCCAGCAGAAAACATTACATCACGACGCTAGCGCGCGTTCACACAAAATCAGCAACAACAAAAAAAAGTGTGCATACTATGTTCCAGATGTTTATCTATATTTGGCTCCTGCTGTGCATTGCAGCATGTGCTGGCGAAAAGAAGTGTGACCTGTGGGATGATCCTGCATCCACACAGTCAGCATGAAGTACAGTATGTTCTGCTTTTTCAAAGATATATGTCAACAACTGCAGTCAATGATCCTGTACATATAAGGAGTGTTGCCCTTTTTGAGTATACAACGTAAAACCGTGAGTAAAAAAAAAATCTCAACATGACAGGAGTGCTCTGCTATTTTTGAGACCTGCATAAAAACAGTAGTCATAGATCTTCTACATGCCAGGTACGTTCTGCGTCTTCAAGGATGTACTTCAAAAACTTTGGTCAAGGATCCTCTACATACAGTATAAGGGTGGTTTTGCCTTTTTTTTTTTCCAATTCCAATGTAAAACCGTGAGTAAAAAAAAAACCTTTATGACAGGAGTGCTTGGCTTTTTTTATTTTGTATTATTTTATTATTATTTTCATATTTTTCTATTAAAATACCAATATAATTGAAAAACAAGTTGACTTTATACGCTTAACTGTGTTTAATTATATCAATTAAACCATATGCAATTGCATTTACATTCCACAAAAATACCATCTCAACATCACAAAATGCCACAAATTAATTCGGCCATTTTGAATATGAACATCTTTGGCAATTTTTGTAGATTCAGTGTCGGATGACGTTACTGGAGGATGCTTCTGCACACTGACCATATCAATTATACAAAAAATTTGCTAAAATTGGAAAGATATGCTGTTTATCATTCACAATCCTTTGCAATATAGTGTTGTGGAGGGGGGCGTGGCCTGCGGGCCTGCCGCGGAACGGGGTGTGCTAGGCCTGGCCTCGAAGACAGCGACAGTGAGTAGATGGCCCATGTGGGCCTTGTTATCTAATCACCTGTCGCCTTTATTAGCAGCAGCACTTGGAACGAGACACATAGTTGGAGTTGGAGGTGCTGATGAGCGGACGCAGGAGGAAAGGACGCTTTGCTGGCAAGCAGAAGCCTATTGATTTATGGAAATAAACCAGTGTTATACCCTGAATTTTGGGCTCTCCTGGCAGTGTGTGGTGGTCCGAAGAACCCACTAGAGGGCAACCTCCACAAGTGTATATTGACATCCTCAACTGGTGAGCTGCTTTCTCGCCTTGGAGCTCGTTAAAGTGTACTCTAGATTATAAATCATGTCTCTTACCTGGATAATAAAATGATGACAAACTGAGAAGTTGGTCAACTTAGACAGCCAATGTTTGGTATGGTACGGTACGGCCGGGACGGGCTGGGCCAATTGATTAGGACACCTGAGTGGTTAGAGTGTCCGCCCTGAGATCGGTAGGTCGTGAGTTCAAGTCATGCCAGAGACTATATAAATGGGACCCATTACCTCCCTGCTTGGCACTCAGCATCAAGGTTTGGAATTGGGGGTTAAATCACCAAAAATGATTCCCGGGCACGACCGCCGCTGCTGCTCACTACCAGAGGTGGGTAGTAATGCGCTACATTTACTTCGTTACATCAACTTGAGTAACTTTTGGGATAAATTGTACTTCTAAGAGTAGTTTTAATGCAACATACTTTTACTTTAACTTGAGTATATTTATAGAGAAGAAACGCTACTTTTACTCCGCTCCATTTATCTACATTCAGTTTACTACTCGCTACTGATTTTTATCGATCTGTTAATGCACGCTTTGTTTGTTTTGGTTTGTCAGAAAGACCTTCAAAGTAGGATCTATCACATGCCTGCGTTTCACCAATCAAATACAGTCACTGGTGACGTTTGACTCCGTTTCACCAATCAAATGCAGTTACTGGTGACGTTTCACCAATCAAACAGAGCCAGGCCTGGTCATGTGACCGCCGCTGAAACAAAACAACAACAAGCTTAAGCTTACATGAACTCAACATCAAATTTGAGGAAGCACTTTGCGGGAAGTAACGTTAGTAGATATTTTGGTTGTCACCGTAGGCTGATGTTAGCTTCCCTGCTATGAATCACTGTCAAATGTACATCGTATGGGGACATTTATTAACGCACTGCAGCCTCATAGACACGCACAGTCGCACACACACACACGCATGCATAGAAACACCAATCAGAAGTGCACTGTGTGTTCCCAGGTTTAGTTAGTTGAGTCTTTATTTGAAGGGACAATGCACAGAAACATTAAGCTCAAAGACAGATATGTTCTGTACCAGATTATAGCTAAACAGCTCATTTCCATCTGCGGTCCCTGGCTACCTAAATTAAAGGGATACAAAAATCATGCAATAAAATTATGACAATAAAATTATAAACAAGTATTGACAAAAAAGTCATAAAATGCCCTTTCATGGACACATACTTAAAGGCCTACTGAAACCCACTACTACCGACCACGCAGTCTGATAGTTTATATATCAATGATGAAATCTTAACATTATAACACATGCCAATACGGCCGGGTTAACTTATAAAGTGACATTTTAAATTTGCCGCTAAACTTCCGGTTCGAAACGCCTCTGAGGATGACGTATGCGCGTGACGTAGCCCGGCGAACACGGGTATGCCTTCCACATTGAAGCCGATACGAAAAAGCTCTGTTTTCATTTCATAATTCCACAGTATTCTGGACATCTGTGTTCGTGAATCTGTTTCAATCATGTTCATTGCATTATGGAGAAGGAAGCCGAGCAAGCAAAGAAGAAAGTTGTCGGTGCGAAATGGACGTATTTTTCGAACGTAGTCAGCCACAACAGTACACAGCCGGCGCTTCTTTGTTTACATTCCCGAAAGATGCAGTCAAGATGGAAGAACTCGGATAACAGAGACTCTAACCAGGAGGACTTTTGATTTGGATACACAGACGCCTGTAGAGAACTGGGACAACACAGACTCTTACCAGGATTACTTTGATTTGGATGACAAAGACGCAGACGTGCTACTGTGAGTATGCAGCTTTGGCTTTTTTTTGCGTATGTACGTAACTTTTTTAAAATATATAAGCTTTATGAACCTTGGGTTAGGTGAACGGTCTTTTGGGCTGAGTGATTGTGTGTGTTGATCATGTGTTTGAATTGTATTGGCGTGTTCTATGGAGCTAGGAGCTAGCAGAGGAGCTAGGAGCTAGCATAACACGTACCGTACCGTACGTGCGCGTCACGTACGTAACTTTTTAAAAATATATAAGCTTTATGAACCTTGGGTTAGGTGAACGGTCTTTTGGGCTGAGTGATTGTGTGTGTTGATCAGGTGTTTGAATTGTATTGGCGTGTTCTATGGAGCTAGGAGCTAGCAGAGGAGCTAGGAGCTAGCATAACAAACACGCAGGTGTTATTATGCAGGATTAATTTGTGGCATATTAAATATAAGCCTGGTTGTGTTGTGGCTAATAGAGTATATATATGTCTTGTGTTTATTTACTGTTGTAGTCATTCCAGCTGAATATCAGGTACCGTGAGTATGCAGCCTTGGCTGCTAAACATTCGATAACTTGACCGTATGTGCGCGTCACGTACGTAACTTTTTAAAAATATATAAGCTTTATGAACCTTGGGTTAGGTAAACGGTCTTTTGGGCTGAGTGATTGTGTGTGTTGATCAGGTGTTTGAATTGTATTGGCGTGTTCTATGGAGCTAGGAGCTAGCAGAGGAGCTAGGAGCTAGCATAACAAACACGCAGGTGTTTTTATGCAGGATTAATTTGTGGCATATTAAATATAAGCCTGGTTGTGTTGTGGCTAATAGAGTATATATATGTCTTGTGTTTATTTACTGTTGTAGTCATTCCCAGCTGAATATCAGGTCACCCCCGGCTCTCACAGCATCTTCCCTATCTGAATAGCTTCAACTCCCCACTAGTCCTTCACTTGCACTTTACTCATCCACAAATCTTTCATCCTCGCTCAAATTAATGGGGAAATTGTCGCTTTCTCGGTCCGAATCTCTCTCACTTCATGCGGCCATCATTGTAAACAATAGGGAACTTTGCGTATATGTTCAACTGACTACGTCACGCTACTTCCGGTAGGGGCAAGCCTTTTTTTTATCAGATACCAAAAGTTGCAATCTTTATCGTCGTTGTTCTATACTAAATCCTTTCAGCAAAAATATGGCAATATCGCGAAATGATCAAGTATGACACATAGAATAGATCTGCTATCCCCGTTTAAATAAAAAAAATTCATTTCAGTAGGCCTTTAATATACAATACAACCACCCCTCATTTACATCATCACACAAAGACAATACATGCTCTTGTTCACATCTGTCATCATTTGTAAAAACAACCTTGATTTTAACAGACACACCTCACAATTTACAACAAAAATGCTCTCATGGATAAATATAATACACATTAAGTTGACATGTCAAACAAGGTTCCCACCTTAGTGACCGTGTGAGCAGCTTTGATTGCTCCAAAGCCACGTGCAGCCCACACCTATTAGTGTATGGTTTGCGTAAAGGCTAGCTTGTTATTTTCCTTTGTAATCTCTGCCTACTGAGCCTATGGTGCTGTTACGTTATTGTGGCTCAATTTGCCTTAATTTTTTTTTATGTTAATGTATTTATATTTTATATATATTATTGTTTTAGTTGCTTAAGAGATATTGCTGGCTCTGAATTTGCTCATTGATATTTTTATGTTTTTGTGCATTATTTGTTGCCGCCATCATTAAACGAACAGGTTACTCATCAGTTACTCAGTACTTGAGTAGTTTTTTCACAACATACTTTTTACTTTTACTCAAGTAAATATTTGGGTGACTACTCCTTACTTTTACTTGAGTAATAAATCTCTTAAGTAACAGTACTCTTACTTGAGTACAATTTCTGGCTACTCTACCCACCTCTGCTCACAACTCCCCTCACCTCCCAGGGGGTGAGGGTGATGGGTCAAATGCAGCGGATAATCTCACCACACCTAGTGTGTGTGTGACAATCATTGGTACTTTAACTTTAATCATTTGGATGGGTGGCCAAACACTTTTGGCAATGTAGTGTATATGCTAGGCTTTTTTTATGCAATCAAAACCGTAAATAAATAGCTAACAATTGAGTTAACAGATATTGTGCCCATAAAACATTCTAAAAACATCCAGAAACCACCAACAATATTACATTTACATGTCATGACCTGAAAATTAACCAAATATGAGCGATATTGTTATTATAAGTGCTAACGCAGGCGGCCTATTTCAGCGGCGCAATTATAGCAGTGAGTTAACTACTAGCTTACACTGTTATTGTTGACTGCTAAACGTGTGTAATGTAGCAAGCACAAGCAGAATACATTACATCACGACGATAGCACGCGTTCACACAAAATCAGCAGAAACAAAAAGCGGATGTGTGCATACTTTGTTCCAGATGCTCGTCTATATTTGGCTCCTGCTTTGCATTGCAGCATGTGCTGGCGAAAAGAAGTGTGACCTGTGGGATATTCCTGCATCGACACAAAGTCAGCATGAAGTATGTGAAAGTGCTGCTGACCTCGTTCATTTTTCTCCTTCGGCGTCATCAAGGCCAACGTAGGGCATCGCTACACGCTGTAACCAATTGTGTCCAGTACAAGGTGGGGGCCTCAAGGGCTGAACCGCGCGCCCTCGGACACCCACACTGATGAGAGTCAAGCGCACTGTCAGCATTGTCGCCGACATGAATCACACAACAAGCTCCAGAAACAACCTTATCTTCTTTGGCGTGAGAATATATGACCTATAAACTGCAACCTTGGCTACTCCTTTGACTGCACATTTTTTTACGCGGGCATCCCGTCCCCAAACTGTTTTTACGACACACGGAACGTGCCCCGCGTTTTGACTGGAAGGCATACGGACAGAAGAGCCCTGATGAAAGATAGCCTGCTCTGCATTAATCAAAGAGATGAAGCGGTTTGATCCCACTCTCAATTAGATTAGATTACATAAATTGAAGAAAATGTGATATCAATTTTCAACAGGTCATTTGGTTTGATCTTTTGCTCTCTTCTCTAGTTGAATGTGAATGCCTTTGACAAAAACCTGATCTTGTCATGTTTGCTAATCCCCGATAAAGTCTTATTTTAATATGCAACTTCCTGCAATTGTTTTCTTCTTTTGTTTTGGAAAAGGGTGAGATTTATTATTGTAGGTCGATGGCCTAATTTTTCACTGTCTACTAGGGTTGGACTAGTATAGTACCGCGATACTAATGAATCATATTCTGTACTATACCGCCTCTAAAAAGTACAGTTTTGTTTTTTTTACGGGCATGACGGTGCGTTGTCGTCACGTCGTGACATTGCTGGTTTTACGAGCAGAGGAGCATGTTCGGCAGCGCACAATCACGTAGTACTTACAAGCAGACACAGTGTGTAGACAGAAAAGGGAGAATGGACACATTTTGAGTTAAAAGCTAGCAATAAAGGTGTAGTTATAACACTGAAATGCCCTCAGGAAGAGGTGCTTTAAGACATGGCTAGCTAGCTAGCAGCTAACATCCATCCATCAGCAGTGTTTTAGCTACTTCTAAATCACTAATCCTCGCCTCCACGGCGACAAATAAAGTACGTTTCTTACAAGTATCATCCCTGCAGGACGACCGGCGTCACAATGTAAACAAATGCCGTGGGTGGATATACACCCGACATCCACTGCAATGATACCAAGTACACGAGCGTATCTCGTCGATACTACTGTGATTACATCTATATTTTTTTAGCACAACAAAATCTATTTTCGTTTTTTTTTTAATTATTTATTTATGTTTATAAACTCAGGAAATACTTACCTGGACACACGAGGACTTAAATTATGATCAATAAATCAATCAAAGTTGTCTTATATAGCCCTAAATCGCGAGTGTCTCAAAGGGCTGCACAAGCCACAACGAATCATTGTATGATCCTGTAACTACTTGGTATCGGACAATACCTAAATGTGTGGTATCATCCAAAACTAATGTAATGTATCAAACAACAGAAGAATAAGTGATTATTACATTTTAACAGAAGTGTAGATAGAACATGTTGAAAGAGAAAGTAAGCAGATATTAACAGTAAATGAACAAGTAGATGAATAATTAATTAAAGTACCAACGATTGTCACACACACACACGAGGTGTGGCGAAATTATTATCTGCATTTGACCCATCACCTTGATCACCCCCTGGGAGGTGAGGTGAGCAGTGAGCAGCATCCATTTTCTACCACTTGTCCTTAATAATTTTGACAAAATAATAGAATGGAAAAAGACACAATATGTTACTGCATATGTCAGCAGCTAAATTAGGAGCCTTTGTTTGTTGTCTCGTAAGTTCACTATTTTATTTAAGGACAAAATTGCAATAAGAAACTTAATGTACCAGAATATGTTTTGTTGAAATAAAGCCAATAATGCCATTTTTGTGGTCCCCTTTATTTAGAAAACTATTGAAAAGTATCAAAAAACATTTTGGAACAGGTACCGGTACCAAATTATTAGTATTGGGACAACCCTGGGGGCCGTCTGCGGCCTGCAGTTTGATTTTTATTGGCCTGTGACACATTCTACTGACAAAATGAACACGTCCCAAATAAGAACATAACACAAAAAAACAAAGAACAAATTTCCCCAAAAAATGCCTGTCCACCAGTAGGTCTTTCTGGATATTTGTTGTTAATATTTGTTGTTCTGTCATGAGGAATATAAAGCCCTCAAAAATGTTTTAGTTGGCAAAATAATAATATTAGCCAAGAATAATAATACAAAATCAAATTTCTTAAGGGGGTTTGATTAGATATTACACCAATTTGCTTTGTTACCTACAGTAAAACACAAAGTTATAATATGGATGTTTTGTTCAGATGAAGAAGCATATATTTGACCTACATTGTATTGGTTTTGCTATCTTCAATGTACAAAATGTATCAATTTAGACCTTGCATCCTTCAATTTTTCTGTGTACAGCCCTCGCTGGAAAAAGGTTGAACACCTCTGTTCTACGTAATCTCACTTAGCTTCTTTATGCTCTGCTAATGAATGACGCTTGCTCCAATTTCTCTGACTCAGTGGTAGGGATGGATGTAAGTAACAATTATTGGGAGTAATAACACACAAGGGTAAAATACCTGACGGTCAGTATGATAGGATAGCATTGGATAGGATATACTTTATTTATCACACAATGGGGAAAAGATGTGGTTGCAGTAAAAATAAGGTGAAAACAAGAGGGAAACATCAAAGAATACAAAGGACATAAAATAATTTTAAAAAAGCGCGAGCTGATGCAGCCAGCTGCCATTTCAGTGGCGCCATTTCTTCATGCAGCTACAAAAGTAAAACACAACGAAAATTAAAAAAAAGAGTCATAAATACAGTATATTGCGAACATACGATTGCACCATGCATAGACTAACAACAAAAGAAAAACACAATTTCAACACCCCGAAACTACGCGGTGGTCTAGCAGAGCCGACTCCGGTTAGGCTTCCTACTTGCTCTGGGCCGCGCGGATGAGCGAGAATTCGTCAAGGGAGACCAAAGTGATCCGATACGTTTGGTCAGAGCTCTGTGAAGCTCGTCCATCTCAACGCTCAAGGCTACCTCCGCATCTCTTCCGGTCACTCCAGTGTGGCAGAGAGCCAGAAGCTGGTCTCCAGTGCAAACATGGCCATGGCCAAAAGGCTTCCTGGAGGCAGATCCATAAATTCACCAAAAAGCCCCAAAAACCACCTCAGAAGTCACGAAAGTGCCACCCTTTGTTGCACAGTCCCGAATGGGCCTGAATCAAAAGACAAAAAACACATGAAAACAAGAGGGAAACATCAAGAACAGAAAAGGAGGAAACACACAGAGCTCCTGCAACCAGCAGCCACTACAGCGCGCCATCTTGGAAAGTCATGGTAAAACTAAAAGATTATTGCTAGAGATGTCGTGATCCCATGTTCGGGATCAGATCAGGAGCCAATATTTACCTTTCTGATCAGCTGATTAGCTGCCGAACCAGCCGAACTTTATCGCAGCTGTATCTCAGTGTTTACATGCTAAAGATTGTACTCACGTGAAAGATTCCTTCAAAATGGATGCAATGTCAGGGGGACACAATTACACTTCCAAATGTCTTGATGCATGAGTTGCATTCCTTCCAGGAGGGTACATGTCTTGCCAGAACACCGGCTCAAATATGAGAGCAAGCTGCAACAAACACGTTGTCTATCCACAGTGCGAAGCCACTTTTAAGAGACTTACCCTAGTTAGTAGTTTAGGGATGTCCAGATTAACGTCTTTGGCCTCCGATCCTGACCTGATTTTTGGGCAAAAATTAAATCCTATCTCGAATCCCCATCTAATACTTTGACAATTGATTTTAGAACTAAAAATGTTTTAAAACAAGATAGCACCATAACACATTTTTATAAAGCTTATCCTATTAAATGTACAATTTGCTAGTATTGTTGTTAATCGGATAATGTATGGTATTTATAGATGTTTATTTGAAATAGGGACAGATACAAAAACATAGACATCTGAAACAGTTATCCAATGTATGCATCATAGTGTTTGTAGCCAAAGCTAATTTACAACACTTGTCCCCAACAACAACAACACAGATCCAACATCATTAAAATAGGAAAATAAAAAATAGAATGAGTCTGTAATAATGATAATAGTGATAATACAGACAAAGTGCAAACTAGATAAAAGCCAATAATAATAATAACAACACAGACAAAGTGCAGACTAGATAAAAATCAATTAGTAAAAAATAGTAAAAACTAAACATGGGAACACGATTGTTGCTCAACTAGCCATAATTTTGTTTGTTTTTTTTAAAGTGACAAGTGCAGGTATACTTTTCAAAGTGTCCGGTAAAGAGTTCCATAGTTGTGGTCCTTTTATTGAAAAGGCAGTCTGGGCAAAAGACGTTCTACGGAATGGAACACAACAGTAAATGCTACATACTCTTTTTTTAAACAAACTAAAGTGGCTAGTGCACAATAACTAAACAAAATCAAAAACTACTTGTGGCTCCCATTTGAATCATTTGGGTCTTGCCCTCAAAGCCTTCCCATATCCAGAGACTTACTCCCTGAGTCTGTAAACGATAACAAAAAACACCCAAAAGTTATTCTGTAATAATAAGAAAAGGGAAAATTACGAGCTAATCACTTTCGTATCGTGTAAACATCACAAGATTTAATTTCACAACTTTGAGTTCTTAAACTTTGGAGGATCCACTGTATCATTGTTTCATTTAGTCAAACCTCCATTTTACTTGTAGTACACTAAAACCTGCACAAACTTGCACGTACATATCCTTCATATTTTTCATTTAAAGTACCAGTATAATTGAAAAACAAGCTGACTTTATATGCTTAACTGTGTTTAATTGTATCCATTAAACCATAACCAACTGTATTTACAATCTGTAAAATATGTCTAAATACCATCTAAACATAATGCCACATATTAATTGGGCCATTTTGAATATTTCGCTCTGAACATCTTCTGCAATTTTCGTAGATTCGAGGTCGGATGACGTTACTGGAGGAATGCTTCTGCACACTGACCATATCAATCATTCTAGAAATATGTTAAAATTGGAAATATGTGCTGTTTATCATTCACAATCCCTTTGTAAGACAAGAACATACATGCTTGGCTTTTTTTATGCATTAGAAACCCTAAATAAATAGCTAACAATTGAGTTAACAGATGGAAGGTCCTCTATTGCGCCCATTAAACATTTTAAAAACATCCAGAAACCACCAACAATAATCCATTTACATGTCATGACTTGAACATTAACCAAATATGAGTGATATTGTTATTATAATCGCTAAAGCAGACGGCCTATTTTAGCCGCGCTGTTGCAGCTTTCTCTCCCGTTTGAGCCGGTGTTCTGGCAAGACACGCACGCACCCTCTTGGAATGTATGCAACTCCTGCATGATTGTACCAAGACAACATTGAAATGTAATTGTGTCTCCTAGAGAGTGCATCCCTTTTGAATAAATATTTTGCATGTGAACAATCTTTAGCATGTAAACAGGGACACACAACTGTGATGAAGATCAATTAAAAAAGGCAACTATTGATCGGATCCGAACCCATGATCGGAACATTTCTAGTAAATACCCATATGCAAAACTAGCAATGATGTCCACAATTGTTGTTTTCGTTGCATGTCCAGACTCACCACATTCTCAGCATTTACAAAACCTGAAACCAGTGAAGTTGGCACGTTGTGTAAATGGTAAATAAAAACAGAATACAATGATTTGCAAATCCTTGTCAACCTATATTCAATTGAATAGACAGCAAAGACAAGATACTTAACGTTCAAACTGGAAAACTTTGTTATTTTTTTTCAAATATTAGCTCATTTAGAATTTGATGCCTGCAACATGTTTCAAAAAAGCTGGCACAAGTGGCAAAAAAGACTGAGAACGTTGAGGAATGCTCATCCCACGGGTGAACAGGCTAATTAGGAACTAGTAGGTGCCATGATTGGGTGTCAAAGCAGCTTCCATGAAATGCTCAGTCATTCACAAACAAGGATGGGGGGAGGCGTGAGCAAATTGTCAAACAGTTTAAGAACAACATTTCTCAATGAGATATTGCAAGGAATTTAGGGATTTTACCATCTACGGTCCGTAATATCAAAAGGTTCAGAGAATCTGGAGAAATCACTACAAGGCCGAAAACATTGAATGCCCGTGACTTTCGATCCCTCAGGCGATAATGCATCAAAAACCGACATCAGTGTGTAAAGTATATCACCACATGGGCTCAGGAACACTTCAGAAAACCACTGTCAGTAACTACAAATGGTCGCTACATCTTTGAGTGCTAGTTAAAACTTAACTATGCAAAGCCAAAGCCATTTATCAACAACACCCAGAAACGCCACCGGCTTCACTGGGCCCGAGCTCATCTAAGATGGACTGATGCAAAGTGAAAAAGTGTTCTGTGGTCTGACGAGTCCACAATTTGAAATTGTTTTTGGAAACTGTGGACGTTGTGTCCTCCGGAACAAAGAGGAAAATGACCATCCGGATTGTTATAGGCGCAAAGTTGAAAAGCCAGCATCTGTGATGGTATGGGGGTGTATTAGTGCCCAAGGCATGGGTAACTTACACATCTGTGAAGGCACCATTAATGCTGAAAGGTACATACAGGTTTTGGAGCAACAAATGTTGCCATCCAAGCAACGTTATAATGGACGCCCCTGCTCATTTCAATAAGACAATGCCAAGCCACGTGTTACAACAGCGTAGCTTCATACTAAAAGAGTGCGGGTACTAGACTGGCCTGCCTGTAGTCCATGAAGCCTAAAATACCACAACAGAGACCGGACTGTTGAACAACTTAAGCTGTACATCAAGCAAGAATGGGAAAGAATTCCACCTGAAAAACTTCAAAAATTGGTCTCCTCAGTTCCCAAACATTTACTGAGTGTTGATAAAAGGAAATGCCATGTAACACAGTGGTAAAAATGCCCCTGTGCCAACTTTTTTGCAATGTGTTGCTGCCATTAAATTCTAAGTTAATATGCAAAACAAAATGTGTTTCTCAGTTCAAACATTAAATATATTGTCTTTGCAGTCTATTCAATTGAATATAAGTTAAAAAGGATTTGCAAATCATTGTATTCTGTTTTTATTTACAATTTACACAACATGCCAAGTTCACTCGTTTTGGGTTTTGTATATGGAATAAAATAAACGCCCTTATTTTGAAACAACCACTACTTTTCACATGTCTGCATTTTCATACCCCGATAAGCTGTTGTCATGTCAACTATTCATAACAGTTTCATTAGTGTCTTCCACTGCGTTCATTTTCATCAAAGCGTGACAGCAATTATGAAAAAACAGGCATGATAATCAATGACACAAATGTGAGGAGGCATGAATCAGTCGTTACCAGCAGCAAACTCTCCTCCTCTTCCTGGACGTGCTGACTGAAAGTGGGCTGCAATAGCACTGCCTGTTTGTTCAGGATTACAATTCACCCTCAAGGGGAGGATGGTTTGATTTGTAAGCAGGAGGAGGAGGAGATCAGCTTTGGAACCATCTCCTTCCCTGCGTAGTGCGTACACCTCAGAGCAGCAATAACACTGGAAACAACACACTACCCTGGAGGGAGAGGTGAACTAAAAGTCAGCTCTTGTTTCTTGGAAGGTGGAAGAAAAATAAAATTAAAGTACAAATATCTCTTTGTCATGAACACTGTACAGCATATTCCATCCCTTGATAGGTAATTAAGTGTCAGCTGCACAACTGAGGTAATTCAACCTTCATCAGCCATAGCGCGTGAGCCGATAATGTAAGGGGAGTTATTTATTGCATAATTTAGCCGAGCATGAAACAAATGCTTAAGTGGGGATGAATGAACAGAATGCGAAACTCCAAATTCCACAGTTTCTAGGGCTGTTTGTGGAACAGAGAGCTGATTATGGTCGACACCAGAGACGAGTGCATGTGTGTGAGAGAATTTAAAGATACAGCGTGGATTTAGAACATTGACCATCAATAATACAGAAGCTCAAATGTGCTGTGATGAGTAATTAACAGCGAACACCATCATCAAAATGGCCTAACTGATGATCAACAGTGTCTGGACTATTTTCACAATCATGCTTGGAGCCATTGACTCGGGGTTAATCAGCTAATCAGCAAAGACATCGAAAATTGGTCAGTTTCTGTATATATTTCACATGATTGTAAAAGACATTGTTGGCGCCCCTCAACGGTTGTGCTTAAATGCTTCCAAAGACATAATAGCACAGGCCTGGGCAATTATTTTGACTTGGGGGGCAATATTTAGAGAAAAAAATGTGTCTGGGGGCCAGTATATCTATCTATGTATCTATGTATGAAAATCTGCTGTACAGTATGTGTGCTTGGGTCCTATTTTTAGGAACACTAATACAAAACCTCACAATAATGTCTGATTGAATGCTAAAAACGTTATGACAGACCGCCTTAAAAAACTGAATTTTAAATTTTTTTTACTGAATGACACACCCAGAATGTACATGAAAATAAAGAATGTGGGATTTACAATATTAACTATTAACGATAAAACACTGAATATTGACAACATATGAACGTCACAGCCCCTCTTGATTGACATATTTTCCAATCAAGCGAAAAGCAACAGAAATGCAACAAACACAGCGAAATATGAACGCAAAGGGTAAAAAAAAACCACCTACAATCTGATATATCACTAAGCTTTAGAACTTTGTTGTAAAAATCTCCTTCCGCATCTGTCCCTGACACCCGCATTTCAGGCTGGCCACTCTGGAAACACTCCGTGGAAACGCTCCCCACCCACACTGCTTGGTGCCTCATCTGAGCTGCTGTGACTTGGGATTACCATAGTAACTATCATGTAAAAGTGCAGATTCCAGCCATTGAAATATTTTGTATAGTTCAAGACTTATGGTCATTTGAAAACAGCACTGCACATCATAATGGCAGAGAACGACCCCGCATAAATATGCGACCCCCACGTGACAAACAAATGCCGCAAGTGTCTATATTAGCTATAATAGCCTACTACCAAAATGACTATGTGTCGCAGGCTGAAGCAAATCTTCGTTAACAGAAATGTTGAAATTTAATATTTATTCTACACGTTTTTACAACATTAGAAACCATTAGTAAATCAGAAGCTTCTCAGAAGGTGAGATAACTCCTGGAAATTACTGGCTTTTAATGGCCAAAGGTATAGATGTGTTTGTCCAAGTTAAAGGAAACGGCAGGCTGTCTTCTATTAATAGATTTATTACAATCTTTGGCAAGCTAGGTAATGTTTGCTGTGGGCTGGAACAACATGGCACACAAACAACTATCTGAAATGCAGCCAATATTACAAACATGTCGTTAGACATGCAAAACGGCGTGGCGTAGTGGGTAGAGCAACTGTGCCAGAAACCTGAGGGTTGCAGGTTCGCTCCCCGCCTCTTACCATCCAAAAATCGCTGCCGTTGTGTCCTTGGGCAGGACACTTCACCCTTTGCCCCCGGTGCCGCTCACACCGGTGAAATGAATGATGAATGATAGATGGTGGTCGGAGGGGCCGTAGGCGCAAATTGCAGCCACGCTTCCGTCAGTCTACCCCAGGGCAGCTGTGGCTACGAAAGTAGCTTACCACCACCAGGTGTGAATGATTGATGGGTTCAGAAAAACATGTAAAGCGACTTTGGGTACTTAGAAAAGCGCTATATAAATCCCAGGTATTATTATTATTATTATTATTATTAAAACAAAATTATATACAAAGAGGATACAAGTAAAGGAAGTTAAATGAGCTCAAATATAGCTACAAATGAGGCATAATGATGCAATATGTACATACAGCTAGCCTAAATAGCATGCACTGACCAAATATGCCTGATTAGCACTCCAACAAGTCAATAACATCAACAAAGCTCACCTTTGTGCATTCACGCACAGCATAAAACTTTTGGTGGACAAAATGAGACAAAGAAGGAGTGGAAGATTTAAATGATAATGATAAATTGGTTATACTTGTATAGCGCTTTTTTACCTTCAAGGTACTCAAAGCGCTTTGACACTATTTCCACATTCATCCATTCACACACACATTCACACACTGATGGCGGGAGGTGCCATGCAAGGCCCTAACCACGACCCATCAGGAGCAAGGGTGAAGTGTCTTGCTCAAGGACACAACGGACATGACAGGGTTGGTAGAAGGTGGGGATTGAACCAGGAACCCTCAGGTTTCTGGCACGGCCACTCTCCCAACTGTGCCACATCGACTCTGATTTTACATGTAAACAAACTGTTGCGTCACAGTCCACACTATGGTGAGTTCAAGAACTGCCGAAATTAGTAGGACAAAACGATGTTCATCAAATACTCATATTAAACATATTAAACAGTGGGCTTTCTAACAATTGGGAAGGTTTGTGTCATGTTTGTCCTCAAACAAAAAACATACTAAAACAAATAAATAATTTTTCCCTCAATCCTTTTTTTAAAATGCTCCATGGAGCCACTAGGGCGGCACTAAAGCCGCATGCGGCTCGAAAGCCGTGGGTTGCTTACCCCCGGTATAGGTAGATGATAAAATACAACGAAAAACCACTAACATCCGTATTGCACATCACGAAGAAAAAAAATTACCCTTAACCATTTATAACCATTAGTCAAATAGTCAGCAAAGACATTTTTTGTTGATAGCCACCAAGTTTTTCAACCAACCATGCTCAAATTTTACTTACAAATGTTCATCAGCTTGAAATTATATCATTGCAGCCCTTCGAGGCACTGTGTTTAAGGGCTGTATAAATGACCTTTGATTGATTGATCAGTTCCCTAAAAGTGTGTTTCAACTTTGGGGTGGATTGTACTAAGGACTTTCGAAGTCCAGTTTGGTTCGTTAGATTTTGACCATAGTCGACTATCAGTCGAATCCATGGTGGAGTTTTTTTTGTGTTTGTGATGATAGTAGTGTATAATGGCTGGCCACTTGGTGTTAGTGTCACGTCACATGCTGTAAATCTCGCAGATAAATGGTGATTATTTCAGTTACTCCAAAAAGGAATGCCGTCTTTCATTAATGTGAAAGATAACACACATTTGCAACATTTTCCACTTGAGACAAAGGCTGTGATATGTGATGAACAAATAAACACGGTTGAGGTTGGGTTGTTAAGTGACAGCTCTGCTCTGTTGCTACGCTGACAAGACATCAAACTTGGACTTTTTCTGCGATTTAAATCAGTAATTTATTTTTAAAAAAGGTCATAAATTTTAATTAATGGCATTATTAATTTAATAAATTAATTTAATCTAGCCATGAAATTTCAATGATAAGGTTGCTTGATTAAAATAAAAAATGTGTACGACGACCACACCCCTCTATTGAAAGTACGAACCGAGCTTTGAACATTTCACATAAGTCGTAACTTTATCAGAGCTCTTCCAGCATTCATAAATAACACTAACATTTTGGAAAAAGGATGAGGTGAGAGAAGAAATGTAAATACATGATAAACATATTTGCGCCAGCATTGGAGAAAGTTTCACTTTTGAATCTCATTGCACTTAATTGTGGTGCGTTCAAAGACCCTCAATTAAAGTTAGAAACAGAGGAGTCACTAGGTTATAAAGACAGGGGGAGACTAAATTCCCAGGAGAAGCCCTAAAAATTAATATATCCGTAATGGTAATGGTGTATTATTTTGATTCGTATTATTCGCTGATGATAGTCCTATGTGTATCAGATAACTCTACATCACTGATTCTCAAATTGTGGTACTCCAAAAAATAACTTGATTAATGTATAGTGGGGGTTTTTTCTATTTTCAAACACAGTGTGTATTGTTATAGTGGCCAAAAATATTAAACATACTTCTTAAATAGAACCTATGCCTTGTTTTAATGAATACTTAGGCCTATTATGCTACTGTATTTTGATGTTGGTGATTATGGTGGTACTTGGAGAGCCAAATGTTTTCTGAGCTGGTACTTGGTGGAAAAAATTGGAGAACCGCTGCTGTACCTCACACTCTGATTAAAATGTTATTTATATACACATTCTGGCCACTTTATATGGAATTATTTGGCACTTTTTCTAAGAAAAAATTTAAATTTTTTTCATTCATCCCACAATGGGAACATTATGTGGTTGCAGTGAAGATACAAAGAGTCCACCAAAAATAAGTTTAAAAAACCACACGAAAACAAGAGGGACACATCAAAGAACACAAAAGACATAAAATACAATAAAAAGAGCGCTAGCTGATGCAACCAGCTGCCATTTCAGCGGCACCATTTGTACATGCAGCTACAAAGGAAAAACACAACCAAAAACAAAAATTGGCAATAAATGATACATATTCCGCACAAACAATTGCACCATGCATGGACTAACAACAACAAAACAAAAACACGCCACGGCATCTGCTGCTGGAATAGACCCAACAAAGCAACCAAGAGAGCCTACCGGTACTCTGCCCTAGGCTGCCCACTAGCCCTCAGCCAATGTCCAGTCCGCATGGATGAGCGACAATCCATCCTATAGGAAACCGAGGTATCCGATACATACTCATTTAGCTACCCTCTTGTTGCCCAGTCCCGAACCAAAAGGCAAACAACACATGAAAACAAGACGGAAACATCAAGAACAGAAAAGGAGGAAACACAAAAGCACGGTCTCAATGTGGCTCTCGAGTCTAAAAATTTGCTACAAATAATTCAGTCCAAGCCTGGGTCCGGACTGAGGCAAGGAAAACAAAAAACAAACTCATGACCATAGCACACATAAGCATGTGTGTAAGAGGGAAACATCAAAGAACACAAAGGACATCAAAGACATAAAAAGAGCAGAGTTGATGCAACCAGCTGCCACTCCAGCAATGCCACTTGTACACAACGACAAAAAAAATACATATACACTGTTTTGGCCTCTGCGGTGTTCCACGCCATTGTCTGCTGGAGTGGGGGGGGGGGGGGGGGGGAGCATGGCCAGAGACAGGAGCAGGCCCAACAAAGCAACCAAGAGGGCACCCTCGGCTGCCCACCAACTCTCGGCCAGGGTCCAGTCTGCATGGATGAGCGAGGATGCGTCTAAGGAGACCCAGGTGTTTGATTCCTGCTCATTCAGCCAAGACACTGTGAAGCTTGTCCGTCTAGGCGCTCAGCGCTAGCTCCGCAGCCCTGTCTCTTCATCTGCATCTCCTCCAGTCTCTCCAAACGGACTCTGGTGTGGCAGAGACCCAGCAGCTGGTCTCCATGGCCAAAAGGCTCCCGGGAGGCAGATCCAGAAGTTCACAAAAAAGCTCCGCAGAAGTCACGAAAATGCCACCCCTTGTCACACAGTCCCAAAAGGCAAAAAAAACAACAAAGAAACACATGAAAACAAGAGGGAAACATCAGCAACACAAAAGGATGACACGAGAGCACAGAGCTCCTGCCACCAGCAGCCACTACAGCGGCGCCATCTTGGAAAAAAAATAAATTCCACTTTCTTTATTTTAATGTACATTTTGGGTGTCCCATTCAGTAAAAAACTGTAAAATTCCATTCCGTTTTTTTTAAGTGGTCGGTCATAACGGTTTTAGAACTCTATCGGACATTGTGACTTTTGGTATTAAGTGTTCCTGAAAAAAAGGGACCCAAACACGCATACTGTACAGCAGGTTTTTACATCTAAATGTGTATATATCATTTATACACACATACACATTGGCCCCCCCAGACACATTTTGTATCTCAATGTGGCCCCCAAGTGAAAATAATTGCCAATTTTTATTTATTTATTAATTTTTTTGCATCTGATCAAGCCACGAAAATGTGAATTTCTTATTTTTTAAGTGTGAAAGGTGGGAGAGGTCCCCGGGAGGTGATCTAGTGATCACTTCCTGAGGATCCTTGATGCAGAGGAATATTCATCCATCTTGCTATGGTCTGGATCGTCTGCTGATACTGAGCCAGTGCAGGATGGATGGATATATACAGTATCTGGGTACTTTTTCTAATAATGTCTATACTGTAAACCTTGAGTTGTTAAAGCCCAAGTGCACCTCTCTCCTCAAGCGTGCAGGTGAGAGTGGATAAGTGGATGTGTGCATGTATGAAGGGTTTGAGTGAGCAAAGTATGGTTGTCAAATGATTGTACAATTCAATAAAATATAATTGCAAAAACATATATATATATTTGCCCAGCTCTGGGGTAGGGCCTTCAAAGGCGCGATCTGATTGGACAGTTGTGGTACCACGTGACGCCATTGCTTTTATCTGCCCGTTTTGATGCGGTTATCTCTTTGATGAAGACTTAAAATTTAAGACATAAAAGCCGCACTTTGTTCATTTTGGAGTGTTGGAATAAGACGATCTTTGACGGGTTTTTAAAAAAAAACTCTTGTAGCAGTGAGTGTGACCAGCAGGGAGAGACAGAGAGATAGATAGAGAGACATAGGGGGGGAGAGAGAGAGAGGAAAGAGGCTTTCTAGTGTGAAGTGGCCGAGCCTTTTTCCCCCCACTGTGGTGCATTCAAGGCAGCAGCAGCTTCAGTACCAGCCTGCACTCCGCCGGATACACTTCACCAGGGAGCCGCTACATGCTCCACAGCCTGACGTCTTCTAAACGGACGAAAAGAAGGGGAGTCGTTTTTTTTTGTTTTGTTTTGTTTTGTTTTGCTAGAGTGGGATTTTGTACCTCGCCTGGTTCGTAAGAGGATTTAACTGCCAAATGTTTGCACCGCGACGACGGGAGAGTAGCGGGCTGCTCCTGCTACTGGCGACCCTGGCAGGACTGCAGGTAACCTGAACGCCACATTTGGCTTTTTGGGGGTTGAAAAACACAATAATGTCTGTCCAACTTATTTTCAAACGCACACAACGATGCTCGAACGACCGTTATTAACCCCTTTTATGTCTCTGCAAACTACCCCGTGTCGACGCTCGTCGCATACATTTCAGTTTTAATTCCGCTATTAATTGCTTATTTGCTTAATTTAAATTTTGTTTATTTGATAAGCATTCCAAATGGTTCAGAGTTGATTGCATCAGTTTAAAGACGTTCCTCCTTATCAAATATTGCCACAAAAAACGTTAAAAAGCGAATTAAGTCCACAAAATATTTAATAATATCAACCAGAAAAGCGCAAATATTGTGCCTATACTCATTGTGGTGCAAGGATTTTCAGTTTCTAAAAAAAAAAGTGCATTGTTACCGTTTTAACAGTTCAGACATGCTTACAGTTGAAAAGCCATAAAAAGGAGTAGGAAGAACCAGAGCTAATTTGATCAGACTTACAACTTGTGTGCTTTACCATGTTCTAGTTAAGTGATATCGGTGGTAATATTTGATTCATTATTTAAAGGGGAACTGCATTTTTTGGGGGGAATTTTGCCCATCATTCACAATCCTTATGTTAAAGTTAAAGTACCAACGATTGTCACACACACTAGGTGTGGTGAGATTATCCTCTGCATTTGAACCTCACCCCCTGGGAGGGGAGGGGAGCAGTGAGCAGTAGTGGTGGCCATGCCCGGGAATCATTTTTGGTGATTTAACCCCCAACCCTTGATGCTGAGTGCCAAGCAGGGAAGTAATGGTTCCCATTTTTATAGTCTTTGGTATGACTCGGGCAAGGTTTGAACTCACAACCTACCAATCTCAGAGTGGACACTCTAACCACTAGGCCACTGAGCAGGTATGTAAGACAAGCACAGATATTTTCTTCTTTTTTTGATACATTCCAAATATGAAGTAAATGAGATCTAAAGTTCGCTTACAATACTTTTCTGCCCATAAAGCCCTTTAAAAAAACATCCAAACACCTCCATTAAAGTTTCATATCATACTGTAAGTATATATGTGACATAGTAACGGCCACATTTACAATGAGATTTAATATTTACATATTTTGTTCATTTCAAACATACACGGCACATTATTTTTAAATATGCATCATGACTTAGTTTTTTTCCCTCAACATCACTGATTACTGCTCACTGCAGACTTCACGACAACATTACATAATACAACCACTTACTGTACAATGTCTGCGGTCATTAGGATGCCGACTGCTAGGCTGTTCATGTAGTCCCGTTTAGATGAAAACTTATTCATAAATCTCGCAAAGAAAAGACTGATGGAACCAAGTGTATTTTCGTGTAGTTCTCGCCATTTACGGGAAACCGCCGACAAGCTGATCATGTCGAAATAAACAGACTAGTGATCACGACGCCGCTACAGTTTGTCGGTTAGTGCTTATCACAACAATATCACTAATATTTAGGCACGAAATTTAAACAGAGTGTTGTTGGCGCTTTTTAGGTGTTTTTTAAATTGGATTTTATGGGCGAAATAGAGGACCTCCCATTGACTACAATGCAAAAAACAATTAAAAAAAAAATACATCCGTCTTTATGTCTTTCACAATGATTGTAAACGATAGGCAAAATTCCAAAAAAAGTGAAGTTCCTCTTTAAGTGTTTTATTTTCCTATGTTCAAACACAGTGTTACCGTTCAAACTTTGTGTACTTTTACAGTGTCCAAAAATATTGAATATATTTGTTAGATAAAACCTCTGCTTTGTTTTAATGAATTCTTATTCCTAATGTTGTTCATTGTGCTGATTCTTGGAGAGCAAAGTATTTTCTTGGGTAGTACTAGTTAACATATAGCTATCATACTGAGAACCAGCACTTGTCTTTTGGCCTTTTTCGTCAGAGTTACACATTTGGGAAACAAATTAGCCATGTTATGCTAAACACGAACGTCCACAGTAGAGGACACTAGCACTGCGGGGATTTTCAGTTTTTCAAAAGTTTTTTGGTTCAGTTCAATAACACCTTATTAATAAGCAAATTACAATAGAAAACATAATTTGGTTTTATACATTTGTACATTGCACTTGCAGAGTTTAAAAGCCCTAAAAACTTTACCACTTTTTAGTACTAATACTTCTACAGTACCACTTGTGGTACATGCAGTATTTTTCAGTTTTCTAGGTAGGTTTTTTTTTTAGTTCAGTTCAAACACGCATTAGCAAATTACAATAAGGAACACACTTTGGTTATGTTACATTTGCGTAGTTCAGTTGCCCCAAAAAGGCGTAGAAAGAAGCAAGAGTTTATTTCATGCTAACTTGCACAGACGTACAATTTTACAAACTTCTAGTAAACTCATAGCAATCCTGCTGAGAACCAGCATTTGCTTTTATTGCCTCTATTGTCAGAGTTACACATTTCGGGTAAAAACATCTCCCTGTAATGCAAAACAGGAACGTCCACTGCAGAAGACAACAACTCTAAAATGATATACATGATACATGAACCCTTAGATAATACAAATATTAATCTAATTGTAATTCAATTTGAATACAATGTTCCTTCTTTTAACCTAATCTTTTACTGCAGTGATAAGGTTGTGTTGGGGGTAAAAAAAAAGTTACAATATTAGGAGAATACAGTAGTCATGTTACAAGTATACAGCTACGTTACCAAGAAAAACTTCCATAATGTGACGAAGAATGCATTGAGAGCAAGACTAAAAAGCCACAATTTTAACGCAAATGACTTTCTCTTTTTTAAATAAATTGTTCTGTAATGTTCACACAGGAGTATTAAACACAACTTTTATGACAAAACAATGTTACGATTTAAAGTACTTTCTGAGGGGATACATTTCCAGCTCCACGCCGCCCTAATCCCATTTTTTATCTGAATTCCTCGGATTAAGAAGTAGCAACAATGCTTTTTTGTTTTACATTTGTATCTTTAGATGAATGCGGAGGTTGTGTACTAGATAGACATGTAGGATTAGTAGTCGTGCCTCTTAATTCTGTGTGGGAACACTCCCTAATACCGAGAAACAAGTGCACTCTGCTTCCCTGATATCTTCTTTATCATCTTCATGACTCATTTCAAGTGCGGAGGCATCCAAATACCATTAAAATCCACAGTTGGTCATCATGAAATCGCTAGTTTCTCTTCAAAATGTGCGACTTTAGGTGTTTTGTATCGCGACAATAGCGGATTGTTGGTGTTGACGTTTCATTGCCTTGTTCCTGTTCTTGCAAAGTACACAGTTTGTCCAAAGCACAGTGTTGATCAGAAAGGCCGCCCATGCAGGCTTTGGCAGTAACACCACCCTGTGCCTAGGCCCCTCCGCTGGGACAAATGGAGCTTGTTCTTGCCCAGCCATGCTTTTTGGCTAATGCTTAACCCTTTTGGCCTCATTATCCTAATTGCAGTCCCTGCTATAAAAACAACAGATGCTTTTGTACAACTGAGAGAGGGGTTAGATGGTGGGGGGGTGTTCAGAACGTGACCAAGAGGGTTTGATAGGGCATTTTTGGAGGTTGATTTATGACTTATTGTCGCACCCCCACTTTGTCTCTGTCCACCACAGATTGCAGCAGAATGCAAGGCCATCCCACCATGCAGGCCAGGCTTCTCTGAAGACGTATATGAGGTCGTGCTGCCAGATAGCGCTGAGAAAGGACAGCCCCTTTTCACTGGTAAGTCAAATTTGGCTTGGTAACGTCTGCTTTTGATTGAGTGTATGTGTCGGTATGCTCGTCTGTGTGTGTTACATGGTAGGCCAACATTTCTAAACAATTACCACGTCAGTAGCTATGTATGTTGTTGGCCTCATAAACTCAAGCTAACATGTGGTTCACATTTATACGTCGCTTGCCCATTTTGCTTACATGTTCCCTTTCCTTTGTGAGCCGTGACTTGAGCACACAGTGCAGCTTGTTACTCAAATGTAAAGGCATACATTGTGGCTGAACAGTCGCTCACATTTGCATATTTCACTGAGGGGAATGGAGGATACATAATGGAAATCCATTACACTCATTTAAGTACCTATGCAACTCTTAAATCAAGTAATTAATGTTGCTTATTATGACTGATGAGTATTCTGTGCCGGAAAAAAGTTTTAAAATTACAAGAGCGTAAAAGCCGTAATGCGTACAAAAAAAATAGTTGTGATATTATGGGTATAAACACAGATGCTGGCTTTTGAACTTTGCGCCTAGAACAATCCGGATGGTTATTTTCCTCTTTGGTCCGGAGGACACGACGTACACAGTTTCCAAAAACAATTTGAAATGTGGCCTCGTTAGACCATAGAACACTTTTCCACTTTGCATCAGTCCATCTTAGATGAGCTCGGGCCCAGCGAAGCCGGCGGCGTTTCTAGGTGTTGTTGATAAATGGCTTTCGCTTTGCATAGCAGAGTTTTAACTTGCACTTACAGATGTAACGACAAACTGTAGTTACTGACAGTGGTTTTCTGAAGTGTTCCTGAGCCCATGTGGTGATATCCTTTACATACTGATGTCGCTTTTTGATGCAGTACCGCCGGAGGGATCGAAGGTCACTGGCATTACCGCTTACGTGCAGTGATTTCTCCAGATTCTCTGAACTTTTTGATGATATTACGGACCATAGATGGTGAAATCTTTAAATTCCTTTCAATAGCTCGTTGAGAAATGTTGTTCTTAAACTGTTGGACAATTAGGTCACGCATTTGTTCACAAAGTGGTGACCCTCGCCCCATCCTTGTTTGTGAATGACTGAGCATTTCATGGAAGCTGCTTTTATACTCAATCATGGCACCCATTTGTTCCCATTTAGCCTGTTCACCCGTGGGATGTTCCAAATAAGTGTTTGATAAGCATTCCTCAACTTTCTCAGTCTTTTTTGCCACTTGTGCCAGCTTTTTTGAAACATGTTGCAGGCATCAAATTCCAAATGAGCTAATATTTGCAAAAAGTTGACCAGTTGGAACATTAAGTATCTTGTCTTTGCAGTCTATTCAATTTTTTTTGGGGGGGGGGGGGGGGGTATCCCCCCGGGGGGGGGGGGGGGGGGTCCCCTCCAAGGTTTCTCATTGTAATCCCATTGGGTTGAGTTTTTTCTTGCCCTGATATGGGATCTGAGCCGAAAATGTCGATGTGGCTTGTGCAGCCCTTTGAGACACTCGTGATTTAGGGCTATATAAATAAACTTTGATTGATTGATTGATTGACTTGGTAGACTGTGCTCTCTTTGTTCAATGCAGTTTCAATTGTTTTTTATTGTAAAAGGTAACACAGGCTACAATTTTTTTGCCCTCCCTGGATGTTGCAATTTCATTTGCCAAATATGTAATCAGATTTGAAAAAAAAACTTTTGTTGATATGTCATCACAATGAAGTCGCTGTAAAATTAACCACACTAAAGAGAGTACAATATATATGTATATATATACACCTGAAGTGCACATACAAGTAGGAATCATGTTGGATTACTAATATAATTTGGAATAAACTGAAAAAAGCAATACAATTATGCAGGATGATGGTTGCGCTCTAATGCCGCCTGCTTAATGCTAACGTACAATGGATTAGTTTATTGACAAGTTAACTTAAATTAGCACAGCCAATCGCAGGGCACATATAGACAATCATTCACACTCACATTCATATCCATGGACAATTTGCGGTCTCCAATGAAGCAAAACATGCGTTTTTCGAATGCATGCACGGGGTTAAGTGCACACTCCATCCACGCAGACGTCCAAACGGAGGTTCGAAGACGCACACGGCGTAAAGTTATTGTCTGTAGTAATGTCAAAAGATTTACGGTAGTTTACACTGGAATTGAACAAAAAATGCATTAATTAGCTTCAAATACCTTTCTCTTCAACTTTCTCTTACTTCTGCCGGGTGTCAACTCGTTTAGGTGCGCGACCAGCTACGTGCTTCTGACAGGCGATTTAGATGCACGTTTTGCTTTTTTCAAAATAAAGCAATGAGGAGCGTTTTTATGATATTTGAGCTGTTTTTCAAACTTATTATATCCAATAGTACGTAAATAATAGACTATATACAGTAAATCCATTCATACAATGTATCACTTAATTTTGTTTTCATGTTAAAAAAGTGTTTTCATGTAAAAAAAAAAGGAAAAATCTTAATTTGAAAGTGTCGAGACACAATCGTTTACATGTAGGGGGGAACCCTGCATTTATTAAATAGCAAAGTTTAAATGTATTTAACAAAATAAAGCTTTGATGTTACAAGACTATAATCTTGATTTAATGTGCGTAACGTGGGGAATAAGTCGTAACATTACAAGAATAAAATTACAGCGTTTTCAGACACAGTTAAGCTGTAATATTAAGAGAATACATCAACGATATTACAAGACAATTAAGTTGTACATAGTTGCAATATGGGGAATAGGAGTGAAAGGAAAGTTTTATTGTTATGAGAATAAAGCCATAATGTTGCAAGGCTAAAGTGGGACTATTTCGAGACTAAATTTTTACGGTAATACTGCTGTAATTTTCTGATACAGGTCTTAAAGGGGTCATATTATGTTTTTTTTTTAAACATTTAAAACACTTCCTTCAAAAATTTTGCATAGTTGAGTTCTGACCGTCTCTTTAGGA
The DNA here is from genome assembly GCF_033978785.1 of Entelurus aequoreus. NCBI lineage: Eukaryota > Metazoa > Chordata > Actinopteri > Syngnathiformes > Syngnathidae > Entelurus > Entelurus aequoreus. Next base: position 33,396,752 of record NC_084746.1, on the reverse strand, counting down.
TGCGTTGTTGTGTGGGCAGACTTACTTACGTGGCTCCACTTCGACAGCGTACCTTCCCTGCCATCTTTGTTGTAATTTTTAGCGCATCCAAAGCTGGTTTACTGAGGTGTTAAGTTTGAACTATACACTACCTTGTATTAGAAATGGCAACTGAGTAGAGAATTTATGAGCCAGTCTGCTTCACATGAAGAGGATAGAGAAAAGGAAGGCGCTTATTGACTACAGCGTCGGACTACAATGGCGGACACGCGTAAAGCTCTTCAGGTAAAACTTAACCATATATGGATAGTCCGCTGACGTCACCAATGGGAAATATGACACTAATGGGGAACATTTCAAACGGATTGTTTAGCCGAAGTATGAAGGAAGGCAAAATGGTTTTATAAATATCTTCGCAATGACTCCACGGTTTGATTTGACATTTTTGGGACTTATGCAGATCCCAAATACACAAAAACAGTTACCAATAGGTAAAACAAAGTTTGCATAATAAGGCTCCTTTAAGGTTGCAAGAACAGAAGCATTCATTACATGCTCCAGCATGTACCTGTTGACAAATGATGAGGTAGATGAGGATTTTTTTCAAGTTAGACGTTTGATATTCACTCGTTCAAGTTTTCGTAATTCTCGTAATATGACCTAATTTCTTGGAAACATGATCTCGTAATGTTATTGTAGACTTAAATGTAACATTGCATAATTTTTTCTTGTCATTTTACAAAACCCAAAACCAGTGAAGTTGGCACGTTGTGTAATTCGTAAATAAAAACAGAATACAATGATTTGCAAATCCTTTTCAACTTATATTCAAATTAATAGACAGCAAAGACAAGATATTTAATTTTCGAACTGAGAAACTACATTTTTTTTTGCAAATAATCATTAACTTTAGAATTTAATGGCAGCAACACATTGCAAAAAAGTTTGCACAGGGGCATTTTTACCACTGTGTTACATGGCCTTTCCTTTTAACAACACCCAGTTAACGTTTGGGAACTGAGGAGACCAATTTTGAAGCTTCTCAGGTGGAATTATTTCCCATTCTTGCTTGATGTACAGCTTAAGTTGGATTGCATTGTGGATGAGCTCGGGCCCAGCAAAGCCGACAGCATTTCTGGGTGTTGTTGATAAATGGCTTTTGCTTTGCATAGTAGAGTTTTAACTTGCACTTACAGATGTAGTGACGAACTGTAGTTACTGACAGTGGTTTTCTGAAGTGTTCCTGAGCCCATGTGGTGATATCCTTCACACACTGATGTCGCTTTTTGATGCATGGGGGATCGAAGGACCGTAATATCTTCGCTTACGTGCAGTGATTTCTCCAGATTCTCTGAACCTTTTGATGACATTACGGACCGTAGATGGTGAAATCCCTAAATTCCTTGCAATAGCTCGTTGATAAATGTTCTTAAACTGTTGGGCAATTTGCTCACGCATTTGTTCACAAAGTGGTGACCCTCGCCCCATCCTTGTTGGTGAATGACTGAGCATTTCATGGAAGCTGCTTTTATACCCAATCATGGCATCCACCTGTTCCCAATTAGCCTGTTAACCTGTATTGGAACATCCCAACAACATTTTCCAGTTCGAACGTTAAGTATCTTGTCTTTGCAGTCTATTCAATTGAATATAGGTTGAAAAGGTTTTGGGGTTTTGTACTACACATTGCAGTGACGCTAATACTGCTACTTGGCAGTATAGCATTATAAGGCTAGTAGGTTGAATTTGACCAGTTATAGCTTCCGCATTATAATTCTGTAGAAGCTGGTTTTGCCCATTGCAGTGCAAAATGCTTTTATCATGGTTTATTGCTGTCAAAATAAGTATGCTGCTATTCTGAAGCCACACAGAGCAGTTCTACAGTCTGTAATAAAAGAGGAATATAACACCAGTGTGCCATTAGCTAGGTTACAGCCTGGGGGTCATTTGGGCCAGAAAAGATTCTCACTTGTGTTGGATTTCGCAGTATGTGCCTAAAACTTGCACGCCTCTGTTGGTGTGATTCAGAGAGGAGGTGGAGGGAGGCAGTGATGACAAGGGGAAAAGGGTTGGGTGGGTGCAGCTTTCACTGAGCTTTACCTTGTGCACAAGTTTCCGTTTGATCCTGCAGGTGATGGATTTCCTTCTGCCGGCTCGCGGATGAGCCGTGACCAGAGGTAATCAGGTTCCCTTTATTTTGGACCTGCACACCCCCCTACCTCGCCTCTTTTCTGTGCCGTCCCCTCCCCCCAGGGGGTTGGTGTATGGGAGATTTCCTTGACAGAGAGAGGGAAGGGGCACTCCTGTGTCATTGTAATGCAGCAGCGTGAGAGGATGTTAATGAAACTGCATTCTCAAATAGAAAGCTCCTGCGGTGTGTTTCGAAAGACCAAAAGCCCCCACAGTGTCAAGAGTTTGCACCGAGTATTTCAATTTTGCCCTGGCCATGCTGTTTGGGGATATTGTTTTGGACCACAAGCCTAATGCTTTGTGTCCTCGCATTTCATTAGCATTGTCAATTCTGACCTGGATGAAAAGCATTAAGAGGTTGTTGTTTGCAGTCATTTGTATTAGACATACCAATCTATCAGTACTTGCTGAGGCATGGACAACAGGTAGAATTCAGGCCCCGTTTACACTAAGGTTATCCAGGGTAAATCCCACCTAACGTTATCCTTGTCCACACGCACACAATGGTCGTTTAAGACCCCTTCCCCCTCCATCAGCCGGCGCAACGCGACCTAATACGCATGCGTGGAAAATGCGCTAGTCATAGTCACCTCCAGTGTTGCTTTGTTTGCAAGTTCTTAAATTTAACTTATCTGTCCAGTCTTGTGGAATTTCAATTAACTGGAATCCAGTGTGCTGTGGTGAATCACACCTGAGCCGTCATAAATTAATTAAATCGTTATTGGACTTGAAAGTACACAATGTGACAAATAACATTTGACAACAATCAATCTAGGGATCTAGATATCTGAGCAGGACACTCCTTACTCTTTGCCTTCACCTTCATTGTTCATTCGTTTTTGGTGACATTATATATTCTGGACCTACACGTTGAGTTCACGACATACATGGCGGACAATAACTGATAGTCTGCTTTGCCAGTCCAAAAGTATTCGCCGTTTTCCAAAGTCTTCACTCAACGGCCAGATAATACAAAGCACACGCTACCTTTTTTATGACATCCACGGTAGCCCGCATTCTCGTTGATCACCAGAATGTCTCACAGTCTGTATCCCCAGGCTGTGAGACTGCTAAATGAACAGCCAGCCCCTTTGCTGCCCCGGACCATCTTATTACCTCACTCTTCACCACCTCAATAATTGTGCTCTGGACATTGCATTGCTGCAACATCAACATAACACCCATCAGACATCCGACTGTTCCCACCCCCACGTCCCTCTATTCGCCATCTTCCTTCCTAACAATGCTAAACTGTAAACTATGGTCAACCTGCACTTCAATGCAGTTTCTATGCCGCTGGACAAAGCTCAAACAAAATCTCGTTGACATGTATGACTTAAAGGCCTACTGAAACCCACTACTACCGACCACACAGTCTGATAGTTTATATATCAATGATGAAATCTTAACATTGAAACACATGCCAATACGGCCGGGTTAACTTATTAAGTGCAATTTTAAAATTCCCGCCACACTTCCGGTTGAAAATCTCCTTTGGATATGATTAATGCGTGTGACGTCATAAAATGCACGGAAGTGTTTGGGCCCTATTGGTCACAATACACAAAGCTCTGTTTTCTTCAACACAATTCCACAGTATTCTGGACATCTGTGTTGGTGAATCTTTTGCAATTTGTTTAATGAACAATGGAGGCTGCAAAGAAGAACGTTGTAGGTGGGATCGATCGGTGTGTTAGCGGCTAAGTACAATACTTACAGCAACACAACAAGGACTACTTACCCTGATAGAAGACGCCTAGCTGATGCTTGCCGCCAAACCCACGGATGAAGTCCTTCGTCGCGCCGTTGATCGCTGGAACGCAAGTGCGCACGGCTGTTGATGGGAAGATGAGGGCTGGCTGGCGTAGGTGGAGCGCTAATGTTTTATCATAGTTCTGTGAGTTCCGGCTGCTAAGTTGCTAAATTAGCCTTAGCGTCGTTAGCAACAGCATCGTTAAGCCTTACCAGGCTGAGAATTTTTAACCGTGTAGTTACATGTACATGGTTTAATAGTATTTTTGCTCTTCTGTCTATCCTTCCAGTCAGGGGTTTATTTATTTTGTTTCTATCTTCATTTGAGAACGATGCTAGCACGTTAGCTCAGTAGCTAAGTGTGTCACCGATGTATTGTCTTGGAGATAAAAGTCACTTTAAATGTCCATTTCGCGTGCTCGACTCTCATTTTCAAGAGGATATAGTATCCGAGGTGGTTTAAAATACAAATCCGTGATACACAATAGAAAAAGGAGAGAGTACATAGTTCTGTGATTTCCGGTTGCTAAGTTGCTAAATTAGCCTTAGTGTCGTTAGCATAGTATTGTTAAGCCCTACCAGGCTGAGAATTTTTAACCGTGTAGTTACATGTACATGGTTTAATAGTATTTTTGCTCTTCTGTCTATCCTTCCAGTCAGGGGTTTATTTATTTTGTTTCTATCTTCATTTGAGAACGATGCTAGCACGTTAGCTCAGTAGCTAAGTGTGTCACCGATGTATTGTCTTGGAGATAAAAGTCACTTTAAATGTCCATTTCGCGTGATCGACTCTCATTTTCAAGAGGATATAGTATCCGAGGTGGTTTAAAATACAAATCCGTGATGCACAATAGAAAAAGGAGAGAGTACATAGTTCTGTGAGTTCCGGTTGCTAAGTTGCTAAATTAGCCTTAGTGTCGTTAGCAACAGCATTGTTAAGCCTTACCAGGCTGAGAATTTTTAACCGTGTAGTTACATGTACATGGTTTAATAGTATTTTTGCTCTTCTGTCTATCCTTCCAGTCAGGGGTTTATTTATTTTGTTTCTATCTTCATTTGAGAACGATGCTAGCACGTTAGCTCAGTAGCTAAGTGTGTCACCGATGTATTGTCTTGGAGATAAAAGTCACTTTAAATGTCCATTTCGCGTGCTCGACTCTCATTTTCAAGAGGATATAGTATCTGAGGTGGTTTAAAATACAAATCTGTGATCTACAATAGAAAAAGGAGAGAGTGTGGAATCCAATGAGCCAGCTTGTACCTAAGTTACGGTCAGAGCGAAAAAAGTTACGTCCATCACTGCCTCTCAAGTCCTTCACTGTAACGTTCCTCATCTACGAATCTTTCATCCTCGCTCAAATTAATGGGGTAATCGTCACTTTCTCGGTCGTAATCTCTCTCGCTCCATTGTAAACAATGGGGAATTGTGAGGAATACTAGCTCCTGTGACGTCACGCTACTTCCGGTACAGGCAAGGCTTTTTTTATCAGCGAGCAAAAGTTGCGAACTTTATCGTCGATTTTCTCTACTAAATCCTTTCAGCAAAAATATGGCAATATCGCGAAATGATCAAGTATGACACATAGAATGGATCTGCTATTCCCGTTTAAATAAAAAAAAATCATTTCAGTAGGCCTTTAAGTGTTATTATGACAATGACAATAAAGGAATTGATTGATTGATTGATTGATTGATTGATTGATTGACTCTCCTTCAACAAATGGACAAAGTTTTTCGGTAAGTAGAATCACAGCTGACCTCGACACTTGAAAGTTCTCTTGCCGTCTGAGAAGTTTTGTATCCGAAATAGCTGCAATCGATCAATGAGTCCATACAAAGCTAAGAGCTGGAGATTCAAGAAATACACTTACCCGTGTAAAAATTTGGGGAACCTTAAACGCTGGTTTAGTGTGGCTGAAACGGGGCTTAGACTAAAAAATTATTAGTTTAAAGGGTTATCCAGCTTAGTGTAGACATAGCCTAAAAAAAGCTTTTTCCAGGTATGTTGACTTGTGCAAGTGTAAACGAGATCCAAGTATCAACCATTAACTTACATGTTGTCTCATTACCACTCAGCTGGGTTTTTTCAGGGTCTTCCCTAATTTGAAATCAGATCTGCTCAGCAGCCTGTGTAACACAATCAGCATGCGGTGTTAAGTTTCAGAAATAGGACTCTTTCTCTCATTGCATCACCTTGGCCCAAGACATGCAAACGACAAAGCAAGACGTTAAGCCGTTGTCTGGTCTAATTGCAGTCTGTCCTTTGTTGTCAATTAAGGGAATACACAGCCTGAGGTGTGGAAAAAAAGGTGGAAACAGTGAGACTTGACTTGTAAACAGCTCACATTGTATGCACTAAATTGAGGACTTCCTGTGGATAAGATGTTGGCAACAGTGTCCAGGCCAGCCAGCAGAGTTGATTGTAAGATTTAATCACATTCCTTGGGGCGTCCTCTAGACTTTAACCGTCAGCCGGCCAAGTGAGGCTTCATTGATTTTCTATAAAAATGCTTTTTGGTGGGGGGAAGTTAGTTGGCAAGGCAGTGCAAAGAAAAGCCAGGAAGGACAATTATTATTTTTTTTTTTATGAGAACTGCTCTCCAGTCATCCGGTAAAAGGAGGTTATGCTTATTGTAAGGTGACGCAAAGCCATGGTATGCTTTACTAGCCACCAACTGTGCCTGTATGACCTTTCTTTGAAAGAATAGAATGTTTGCTCGACCTGATAAGTGCATAAAGGCTAGAACCAAAACAAAGTTATTTATTAATAGCTGTGTGTGTGTGCGTGTCCTTTATCTTGTAGCTGATTAAGTGACATGTTTAACAAAATCGCATTTAATTTCAGGTATGCAGTGGGTGGTTTGCCCCTTGGTGGAATTGTGGCGGCTTCTTAGCACTGACGTGTTTTGTGCTGTTTTTATCCAGATGGGGCCTTAAAGTTGTAAAGTGTGTCAGTGGGAGCATTATTCAGCAGAGGTTTCCCACTCTAATAAGTGGGTTAATGAAAAAGCCGATGGCCTGTTTGCTCTCAAAACTAAAGTTGTAGCATCCCTCCATATATATACTGTATATTCTGCAGTTGTTCCTTTTGCTGCTTTAGCCTCACTTGAAGCGGGGTTTACACTTGACCAGCTTAATAAAACAATTGAAACGATTAGTGTCAACGTCAGGAGTGGCAACCTCTAGCTACCACCATACAGACCGTTCTCGAACATTCTACCAATCCATCATTAGGTGTAATTGCTTGTGTTTGCATTGCTTACTAATATTTAAATAAACCAAAAACACCACTCCTCCAACACTGTACGTACCAAATCCTCAGATTTGTTAGTTGTTTTAGTTCGCTGCGCCCTGTTAGTTTTGATGGCCATGGGTACAGCTGTGACCACTTACATGTGTTTAAGGGGGGCCCCTGAGTTTGTTGAGAGGTGACCCTGCATGACCCTCTCCTGTAAACCGGGCCAAGTACCCAGCAAACTACTCAATCCCCCTTTTCCTGCACATCGACAGAAGGTGACATTAGTAGGGGGCCTGGCCGTAAGGTCGAGAATGAATGGAAGAGCAAGCAAACAAAGGTCCTGACCCTTCAAGCCAGGGTGCAACGAGCCACGAGCAGATACAAGTGCCGAGTTTGTAAGAAAAAGAACTGCTCTGGTCATGTATAAACTAGCACAATCAAAAATAATTTATTGGACTAAAACTACCATCTTTTATTATGCGATTTGTTGGATGGTCAAGACCAATGTATTCTTGCCAATAAAAGGCCCATTGCTTCATACTACTGTACAATAAAAAAAAACTGAAAATAAACATGTCTGGTAGACTAAACGTCACACAACAGTGATTCAGGCAGATTTTCTCTTGTCTCACAACAGCTGTATCAGTAAGAGATCGGGAAGTCAGTGACACGGGTAGTGACCAAAAACTGGCCAACCCTATGGAAAAACTTCTAGAGCAGGGGTGTCCAGACTTTGGCCTGTGGAACAAATGGGGACCGCTGACGTCTTTGAATTAGCCCAAGTGACCGCTGTATATCCATATCATGGCTTAGATATCCAGTGGTCTGATAGATGCCATTATGTTGCTATCACTCGACTGGCAAACACAATAGTCCAGGATATCACTCACCCACTACACCAATACATCATCCCACTACCATCAGGGCGCAGGTACAGAACCATCAAATTCCGGAGGGCCCGCCTCAGGAAAAGCCGGATCCCTGCAGCTATAGCCGACCTGTCTGACAAGCTCATAAATGTGTTTGTCATGTATGATGTATTTTTGGTAATTTTGTTTTGTGATGTGTAATGTATACAAATACAAAAATTCAACAAACATGGTCAAATATACAGTAACACAACCGGCTCATTGAACTTTGTGGATATTATTAAAAAAAACCTCCAATAAATCAACGTAAAATAATCAAAATGACACCCATTTAAATCCAACACTCTTATAGTACTATACCGCCTCAATTTTAGCTGCTTGATATTTTGGATTGATTAAAAGACCTTAAGGAGGTTGTCACGGAAATAAACAAGGTAGGAGTTGATCTTTCACATACTCTTAATAACCAATTATAATATTTTTTTATTATATGTCCATGATATTAATATCATATGTACTCATTTATATGTATAGCCTATATATATATATATATATATATATATATATATATATATATATATATGTATATTAGGGCTGTCAAACGAGTAAAATATTTAATCACGATTAATTACATTTTGTTCATAGTTAACTCAAAATGAATCGCGATAATCGCAGATATGTATTTTTCATCATTAATAAGTGTACCCTAGACAGATAATTTTCAGGGGGGGTCGCTTCATATTGCTGCATAACAATGTTTTAACATTCTCCATTAATTATTAAAACTTAATATTGAGCATGCTAATCATTCTGTAATTGAGGACTCGACCAGAACATGTTATAAAATAATGTATACAATATTTCAGCCAGCCAGAAAAATACCCCCCATATTGCCAAAATATCTGTGGCGGTGGGGGCGTATTCGATATGATGTCATCGCATATACTGTATATAAAAAAAAAGGCACATTTAAAACAAATCTGTTATTATTAAGTTAACATATATTAACATATACATTTTTTCTCACATAATATTGTTTTGTTTTATTTTAAAATTGTTGCTGCTTATTGTACCATTTACTTTGTTGGGAATTTTTTTAATTTTTTTTTTAGATTTCTTCAATCCTGTTAGTCACATTTACTGTAATAAAAGCGATTGGCTCCAAATCTAGCATCTATTTTTGGTGTCATTGGCGACTGTACTCGTGTTTAGAGACTTTGTTTAGATGATGTCGCGCCATGTCCGTGACGAAAAGTGAGCCTGACGTCACACTTGCTTTGCGTTGCTCGGAGCCTTTCTCTCATTAAACGCCACCAGTGTCATCTTGAATTGTAAATATCGCTGTCCGCGGGTATACCTCGAATTAGGGCTGGGCGATATGGCCTTTTTTTAATATTGTGATATTTTAAGGCCATATCGCGATACACGATATATATCTCGATATTTTGCCTTAGCCTTGAATGAACACTTAATGCATATAATCACAGCAGTATGATGATTCTATGTGTCTACATTAAAACATTCTTCTTCATACTGCATTAATATATGCTACTTTAAAACTTGCATGCAGAGAAAGGAAATCACAACTAAAAAAATCACTATTTTTTTCATACGGTGTTGATCTGGAAATGTTTGCCTCGGCATTTTGATGGTGTGGGCGTGTGGCACCGAACGGAGATGTTGACATGCGGAGTAAGCACTGTTCATTCTCTAGCAGGTGACTTTTCAAATGATGCTACATATTAGCAGTAATGCTACTTTTTATAGCAACGCTTTCGCCCCACACTTGGACAAATTACGGTTGTCTGTTCGACATATTCCCGCTTGAAGCCAAACCACCGCCAGACGATGGACCCCCTGCTGTTTTTTGGGGGGATTAATTATTCCTTCATTTGTTACCAGATTTGCACCTTCTTTCTCTCGTATTACCGCTAGCATCACAGCTAACGTTAGCCATGCTGCTACCTCTTTGATGCGCGAGGGCGTGTACGTATGTGACGTATGATGTGACGTGTGTAAGAAGGTGCGCTTGCTGTCTGTGAGAAGAAGAGACAGGAAAGAGCGAGGAGAGCCTGTAGTGTAATGCCCGCAGCTAAAAGCAACTGCGTGAGAACGCATGCTCGAATATCACGATATAGTCATTTTCTATATCGCACAGAGACAAACCCGCGATATATCGCGCATATCAATATATCGCCCAGCCCTACCTCGAATATATTAAAGTACGTCCACAGCATGGAAACGCTGCCTTCGCTCCAGTCAACCCAATGCATATATATGGCTGGTGTTAATGTGTATGTTGGTGTGTTAGGGTGGTCATTTTTCTCATGGTCTCTGAACACACTGTGTCGGCGGAGAATGAACAAGTGAAGCACGGAGGCAGATGTGTGTGCACACATTGTTTCAGTAACCATTTTAACCAACAATGGAAAAAAAACATGTTGCAGTATATTATAAAGAGGTTTCAGTATGCAAAATTTTCTTTTAGTGTAACGCCTGTTTATGATCAGGCAAAAACATGAAAGACATCTTTCATCTGTCTCAGAGTTCAAATTGTTGCTGATGAAGTTCTGGGTTTTCATGTCATTAAGGAAAAAAAATCGACACCACTTCTGCCTGCCCCTGGCTAGATGAGTCCACCCCATGTTACGCCCACCACTTCTCGTTTAAAGATCTGGCTTCGCTCAAATGTTGAAATGATGCCTGGAGCGAATATGTTAACCTAGCATGTTTCTGTAAGAATGTGACTGTAATGTTATCCCTGTAGCGCACAAGCCGTAGCTATGCTACTGTTGCTGATGGTTATTTTTTTCCTATGCCCTGTAAAACTATTGTAATATTGTTGCATTTGACAGTGTACATGGCATCTTGGGGCTGGGCAAAATGGACCAAAAAAATCTAGATTTTTTCATATCATATCGATTCACATAAAGTTTTTTAAATTGTTTTTATTACAGACAGATTGTCCCATGCATGAGTACTGTTGCATCTCTGCTGTTTACTACTTCAGTATCTTGTAACAGACATTTTCGCCATGTTTGATCGAGGTAATATATACTAACAGCTGATCACCGTGATCAAACTCAAATTAAGCACGATCATCGATCACGATCATATAATCGCCCAGCCCTACGGTGTCTATTAGTTTTATTTATTTTTAACTAGGTCTCTACAACAATGTAAATTCACATCTGTGCGGCCATCGTCGTGTTCGAGGTCTGTAAGGTCTCCATGTCTAATCTGTGTCAACACTAAATAAAGCTGTAGTCAAACATGAATATTGTGTATATGCAAATTAGGTACAAAATGAGATCCATAAGCACAGAGCAGGCATAATGCAGAAGATGAGCAATATGAAGTGCAACATAAACTACTGGTAGGTTTCTTCATTTTTGTGAAGAGTGTGTTGCTCCCTTGCTCCTTTTACATATTCAGTCATTGTAGGATATGGAAAGGAACTCCACTCCACTGCTGCTAATTTTTAATACATGCCGTTTGCTCATAGCATCACTCCATTTATGTTTTCTGAAAGTAAATCAATAAATCCACTGTCTTTGTTTGCAGTGATCAATATATTGTAATGAAGGCAGTGCTCCAATTCCCAGGTTGAAATGGGTTTTATTCTTTTTATTGTTTTCACCCTGCATACATTTATTTTCATCTTGATTTTTTCCCCCTCTTCCTTCCTGGGAGCACCATGGCCTAGATATCCAACACATATTGTGACAGTAGATTGAATCCTAGCAGAATGTATTTGCGGAAAACAACCTTTGATGCAGTTTGCCGAGAACATAGCAGTTTGCCTAGAACATAACAAGGAAACAGAGGTAGATGTGTTAGGTGTCTAGTTATGCAGGACCAACCATACACACTATTTTTTTAATCATTATTTTTATATTAACATCACAGTTTGCTATTGCAATGCAGTCCTGGGGCAAAAACGTAAAAGTGAAATAATAAAAAAAATGTTAACATATTAAAAGTCCTAGGGAAAAAACTTAAAAGTGAAATAATAAAAATAATGTTAGCATATTAACTATAGCTATTGCAGCCATCTCTGGCTACTTGTAGGGTTCTAAGCCTGCTGGGTGGCATTGCGGGATAAGGCGTAATTTATTTATGTCTGACCTTTTTAGACTCTAAGTTCTTAGCCAACTAAAGGCAGCCTGAAAATAATCCGTCGGTATGTGCAAGCAAACCCTGCCTTAAGAGTGTTAGAAGTAAAATGTAGATGGCTGGCATGACTTCTCATCACCTCTGGTCATATCTCTGTTATCAGCTACAGACCCTGCCCTCCATTATTGGCACCTAACACCGTCTGACATTGGCTTTACTCTAAGTCATTTGGGGGCTTGTCCTTCGCATATAATTAGCTTGTTCAATTCAAAGGTGTTTGATGTTGTTAGTATTGAGAGCTTTGTGGCAGGAATAATCACGTACATGTTAGTAAAGTCAATTTGACCCAAACAGTGTCAATCAAGATCATTTTTAGACTATGTTTAATCTGCAGGGCAAAATGTCTGAAATCAGATTCTTTAAAAAATTTTTTTTTTCCAGTTTACCGGTTACACTGCAAATAAAATGGGATTTTTATCAGACTCCAGTATAAAAGCGCACAGGCCCCATTGGGGGCCATGATGTTGCTTGCGTTCGCAGTTTGAAAAGGTGTAGTAAACAAAGGAAGTTGACCAGAAGTTGATCCGTTTGTTATGAGCTACGGTAGAGTTGACTTGTCACTAGGGTTGTACGGTATACCGGTATTGGTATAGTATCACGATACTAATGAATCATATTTGGTACTATACCGCCTCTAAAAAGTACTGGTCCCCCAACCACCCGCCCCTCTGTTGTCGTCACTTCATGACATTGCTGGGTTTACGAGCCGACGAGTGTGTTCGGCAGCGCGCAATCACAAAGTATTTACAAGCAGACACAGTCTGTAGACAGAAAAGGGAGAACGGACGCATTTTGGCTTAGAAAGTAACTATAAAGGTGAAGTTATAAGACTGAAACGCCCTCAGGAAGAGGTGCTTTATGACATGGCTAGCGGCTAAAGACTAGCCGCAGTCGGCAGTGTTTTAGCTACTAATCCTCGCCTCCATGGCGACAAATAAAGTACGTTTCTTACAAGAATCATCCCTGCATGATGAGGAATAGCTAAACATGCTTCACTACACACTGTAGCTCACCGGCGTGACAATGTAAACAAACGCCATTGGTGGATCTACGCCTGACATCCACTGTAATGATAACAAGTACAAGAGCGTATCTAGTCGATACTACTATGATTACATCGATATTTTTTACCATCACAAAAGCTTTTTTCGTTTAAAAAAAAATTATATTATGTTTATAAACTCAGGAAATATGTCCCTGGACACATGAGGACTTTGAATATGACCCTTGTATGATCCTGTAACTACTTGGTATCGGATAGATACCTACATTTGTGGTATCATCCCAAACTAATGTAAAGTATTCAAACAACAGAAGAATAAGTGATTATTAAATTTTAACAGAAGTGTAGATATTAAGTAAGCAGATATTAACAGTAAATGAACAAGTCGATTAATAATTCATTTTCTACCACTTGTCCTTAATAATTTTGACAAAATAATAGAATGGAAAATGACACAATTTGTCACTGCATATGTAAGCAGCTAAATTAGGAGCCTTTGTTTGCTTACTTACTAATAAAAGACAAGTTGTCTTATATGTTCACTATTTTATTTAAGGACAAAATTGAAATAATAAACATATGTTTAATGTACCGTAAGATTTTTTGTTAAAATAAAGCCAATAATGCCATTTTTTGTGGTCCCCTTTATTTAAAAAGTATCGAAGGGTACCAAAAAGTTTTGAAATACATTTTGTTACCCAACACTACTTGTCACTAGCGCTAAAAGTAAGTGATTATTTTGTTATATATTTTATTTGATATCTAAATCAGTGTTTCCAAACCTAAGGTATGATTTTTTTGATGCGGCAGCAGCTTAAATCGATAGACACCGCTGGTAGCTTTTGTGGACGGAGCGGCTCATTTCGCCTAAACACCCGATTCCGTAAATGACAAAATTGTGACTACACGAGAAAACATGGACAGCCACAGCTCAGCGTGTTAGTGGGTTAGGAAATAGGTAGATGATGGAAAACAACTGAAGGAGGAGGAAAAAGATTACTGCAAAAAGAAAAGTGATCGTTGTGCACACACGAATGACATACCGTAGTTCGCCCAGGTCACATTTTCGGTTAGACTGCAGTTACATTTCAACAGATAAGATTCCAATCGGATTCAGACTACCTCCTGATGCGAAAAAAAATCAGATTTGAAGCACTTTGGAGCGTTTAGACTGGTAAAAAAATGTCTGATCTGTCACTTGGGGGCAAAAAAATTTGATTTGGTTTGCAATGTAAACACGGTTAGACTGGAAATGTGCTACAGAGTACAGGGTGGGAGTGAAGTGAATGTAATTTATGCTGTGACGATCGGTCATTTCATTTCTGTTTGTTTCCTGGTTTTTGTATTACTTCCTGTCAGTGCTCTTATTTTGTTATATTTCCTGTTTGTTCCGCTGAGCACAGTTTTTTTCCTCACCTGCCGTTGATTGGCAGCCGGTCCACACCTGCTGCCAATCAACATGTATGCTATTTATGCTTGGTCTCGAGCACTCCTCAGTGCTTGATGATAGACTCTCTATGTTTGGAACATTTATGCAAGACTGCTTTATTTTCTGTTTATGATAATTAAAATCATCTTACCTGCTCATCCTCCTCCTGGTTCTTGCATCTTGGGGACACACAAACGGCAGCCATGCGAGTTTCTCAAATATGCAGCGCTTTAAATTGGGAAGAGAGAAACGGTGTATCAATTCTTCTTGACAGTAAAAAAAGTCTTGAAGTTTGAACGTCTTGGACTGTGGATAATGTGTAGTCGCGTTTACAAAGTGTAAGGTTTGAGGCACACCACGGTTCGGATGATAGAAATCACTCTTGACCAAACGCACCTGTATATTTTAACCAAACCAAAAAAGGCAAGTGTGAACACACCCACGAATTCAATTCCAAAGCAGTCACAAAATAGATTTTGAAGGTTTTCATTGAAATGCTTCCATCACACGGGCTTGTGAAGGTTTTATAGCCCATTTTGGTCTGACATCACACTTGAGTTCGCCAAACAGGTCTGATGCTGGGGGGAAAAGTGTTTAAAATCCTTTCTTGCGACGGAGTTTGCTTCATGAAAGGAGGTAAAACGCCCACAAAAAGGGCATACAATAGCGACACTAAGCAATTAGTTCATATATAAATCACCCTTGACCTGACTTTGAACACAAACACCTCAATAAGTATTCTTTTTTAGAAAAAAAAGAAAACGCTAGCTTGCAACTAGAAGAGAATGCATCAACGTTAAGATAATTGTTTACTTTCTTCCTGACTGATTTGTGGCTTTCACAGCCATTTTTCTTCGACAGGACAGCCTCTTTTTTTCAGTCTG
The DNA here is from genome assembly GCF_033978785.1 of Entelurus aequoreus. Lineage (NCBI taxonomy): Eukaryota > Metazoa > Chordata > Actinopteri > Syngnathiformes > Syngnathidae > Entelurus > Entelurus aequoreus. Next base: position 33,381,232 of record NC_084746.1, on the reverse strand, counting down.
CTAAAGCAAACAACGCCATATCTCTTTCGAGAATGCCGTGTGCAATACAACCTAGTTTCTGTCAGCCAACCCTATCTGCTTATTCTGCAATACAGCCCTTCGATTTAGACCACACTTTATCTCCACTTTAGGCCGTTTTTTTCTAATTACTTTAAACGAAATCAGAGCAGGCAAGGCCTTGTCCTTACATTTTTCCATCAGTCGGCATGTGAAGGAGCCACTCCCCATAGCCATTATGTTCTCTGTCTCATTAAATCTTTGGTGCAGTAGGCTGTATATTCAGGCTCCGTTGTGTCACATCCAATGGCTGCAGATCACACATGCTAGAAGTACCACAGTAAAAACTAGAAACTCCTTGTGCTGTTAAGCTCTTCCTACCCACTTCAAACCCTCATGCTGTTTTGATGAAATGACAAATTGGCTTGCCATGACGTTCTGCCGACAATAAGAGAGAAATTTGAAGCCGGTGCACATTGATCGACCCAGATACTGTAACCCATGTTCACAAAGAGGTGGCTACCTCCTGCAAGCCATGCCAACTATTGTGTTCCAGCAGAAGCTTAAATTTCAACGCACTAGCGCTTTGTTAGACACTAACCCTCCTGATGACTCACTAGGTTGTATCTCGTGACATTGTGCATGCATCATTCTTTCATCCTCTATTTCTCTCCCATCATTTGCCTCCCTTCCGCTGACCACACATTCTAAAGCAGAGGAGCTCCCAACAATGATGCATGTGACTTAATTGAGTAATTTAAGGATGGATGGTCTACGCCAGGGTCGGGAACCTTTTTGGCTGAGAGAGCCATGAAAGCCAAATATTTTAAAATGTATATCCGTGAGAGCCATATTATATTTTTTAACCCTAAATACAACTAAATGCGTGCATTTTTAAGACCAACATTTTTAGAGTATAATAAGTCTCTTATTCGTTTTAAAGGCCTACTGAAATGAATTTTTTTTATTTAAACGGGGATAGCAGATCTATTCTATGTGTCATACTTGATCATTTCGCGATATTGCCATATTTTTGCTGAAAGGATTTAGTATAGAACAACGACGATAAAGATTGCAACTTTTGGTATCTGATAAAAAAAAGGCTTGCCCCTACCGGAAGTAGCGTGACGTAGTCAGTTGAACATAAACGCAAAGTTCCCTATTGTTTACAATGATGGCCGCATGAAGTGAGAGAGATTCGGACCGAGAAAGCGACAATTTCCCCATTAATTTGAGCGAGGATGAAAGATTTGTGGATGAGTAAAGTGCAAGTGAAGGACTAGTGGGGAGTTGAAGCTATTCAGATAGGGAAGATGCTGTGAGAGGCGGGTGGGACCTGATATTCAGCTGGGAATGACTACAACAGTAAATAAACACAAGACATATATATACTCTATTAGCCACAACACAACCAGGCTTATATTTAATATGCCACAAATTAATCCTGCATAAAAACACCTGCGTGTTTGTTATGCTAGCTCCTAGCTCCTCTGCTAGCTCCTAGCTCCATAGAACACGCCAATACAATTCAAACACCTGATCAACACACACAATCACTCAGCCCAAAAGACCGTTTACCTAACCCAAGGTTCATAAAGCTTATATATTTTTAAAAAGTTACGTACGTGACGCGCACATACGGTCAAGTTATCGAATGTTTAGCAGCCAAGGCTGCATACTCACGGTACCTGATATTCAGCTGGGAATGACTACAACAGTAAATAAACACAAGACATATATATACTCTATTAGCCACAACACAACCAGGCTTATATTTAATATGCCACAAATTAATCCTGCATAATAACACCTGCGTGTTTGTTATGCTAGCTCCTAGCTCCTCTGCTAGCTCCTAGCTCCATAGAACACGCCAATACAATTCAAACACCCGATCAACACACACAATCACTCAGCCCAAAAGACCGTTCACCTAACCCAAGGTTCATAAAGCTTATATATTTTTAAAAAGTTACGTACGTGACGCGCACGTACGGTACGGTACGTGTTATGCTAGCTCCTAGCTCCTCTGCTAGCTCCTAGCTCCATAGAGCACGCCAATACAATTCAAACACATGATCAACACACACAATCACTCAGCCCAAAAGACCGTTCACCTAACCCAAGGTTCATAAAGCTTATATATTTTTAAAAAGTTACGTACGTGACGCGCACGTACGGTACGGTACGTGTTATGCTAGCTCCTAGCTCCTCTGCTAGCTCCTAGCTCCATAGAACACGCCAATACAATTCAAACACATGATCAACACACACAATCACTCAGCCCAAAAGACCGTTCACCTAACCCAAGGTTCATAAAGCTTATATATTTAAAAAAAGTTACGTACATACGCAAAAAAAAGCCAAAGCTGCATACTCACAGTAGCACGTCTGCGTCTTTGTCATCCAAATGAAAGTAATCCTGGTAAGAGTCTGTGTTGTCCCAGTTCTCTACAGGCGTCTGTGTATCCAAATCAAAAGTCCTCCTGGTTAGAGTCTCTGTTATCCGAGTTCTTCCATCTTGACTGCATCTTTCGGGAATGTAAACAAAGAAGCGCCGGCTGTGTACTGTTGTTGCTGACTACGTTCGAAAAATACGTCCATTTCGCACCGACAACTTTCTTCTTTGCTTGCTTGGCTTCCTTCTCCATAATGCAATGAACATGATTGAAACAGATTCACGAACACAGATGTCCAGAATACTGTGGAATTATGAAATGAAAACAGAGCTTTTTCGTATCGGCTTCAATGTGGAAGGCATACCCGTGTTCGTCGGGCTACGTCACACGCATACGTCATCCTCAGAGGCGTTTCGAACCGGAAGTTTAGCGGCAAATTTAAAATGTCACTTTATAAGTTAACCCGGCCGTATTGGCATGTGTTATAATGTTAAGATTTCATCATTGATATATAAACTATCAGACTGCGTGGTCGGTAGTAGTGGGTTTCAGTAGGCCTTTAATAACATTGTTTTTGTGAAGCTAACCAATAATGAATAAAGTACTTCTTACCATTAATGCGGCTTCTTGAACAGGTGCGGTAGAACACGGATGGATGGATTAAAGTGCATGAGAATGTTTTTTTGAATGTTATTTTTAACACTGTGATTACCAGAGGAATTATTCATTACTTATCGTGTTCAAGCAGTGTCAGCTAAAATTGATCTGAGAGCCAGATGCTGTCTTTAAAAGAGCCACATCTGGCTCGAGAGCCATAGGTTCCCGCTGTCAGTTTGTTTTCAAATGTCCTTTGATGCCTAATTTCTTATGCCACAAGCTTTTTAACCTATTAGTACCTGTTTTTGTGTATTTGGGATCTGCATAAGTCAGGAAAATGTGAAATCAAACCATGGACGCATGGTGGAGATATTTATGAAACAATCTTGCCTTCTTTCATACTTCCTCCAAACGAGCCTTTGGAATTTGCCCAATTTGTGACGTTTTTCCCGAGTTTGACGTCAGTATATGGTAGATTAGTTTACCCGAAGAGCTTTGCGCGAGTCCGCCATTGTAGTCAATATGCGCCTTCTTTTTCTCTATGTTCTTGTTGTGAGGCAGACTGGTCGGTACATGCACATGCATTCTCCGCTGTTGCCATTTCTAATACAAATAAGCGTATATTTAAAACTTTTATCTGTCAGTAGACTCGATTTGGAAGCGCTGAAAACTACAACATGGCAGGCGGGGAGAAGATGCAGTCGAAGTGGAAGGACGTAAATAAACGGCTTGAGGACAATTTGTAAAACATAATATATACAAACCATCATTTCGTGTTATGTAGACCAGTGTTGGTGTCTATTATTTTAAAAATTTGCGCTTGTAAAATTGAACGTTTTCATTGATATTGTTATAAAATGATCCTATTATGTAACAGCAAAAATGTGTCTTATGAGCCTATGTTTATACGTACCAAATCTATCATCTCCCGTATTTATTTGCTCCAAAAAAGAGGCATTTACATGGTTGCGTTTAAGAAACTCCCGATGGTCTCTCTGACGTGAGAATCCCCAGAAGGACAGTTGACAGGAGAGTGGGCTAACCTATCATGATGTGTTTAATAAATGTGACTACAATCTTAGAACTGTAACTTACATACCGTATTTTCCGGACCATAGGGTGCACCGAATTATAAGGCGCACTGCCGATGAGTGGGTCTTTTCAGGTCTTTTTTCATACAAAAGGCGATTTATAGGGCGCATTAAAGGGGTCATATTATTATAATTTTTTTCAAAATTGAAAACACTTCCATGTGGTCTACATAACATGTAATGGTGGTTCTTTGGTCAAAATGTTGCATAGATTATGTTTTACAGATCATCAAGTTGCTTTCTGACAGTCGCTTCAGGATGCGCCGTTTTGTGGGCGGTCTTATTTACGTGGCTCACCTTCGACAGAGTCTTCTCCCCGTCATCTTTGTTGTACCGGTGTAATGTGCAAGGACGGCAGTGAAAGAAGTGTCAAAAGATGGAGCTAACTGTTTTAATGACATTCAGACTTTACTTAAATCAATAACGGAGCAGCATCTCCTCATCCGTGGCTCACTAGTGCAACAATGCCGGAAACGTGTCCCGAGAAAAAACGTCCGACCGGAACTCTTTAATTACTAAAGTTCCGTGGGTGAATGATCTATACCCACTACACTGGTATATTTTAGTGCTTCCATAGTGCGATATAACTTTACGCTACTTCATGGATGAATGCCCCTTAACAATAAAATAGTGAAAAAAGAAGAAGCTTATCGACTACGGTATCGGCACGGACTACAGTGGCGAACGTGCGCAAATTTTCAGGACTTATGCAAATCCCAAATACACATCAACAGGTACCAGAAGGTAAGCAAAGTTTGTTTTGCATAATATTGTGAAATAAAACGGCAGATGATATGTCTGCTAATAGGGGCCATTTTGCAGTCCTTATACACACACCATAGTAATACTCGTATGTTGACAATCCATTAGGTGGTGCGGCTTCATAGCTTATCAAAGTCATACTAAAACATTTTGACAGATTTTTGAGCGCCGTGTGTAATGTTCTATATTCTCAATGGAACATTTAAAGTTGTGGTGTTGTTTATAAGTATCATCCTGCAGTCTACACATATCTCTACCATCTACTGGTGACACTTATCATTACACCATGTACCAAAATAAATAGCTTCGAAGTCGGTATCCACAACCATAATTTTTCCGTACATTAGGCATAGCGGGCTATAAGGCACACTGTCGATTTCTGAGAAAATGAAAGGCTTTTAAGTGCGCCTTATAGTCCGAAAAATATGGTAGTTATGCCAGTGCTGCTAACGTCTGTCGTCCTGTCCCTTTTCGTTGATAATACACTGTTGTGTATGGCATCTATTGTTGGACAAGTGCAGATGGTAAAAATGGAGTCAAAGGGGATGGGAAAGGATAAAGTGCAATAGTGGACAACTGTGAACAAACATAGCTCATTAGCATTATAGCTACAGACAAACAAAGGCATGTTCCCCAAAGGGCTTACTAAAAGCGCTTTAAAACTGTCTTAATTCAAGCATCAAGGCTAGAATTTGACAGCAAAATTAAATACACTATTGTGGCACCTCTGCGACTTTAAAGCTGTTGAAAAATAGTATGATATGTCACCTTTAATCTCAAGTGTATACTTGATTGAAAACATTGTCTACCTCCCGCTCAAAAAATTGCAGTCTCACTGGCATTTAATAAGCATATGCAGCCAACTATATTACCTGTCTGAAGTGATCTACTGTGACTAGACCTTGCTGACACCAGCGCCCCACTGCCGTCGCGGTGTGGAGATATTATGATTGACCAGCAACAATTTCCATCTCGATCTTGAGTGCACACCGTTGCAGTAAGCAACATATCGCTCTGTAGCTCACGTCGTCTTGAGTTTATACTGTCTCTTGCCGCCATCGATATTTATTGAGGCATTAAAGAGCGTGCGGCATGTCGCCACTTTATTCCCCGTAGCACTGCCGGCTCAGCAGGACTGAGGCTGGAGGGGGGGTATATTCTTGCTGAAGGGTATAATGTAACCATTGGAAATAACAGTTGAACGTTTCATAAAATAACCGTGTCCTTTTGGAAAATATGCACAAAATGACAATATATTAGGTTGTTTGCATATAATTGATAGTTGATTGAGGCAAAGTTGCTTGCCTTCCATCAGATTCAGTATCTGCCAGTTGCTGTGTCAGACTGTACTGTTGTACAGCTCAAAAAGGCACTGAAATTGAAATAGGAGTTCAGAACACAATGTATAAAAACACTACCAGAAAATCTTAGGAGAGAAAAAATATTCAGGACACACATTTTTTATACTTCATTTACAGGTCTGTCTTAAAATACACTGTGAAAGGGGCTGCACGGCGATTTCCTGTCTGCGTATACTGTTCACAATTGTTATACCGTGAAAATCTCAGCCAACTGCGACCTTTTCCTAAACAACAAGAAAAACCAACATCCCACCTTCATGCGTGTCAATTTACCAGAGACCCATACTCAATCTTACATAGGCCCAGTGTCAGCCTTACACTGAAGACTAAGTGCTCTAAGCATCGTGACCTTTGTAGAAGATAAGCTTCTTTTGGCCGACTCGAAGAGTTTGGAATAACGGCCCGAGCCACTAATTTATGGCATTGCTAACCATATGAGGGCTGCGAGCCAAGGTTATTGACCTTTCACGCCTGTCAGTAGTGATAGAAGGAGCTAGAACCATAAGGAGAATGAATAGAGCTTATTAAAGAGCCAGGCTTTGCATCGATTGGTTATTCCTGCTTTTTTAAGGTGCGTTCGCACCTGTCATGTTTAGTTCTGGGTCTCGGTCCGCTTGCAGGTAAACTTTGGTTTGGTTCACTTGAGAATGATGCACGGATCAAATTCATGCTAAAACACATACAGTACAAGATACAAGCTTAATTTGTCACTGTACATAATTGCATAAATGACAAATATGTATGACCTGTTTGAAGTACTGTCTGCTGTGGTCCCTCCCTCCGGGTGTGACAAGCATGCTCTTTAGAAGAGAAATCTCAGGTGCTAAATTTTGCAGATTGTATTCAAACGCATTAGCAAAACTGCACCTAAGTGTCCAACAAAATGGTTTGGAGCAGGATCAGAGAGCCCATTTCTCCATTTTCTTGCCAACCTAAAATAGCTAATTTCCTCATAGGGACCAAAAGTTAGCATTTTCACATTAAAAATAAAAATAAAAAAAATTATATATATATATATATATATATATATATATATATATATATATATATATATATATATATATATATACATATATACATATATATATATATATATATATATATATACATATATATATATATATATATATATATATACATATATATATATACATATATATATATATATATATATATATATATACATATATATATACATATATATATATATATATATATATATATATACATATATATATACATGTATATATATATGTATATATATATATATATATACATATATATATACATATATATGTATATATATATATATATATACATATATATATACATATATATGTATATATATATATATATATATATATATATATATATATATATATATATATATATATATATATATATATATATATATATATATATATATATATATATATATATATATATATATATATATATATATATATATATAATTATATATAACTATATATAAGTATTTATTTTGGTACCTGTACCAAAATGTATTTTGATAATTTTCTATCCTTTGTTACTTTTCAAAATAAAGGGCACCACAAAAAATGTCACTATAGGAAGAGCAGTCTGACGATCAACAACCACTTCTTAAAGGGGAACTGCACTTTTATTTTTTTGGTCATCGTTCACAATCATGATGAAAGACATGACGACGGATGGATTTTTTTAAATGCATTCTAACTTGTAAATAAACGTAAATAAAAGTCCGATTACAGCGGAGCCGATGGGAGGTTCTCTATTTTGAAATCCAATAGATAACCATTCAAAAACCACCAACAATACTCCATTTGTGTTACATGTGATTTGAATATTAACTAAGTAATAGTGATATTGTTATTATAAGTGCTAACGCAGACACTATTTATAGCGACGCTGTGATCACAAGCCTGTGTACAACATGATCGAAATTGATAAGTTGATACGTTTATTGTAGATCATAAATCATGCATCTCTCAGATGAAGTCTAAGGACGTATTTCGAGAAGTTAGCACACTTTGACAAGTACGACAACGAGACGCTTGGTCCCAAAAAAAACCCAAAACATCCTCTTGTCATGCTTTTCATAATGATTGTGAACGATAGGCAACATTCCCAAAAAAGTGTACTTCCCCTTTAAATGTGGGACAAGACAAAGTTGTTGACTGCAGAAGAGGGTAGTCATATGCACGCCCTGCTGACCATAAAACGAACTGCTGTTGAAAAAGTCTGCAGCACCAAGTTCCTGTGTGGGCATGTCCACCAATACCACAGCCCTGACCAAGAAGGCCCAACAACCTCTCTACTTCCTTCCTGCGGAGACTGAGGACGGTGAACTGCACTCCCTCCATCATTATTATAGGTGTCTCTCTACCCACCCTGGCATACATATACACACAAAGCAGTGTGCCAGGAAAGCCACCAAAATGTTAACAGACTCCTCCCATCCAACTCACTACCCTTTTCACTCTCTAGTGGGAGGCTACACAGCATCCAAAAACTGCCAGCCTCAGGAAAAATGTTTTTCCCTCGAAGCCATCAAAATATTAAACACACTCAACTCATACTGCTCCACAAGTATTCAGTACAACACAAAAGACATTGAAAAACGATATAAATTGTATTTATTACTATTTATGTACTGTATTTTTCTGACCATAGGGCGCACCGGATTATAAGGCGCACTGCTGATGAGCGGGTCTATTCAGGTCTTTTTTCATACAAAAGGTGCACCGGATTATAAGGCGCATTAAAGAGGTCATATTATGATTTTTTTCCAAATTTAAAACACTATCTTGTGGTCTACATAACATGTGATGGTGGTTCTTTGGTTACAGTGTTGCATAGATTATGTTTTACAGACCATTTTCAAGAAGCTTTCTGAGCGTTTTGTGGGTAGTCTTATTGACGTGGCTTACTACCTTCGACAGCGTCTTCTCCCCGTCATCTTTGGTGTAGCGTCCAAGGACGGGAGTGGAAGAAGTGTCAAAAGATGGAGCTAACTGTTTTAATGACATTCAGACTTTACTTCAATCAATAACGGAGCAGCATCTACTCATCCGTGGCTCACTAGTGCAATAACACCGGAAATGTGTCCCGTGAAAAACTGTCCAACCAGAACTCTCTAATAACTAAAGTTCCGTGGGTGAATTATGTAAACCCACTACACCGGTAGTTTTTAGCGCTTCCATAGCGAGATATAAGTTAGAACTTTACAGTACTTTATATTAGAAATGGCATCAGCAGAGGGTGAATGTCCCATAACAAGAAGACAGAGAAAAAGAAGAAGCTTATCGACTACGTCATCGTCACGGACTACAGTGGCGGAGGTGTGCAAACTTTCAGGACTTATGCAGATCTCAAGTACACATCAGCACGTACCAGAAAGTAAGAAAAGTTGGTTTTGCATAATATTGTGAAACAAAATGCCAGATAATGTCTGCTAATGGCTGCCATTTTGCGGTCCTTATACACACACCATAGTAATACTTGTATCTCTGACTACAGTAGCCGTAATGGGCCAACAATCCATCAAGTGGCGCGGCTTCAAAGTCATACTAAAACATTTTGACAGATTTTTGAGTGCTGTGTGTAATGTTCTTTACTTTAAATGGAACATTTAAAGTTTTGGTGTTGTTTACTGAAGTCATATTGCAGTCTACACGCATCTCTTATGTGTGACTGCCATCTACTGGTCACACTTATCATTACACCATGCACCAAATAAAATTGCTTCGAGGTCTGTAAGTACAACCAGAATTATGCCATACATTGGGCGATTTGAGAAAATGAAAGGATTTTAAGTGCGGCTCATAGTCCGAAAAATACGGTATATGTTATCACTGTTGCCTTGTCACTTGCACTGTTGATGTTGTTCTAAATGCGCTGAGGAGATCCATTCACTGTATGTAACACATGGAGAATAAAAATAGGATAAATCAATACGAGGAAATGGAAAGATAATGAACTATATGAATACGGCCTTAAAGTGTGTGAATATGCCATAAAAGGTGTGAACTGCCTTTGCAAGATTAACACTTGGCACATGCGTGTAATGCTTCACAGCAGTGCATCTGAGTCATGGTCCTTACTGTTGTGCTTTTTTGAGCTGCAATTCTCATATTTCAACATTGTTGTTCTGATTTTGTTTCATTTCATTGTTTTCCACCATTGCCATTGTTGGCGGTTTATACATTTGTAGCTATGATGATAAAGTAACTAATGTGATCAGATAAGCATTTAAAAAAAAGAAACATTAAAGAATATTATGTAGACGGAGCCTTAGATAGATAGAGCAGATTGAGCACATGTTATTGCAGCCTTGTCCTCCCTTTGAGCTCCCCTGCCTGTAAGAATCAGGCAGGGGGTTAGGAAGGCATGCATTTTTATTGGATCAACATGCTATGATGTTTCCCCCCCCCTCTAACCCCACCACTTGCATTTATAATCATAACCAGTCCCTTATGGGGTTTCACTGACCACTTTATCGACTCTCGAGAAGCATATCTTTGCTTGATGCATTGTTTGTGTATAGCACCACATCCCCAGTAGAAATAAGCCAGAGAAGTCACTCTATTAGTGTGTGTTTGCCATTAAAATGTCTCCAGTGAGGTGAAACTTTAAAAGCCTTTTTTTATGTTGTACATTTGCTACGTTCATGAAATGCATTGAATGTTCCCACAGCCTCAGTTAGGCAGCAGGAACAGACACACCATCATTTATGCTACTTTGGCTGTGCTCATTTAGAGGACATTTTTCAAGTGTTTTTTTTATATGCAGCAGAAGGTTAATGCACGAGGAGATTGTGAGTTTTGTGTGTGCTATTGATTTATCGCATGTCTGGTACTCGTCAAATTATACAGCACATAAAAAAGGGGGGAATTGTGTGTAGGGGTAACTAGGCCATGAGAAGAGTGGGGGCTATTTTGGAGCATGTTTCATTCAAGTGGAGACTATGGACAAGTAAGTGACCACTGATACACGGCACATACACTTGCAAGTATGCTACCGCCATGACCTAATATGGTTGCCAACCAAATTGAAGTCTCATTAAGCTTGCAAGTGAACTCTGGTGCGCTTCGGTTTACTTGAGCTCCAATATGAGCATTACACGGACCAAAGACAATTTTGAAATATCTAAATTTACAGCAAAAAACATAAATTACAGCTATGTAAGAGAGAATGGATATATATATATTAAAGATCTCCTGGACCAACCCACCAGCTCCAGGCTGGGTCGTTGCCTTAGATCTGACAACCAGATGACCCTGAAGGTCCCACGGTCAAGGGGAGACCGTGCTTTCTCAGTGATGGCACCTAGGTTGTGGAATAAGCTCCCCCTGAGTATAAAGTCCGCCACCACTCTGGACTCTTTTAGAGCACGGCTTAAAACTCACCTTTTTACCGCAGATGACTTTTAATTTATGTTTTCATTGTGAGTCTTAAATGTTTAGTTTAGATTCCTTTGTGTGTCTCAGTCTCTGTTTCTGTTTTTTTGTTTCTCCACTCGGGCTGCGCCCCGGGCTGATGTAACAGTTGGTTGGGGGGCGCAAAATAAATGAAAATAACATAACATAACATAACAATGGAGCTCGGGAGTTCTTTAAAAAAATGTTTTTTTAAAGTTTTGGGGACATCTAATAGGGTCACATATTATTTCATGAGAGCTGCCCAATTACGTCCTTATGTTATGCATAGTTGTGTTCTTTATTGTGCAGGTTTTGGTCAAATGATAAACGTACCAGTGCAAAGCGAACCACATTTAATTATTTTGTGTCTTTTTTTTGGCTTGACCAAACCAAGTGTGAACGCAGCATTAAACTTCAAACTGTAGTCTTGCATGCATAGTTTTAGGGTTTTACGAGAACCAGTTTTTATGAGTCTTCCTGAGACGTTATTTCTCCCAGTTATTATTTGTTTAGAGGAGCCCTCGGCTCTATAGCGCGTTTACAATACATATATTGTCTAAATTGAATTAAATGAGATCTTGTTAGATAAATAGCGGAAAAACAACTGTGGCAAACTCATTACAATGTTCCCTTATGCCGCCACACCAAGAAATGTGTGGGTCGAGGGCGACGACGACGTCAGAAGACACAAACAAGGCTTTGTTCTGCATTTTTTAGGGTTATTTACTATGTGTTGCGAAAAACAAGATTATCAATATATGTTCCATGGTGTAATTGGTGTACACCCAAGTCAATGATTGTGTTTGACATTAAACATGACATATCAGTGCTTGTGCCGCACAGCGACAAGGTCCTGGATTCGATTTTTGGGCTCTTTATGTGTGGCGTTTGCATGTTCTCACCGTGACTACGTGTGTTCTCTTCGGGTATTCCTGCTCTCTCCCACATCCAAATACATGCACCTGGAGATAGGCTGATTGGCAACACTAAATTGGCCCTAGTGTTTGAATGTGAATTGTTGAAAATGGATGAATGGATATTTAAGATTCATTAAAATGTCTTTACCGTATTTTTCGGACTAAGGCACACTTAAAATCCTTTCATTTTTTCAAAAATCAACAGTGCGCCTTATAACCCGGTGCTCCTATTGTACGGAATAATTCTGGTTGTGCTTACCGACCTCGAAGCAATTCTATTTGGTACATGGCGTAGTGATAAGTGTGACCAGTAGATGGTAGTTACACATAAGAGATACGTGTAGACTGTAATATGACGCCAGTAAACAACACCAAAACTTTAAATGTTCCATTGAAAATAAAGAACATTATACACGGCACTCAAAAATCTGTCAAAATGTTTTAGTATGACTTTGAAGCCGCACCGCTTGATGAATTGTCTGCCGATTACGGCTACCGCAGTCAGAGATACAAGTATTACTATTGTGTGTGTTTAAGCCATTAGCAGACATATTATCTGCTGTTTTGTTTCACAATATTATGCAAAACCAACTTTTCTTACCTTCTGGTAACTGCTGATGTGTATTTGGGATCTGCATAAGTCCTGAAAGTTTGCGCACGTCCGCCACTGTAGTCCGTGACGATGACGTATTCGATAAGCTTCTTCCTTTTCTCTATCTTCTTGTTATGGGGCATTCACCCTCCGCTGTTTACATTTCTAATATAAAGTACTGTAAAGTTGTAACTTATATCTCGCAATGGAAGCGCTAAAAATCACTAGTGTAGTGGGTTTACATAATTCACCCATGGAACTTGAGTAATTAGAGAGTTCCGGTAGGACGGTTTTTCACGGGACACATTTCTAGCGTTCTTGCACTAGTGAGCCACGGATGAGAAGATCTTGCTCCGTTATTGATTGAAGTAAAGTCTGAATGTCATTAAAACAGTGAGCTGAAGTAAAGTCTGAATGTCATTAAAACAGTGAGCTCCATCTTTTGACACTTCCTCCACTACCGTCTTTGCACGCGACACCGCTACAACAAAGATGACGGGGAGAAGACGCCGTCGAAGGTGAGCCACGCAAATAAGACCGCCCACAAAACGGTGAATCCTGAAGCGACCGTCACAAAGCGACTTGAAGATGGTCTGTAAAACATAATCTATGCAACATTTTGACTAAAGAACCACCATTACATGTTATGTAGACCACATGGAAATGTTTTAAATAAAAAAAATAATCATAATATGACCGAGTTATAATCCGGTGTGCCTTTTGTATGAAAAAAGACCTGAATAGACCCGCTCATCGGCATTGTGCCTTATGATCCGGTGCGCCCTATGGTCCAGAAAATACGGTAGTTAGAGCTATTCATATTGTTGGGGACAGATGCCTGTGTCCTGGAGGCATATTCAATGCATCTTATTCCGTGTAAGGACCCATTCTCACAGAGGTTTCTTTTAATTTCTTAGCGGGGAAACAGTGCAAATTGGTCAGGGTTTAATATCGACTTTTCAGCGGATCTAAAGGCACTTGAAAATACCCCAAATTTGTTGAACATTTCCCAATTTCATTTTGTCGCTAAACCATGTATTTCACATTTTCACATTGGTTTTGTCCCCCGTGAGCTTTCAATAGGAATGACTCACGCATGTGTTTTTGAGCCATACTAACGTTGCTTTTAATAGATGTTCAATCATCGCGCAGCACGCCGTCATGCTGTGCACCTTCTCAGCATCGCTGTGGAACCCATTACAAGGGTGTGGTTGCACGTGCCCATGAAGAACTGCAGGGTCTCTAACCCTGCTGACAGCTGGATGACTTATCTATGAAAATGTGACCACAGCCAATGTAGTCTCTCACCCCCCTCTTCCTGATCATTTATCGGTCTGTCTGCAGTGTGCTTGGAGAAATGCAATTGCACCGTCATTGATTTGTGTCTGTTTGAAATAAGGAGGTCCAGATGCCGTACACATGTCTAAAAGTGAGAGGTCTTTTTCTTCCCTTCTGTATAAATTCTCTAAACCTCTCTGTCTTGCACTGGCAAAGTTTAGAGGTCGATTCCTTAGCTATAGGCCACCAAATGGGGGGGCTGAGAATGTGAACATAGACAGCTGTGTGGGATGAGGGGAAGAGGGGGTGGTCGTGTGTTTTCTACCCCAGTGTTTTTCAACCACTGTGCTGGGGCACACTAGTGTACCGTGAGATATTGTCTGGTGTGACGTGAGAGATTATGTAATTTCACCTAATTGGGTTAAAAATATTTTTTGCAAACCAGTAATTATAATCCGCAAATGTGCCGTTGTTGAGCGTCTGTGCTGTCTAGAGATCAGCAGAGTAACCATGTAATACTCTTCCATATCAGTAGGTGGCAGCAGGTAGCGAATTGCTTTGTAGATGTCGGGAACATGGTTTGTTGTCGTAATCACAATATGCAGACGACAGCGGGAGGCAGCGTGAAGGTAAAAAGGTATCTAATACTTAAACCAAAAATAAACAAAAGGCAAGTGCCGCTAAGAAAATGCATTGAAGCGTGGGGATGGCTATGCAAAACGAAGCTAAAATTTAACGGAATGCTGGATGACAGCAAAGATTTACAGCGTGTGGAGCAGCAGAAGGCGTCCACAAAGTACATCCGTACATGACATAACAATCAACAACAAAATAGGAGCGCAAGACAAGAACTAAAACACTATACACAGGAAAACACCAAACAACTCCAAATAAGTCACGGCGTGATGTGACAGCTTGTGACAGTACACCTACTTTGAGACAACAGCTATAGTGATGCATGGTTGGTTATGGTTTGAATTCATATCCAACAATTGCAAGAACAACTTTTTACTGTCAATATCCGCTGCTGAGTTTAATTTTTTATTGTTTTCTGCCGGTGGTGTGCCTCGAGATTTTTTCAATGAAAAAAATGTGCCTTGGCTCAGAAAAGGGTGAAAAACACTGCTCTACCAATCAGAGGGGGGTTCATGTACTGAAAAAAACGACCCATTTCAGACCCATTTTTGGGATAGACAGGCAAATAGCGCAAGAGGAACTGGGATGCCACAGCTTCCTGTCCGCGGCTTGGAACCGAGCAAATGTCTGGCGCATGTGTTATGAATTAGCGACATATCTGTTTTTTAATACATGGTCTTCTACCTTGGTCCTGTAAACGTTAATGGGAGGAAGGGCAAATTATTTGTCGAGGAGAAGCTTCCTCTCCCCGTGGGATTAATGATAGGCTCTGTGTATGTTCACAGGAAATATGAAATAACTTTTGTTAGTGAAAGACAGAAAATAACCACTCGCGTCATATCAAGACCACCCCTTCTCGTTCCCCAAATTCATTGCCTCCTCTCTTGCTCATCCGTCACACTGTTTTTTCCCCCACCCCCGATAAGCCTATGTGTTTTCTCATTTATGATTCCACGCTGCGCCTGCTGTACTGAAGGCCCAAGGAGACATTTGGCTGCATTGTTAGTATTCCCTGTCTCCTCTAGACTTCCTGCCACTGGGTGGGCAGCAGGGAGTGGGACAAGGAGCTCTGTACAGTTGGTGATTCACCCTTCCACCTGTGATCCATCCCTTCGTTTACATCCCAAAGAGCCACCAACCTATACAATACATTTCGGTTTTGGTTAATATATGGTGTTGGTTTATTTTTAGCTCGAGTGGTCTTGCACATGTGTGTATGCGGTGGCACATGCACACCTCCTCAGGCTATGCTAAATAAAGATTGGTCTATCAGTGCTGGGGAAATGACTGCTTGGCACTGCACTGGTGGTCTGTCTTTCGTCAGGTCACACATTAGTCTCCTAACACCTGCGGTTTAGTACAGGATGTTGGCAGGTGTTAATTGCAATTGTAAAACAAGGCATGATACTAGTTTTGTTATAGTTTCAAGTTTGCTGCTTTTTAGGCCCTGTTTACACTAAGCCGGATAAGGTTATCCAGGGTAAATTACACCTAACTTTATCCGTGTCCATACACAACGATGCCACCATCTAAGACCCCCACACCCCTCTGTCCGCATGCACAGAAAATGCACGCGTCAGTCATCTCCAGTGTTTCTTTGTGTGCAAGTTCTTAAATTTAACTTATCTGAGCAATATCCAGTGTTGTGGTTAACTGAATTAACTGAAATCCAGTGTGCTGTGGGGCCCTATTGTAGTGAATCACACCTGAGCCATCATAAATTAATAAAATCTTTATTAGACATAAACAATGTGATAAAGAACATTTTACATCAATCAAACTAGGGATCTAGATATCTGGTCAGGACACTCCTCACTCTTTTGCCTTCACCTTCATTGTCCATTTGTTTATGGTGACTTTATATACTCGGGACCTAGACGTCGAGTCTGCGACATTCATGGCGGACAATAACTTGATACAGTCTGCTTTGCCAGTCCAAATGCATTCGCTGTTTTCCGTAGTTTTCCCTCGTCTTCCCTTGACGGCCAGGTAATACAAAGCACACGCTACCTTTTTATCACATCCACGGGAGTTTGCATTCTCCTTGTCTCTCCTTTGACAAATGGACAAAGTTTTTCACTAAGCAGAATCGCAGCTGACATTCGAAAGTTCTCTTGCCGTCTGAGAATTGTTGTATCCGAAATAGCTGCAATCGCTTTCTCTTAAGGTATTCATGTGTGATTTCCACAAGCGTCTGTACATGTAGAAGAATGAGAAACACAGGTATGTCTGGATGACTCTCCTTCATATTTCCAGGGGTTAGCTCCGAGTTACGAAACCGCTTTATTATGAAGCTGGCTGTGGCGCGTTCTTTCTGATGTCACTTCCTGTGTGGGGCGCGGTCTTTCTGGCGTCATTTCCTCTCCAAACTCAGTTTGTAAACGATCAATGAGTTCATACAAAGCTAAGATAGATAGATAGTACTTTATTGATTCCTTCAGGAGAGTTCCCTCAGGAAAATTTAAAGAGCCGGAGATTCAAGAAATACACGGCGCACTTAGCCGTGTACTAATTTGTCCGAGGAGGGGAACTTAAACGCTGTTTAAGTGTGGCTGAAACGGGGCTTAGGCTAAATAATTATTCGTTTAAGGGGTTAAACGACACAGTGTAGACATGGCCTTAATCTAAATATAATAAATGTGCCTTGAATGAATTGAGGGAGAGCCCAATAGAAGCCACCTTTAACATTCTAAAACTGTGTCAGAAAATACTTGGAATCAACCCAATTACATCTGTGAATCAACCGCTTTGGTACAATCCTAATATCATAATTAATACAAATGTGATTAAATAAACAACATGGAAAGACAGAGGTATTACTAAACCTCATCATATTATTAATATAAACTCCTTTAAACTGTTCAATGAATGTTATATTTGAGCTGTTTTTCAAACTTATTATACCAATAGTATGTGGTAATAGACTACATACGGTATATCCATTCATATATCACTTCAATTTGTTTTCATGTTAAAAAAGTATTTTCATGTAAAAAAAGAAACAATTTTATTTATAAAGTGTGGCGGCAGTAATCTTGCCATGGCGTTGTGCTACTATTATTTACATGTAGAGGAAACCATGATATTTCATTCAACTAAAATGCTTTTAACATGCTTTAACAGGGTGAGAGTTCAAGAGTGTTACTGCTCTGTGAAAGAAACGGTCACTCAGCCTGTTGGTCCTGGATTAATGGATTATGTAGAATAAGTACATTGAAAAAAAGCTTCAATTTATAATCTGTTTCTTCGATTAATCATTTGATGAGTGTAACTAATAACAATTGATAAAATCCGCACCACATTGAGTGCCTTGAACTTTAGGTACATGGACATAGTTTCTGCACTACTGTCGAGCGTACATGAGAGGTGTGGTGTGTGGGTGTCTTGATCCATGTGGCAGCAAAAAAGTGGATAGGTTTTATTGTTCATAAATGCACACATGCTAAAAGAGCAATTTCAATGTTGATGTTGTGCATTTATTAGAAAAAAATAATGAAAGTAATGGCAAGCAGAAAAATCATTGTTGATTTTCACTGTTTTCCCTAAAATACGCATTGAGGCTATAAAGTGTGTTTCATCGAACTAATTACTGCAGTCAATTTATAAAATAATCGATACCTGCAACCCTACTCTAATTAGAATGAGCAAACATTCGGACTCCACAGCTATCGAACCATAAGATGCGGCATAAGTCATGCATTCTTTAATGATTTTAAAATTAAGAGGATTTTACATGAATGCTAGTGTGTCTTTCACAACCTTGTAGGCACAAGTGTTACTTCAATTTTTTAACGTGACACAATGAAGTGAAGTGAATTTTATTTATATAGCGCTTTTTTCTTGTGACTCAAAGCATTTTACATAGTGAAACCCATTATTTAAGTTACATTTAAACCAGTTTGGGTGGCACTGGGAGCAGGTGGGTAAATTGCCTTGCCCAAGGACACAACGGCTGTGTCTAAGACCTTGTCTACATTAAGCCGGATAACTCATTAAACAAATAATTATTTAGCCTAAGCCCCGTTTCGGCTACACGAAATCATCGTTTAAGGTTCCCCTCCTTGGATAATTTTTTATACGGGCAAGTGCGCCGTCTATTTCTTGAATCTCCGTCTCTTAGTTTTGGATGGACTCATTGATCGTTTACAAACTGAGTTCGGAGGAGAAGTAACGCCAGAAAGACCGCGACCCACACAGGAAGTGACGTCAGAAAGAACGCGCAAGCTTCATAACAACCGTAGCTATCCACTGGAAATATGGAGGCGAGTCATCCAGACATGCCCGTGTTTCTCCTTCTGTCTGTACAGACGCTTGTTGAAATCATCAATACCTTAAGAGAAACCGATTTCAGCTATTTCTGATACAACACTTCTCAGACGGCAAGAGAACTTTCGAATGTCCAGGTCAGCTGTGATTCTACATTGCGAAAAACGTTGTCCATTTGTTGAAGGAGAGACAACGAGAATGCGGGCTCCCGTGGATGTGATTTTAAAAAAAGGTAGCGTGTGCTTTGTATTACCCGGCCATCGAGGGAAGACTACGGAAAACGGCGAATGCTTTTGGACTGGCAAAGCAGACTATCAGTTATTGTCCGCCATGTATGTCACAGACTTAACGTCTAGGTCCAGAGTATATAAAGTCACCACGCTGCCCAATCAGGCACAATCCGGCCTGTAAAGCCAAAACATTTTATTGCATTTTTGAGCTACCTTACTCTGAGCTCCAACAGTGTGTTTGCGTTCCAGATGTTTGAGCAGTTAGTCATAGTTGGTGTTTGCCTTGCCTCAGGACTTCCAGTCATAGCAGAGAATCTATTGGCTCCATATTGACTTCCTCCGGCTGTCTCCAATGGATTTGACATGGATAGCATGGTTGGGTTTGTAGTGCAAGGGGGCAGAGGGAGGGAATGTAATAAAAGCAGGAGACCCCAGAGTGAAAAAAAGAGTGAAATAAAAAAAGACTTAAATGAAGAGAGCTCAACTTGGCAAAAGCCAAATAGGTTGTCAGGGGCAACCGCCTCAACCTCGCTTCGAGAAGGCTAAGAAGCGAGATAATGTTGGAATAGGACTGAATGAGTCAAAACTAATACAACTGAAACAATACATACACAGTAAGGTGCTGTTTAAATGATTTGAGTTTCCTGGGGGCCTGCTTGGCTTTATTGCGTTTCATAGTTCCGTGTTATTCAATGCTTTAATTGTAAGACCAAGAACGACATTAATTTGTTTAATTCACTAGAGTATAACAGCCATCCTCTGGAAAGGATAAGGCTTATTAGGTCTGATGGCCCTCCTGTCATATTACCTAACGTGGCTGTGATAGATAGACAGGATTCTGTGTTTGCATTCATACTATATAGTTAGGCACATTCCCAGGCCCTGTATGTTGCAGTAAACCATTAAAGTACCAGTAGTGGAAAAACAAGTTGACTTTATATGCTTGATTGTGTTTAATTGTATCCATTAAACCAGGGGTGTCAAACTCATTTACATTGAGGGCCACATCGCAGTAATGGCTGCTTTCAGAGGGCCGCTTTTTAAAAATGTATTTACATTATGCATGCGGGTAATAACCTGTGTAAGGCTGCAGCTAACGATTATTTTTCTATTGATTAATCTATAGATTAGTTTTTTCGATTAATCGGTTAATCTATAGATTATTTTTCGATTAATCTATAGATTATTTTTCCTTTTGCCGATTATTTTTTATTTTATTTTATTTAAAATGAAGATGAAAAAATAAATGTAGGCCAGTTTTTTCAAAAGGCATGGCTTTTATTTACAAAAAAAAAAAAGTATGGCCACTCAGTCAACATTGACAACAACATGACAAAATATTCTGTAACAATGTAAACATTTAAAACTTTTAACATTTAACAAAATTAAAAGTAGCTTATTTGCTTTTTAATGTGCAAATATAAAAGTAAACA
This sequence comes from Entelurus aequoreus, assembly GCF_033978785.1. Taxonomy (NCBI): domain Eukaryota; kingdom Metazoa; phylum Chordata; class Actinopteri; order Syngnathiformes; family Syngnathidae; genus Entelurus; species Entelurus aequoreus. Next base: position 33,360,259 of record NC_084746.1, on the reverse strand, counting down.
TCCAGTGCAAATCTTAATATTCTGCAATAGTATAAGCATTTCAAAAGTAAAAGTATTGCTTATTTTGCTTTAAAATGTGCAAAAATAAAGATAAACATCCAATACAAAAAAGTGCAAAACGAAATATTCTGTAACAACAGTGTAAACATTTCAACAAAAGTGAAAGTATTGCTTATTTGCTAAAATGTGCAAAAATAAAGATAAACATCCAATACAAAAAAGTGCCAATGTAAATATTCTGGAGCACTGTAAACATTAAGTATTGCTTTTAAAATGTGCAAAATAAACATCCAGTCCAACACAGTACACAATAACCAATTCTACTCATTCCAGTGAGTGACTAACAGTTGTAATGAAGAAAGGTTAGCATGTCTACATGCTCTGGGGTGAGGCTGATTCTTTTCTTGTTTACAATATTCCCAGCAGCTGAAAATAGGCGCTCAGAAGGGGTCGATGTGGCTGGAACTGAGAGGTAATTAGCCTTCACCTCAAGCCAGGACTGCGAGTGAGCTGAGCTGCAGTTTAAGTTTCTAGAAGGTCAACGGGCTCATAGTGATGTTACTAGTAGTTGACTGGGAGGTGTTTATTATCATTAGGGGAGAGTCTGCTGCCTGATGCTCACCTGCTAAACACCTATCTGCTCCACGCTGAAGCGCTGACTACATGCGCTCTGAATACGCACTGCTGATTGGCTGTTAACGCTCTGAATACGCACTGCTGATTGGCTGTCAGCGCTTTCTGTGTACCAATCAGATGGTTGTGTGGGTGGGACAATGCTGCGTGCTGAGACAGAGGCAGAAGGAGCAAAGCAGCTTGTTAAGACTTTAGCTTTAGCTTAGAAACTCGTTCGGTACACCCCTGTACCGAACCGAAAGCCCCGTACCGAAACGGTTCAATACAAAACACGTACAGTTACACCCCTAGCAGATACAAATGACACATTCATGTTTTTGTGTAATGATGACAACGTATGCTCACGCGGACGATTAACTAGTTGATGGTTGATGGTTTTCTTTTCAAATTTTCGTTCATAGCCGTTGTGCTGCTATGATAGGCCATTTCCGCTTGACACAGTGTGCATACAACATTATTAGGCCGTGTCTTGAAATACTCCCACACTTTTGACGACTTTTGGCGTGCTTTTTCCCCCTCGCTCGCACCGTCTGCTTTGCGCTCCGCCATGACAGTAGTGTGACGTAAATATGCGACGCGTCGACGCACAAAAACGGCGTCGACGTATTTACGTAACCGACTACGTCGACGCGTCGTTTCAGCCTTAAACCTGTGATTAATCATGATTAATTGAAATGCATATGCATTTCATTATTAATTTTTTTTATGTATAACTTACTTTAAAATCATAAAGGTGAAAAGCAGATATTTAACTATTTGTTTTTATCTCACAAAAATTGCAATACAGTATATAATAATATAATTGGCATGATCAGATAATATTAAAGTTTAAAATATGCATATTTTTCTGTCAAAATTGAAAGAATGCATTTAGTTTAAAAAAATAAATAAAATGATAAAAAATATATATATATATACACTACCGTTCAAAAGTTTGGGGTCACATTGAAATGTCCTTATTTTTGAAGGAAAAGCACTGTACTTTTCAATGAAGATAACTTTAAACTAGTCTTAACTTTAAAGAAATACACTTTATACATTGCTAATGTGGTAAATGACTATTCTAGCTGCAAATGTCTGGTTTTTGGTGCAATATCTACATAGGTGTATAGAGGCCCATTTCCAGAAACTATCACTCCAGTGTTCTAATGGTACAATGTGTTAGCTCATTGGCTCAGAAGGCTAATTGATGATTAGAAAACCCTTGTGCAATCATGTTCACACATCTGAAAACAGTTTAGCTCGTTACAGAAGCTACAAAACTGACCTTCCTTTGAGCAGATTGAGTTTCTGGAGCATCACATTTGTGGGGGTCAATTAAACGCTCAAAATGGCCAGAAAAAGAGAACTTTCCTCTGAAACTAGACAGTCTATTCTTGTTCTTAGAAATGAAGGCTATTCCACAAAATTGTTTGGGTGACCCCAAACTTTTGAACGGTAGTGTATATATATATATATATATATATATATATATATATATATATATATACCTACCGTATTTTTCGGAGTATAAGTCGCTCTGTAGTATAAGGCGCGCTCGCCGAAAATGCATAATAAAGAAGGAAAAAAACATATATAAGTCGCACTGTAGTATAAGTCGCATTTTTTGGGGAAATTTATTTGATAAAACCCAACACCAAGAATAGACATTTGAAAGGCAATTTAAAATAAATAATGAACAACAGGCTCCAGCCCTTTTTTTTCTCTTTCTATCCTTTTTTTCTCTTTCTATCCCCTCCTGTTTCGGCCCGGCTGCACCAAATGATAATATAAATACATTTAATAACGTCAAATACAAATAAAGCAACAAGAGAAGTAGCCTACACTTCTCTTTTGTAAAGTAAATCTGAACAGCTGATATGGGCATCTACATCAACTATATGATTTGCCTGAGAAGCTGGACAGGACACAAAAAAAAGAACAGGCTGAATAAGTGTATGTTATATGACGCATCAATAACCAAATGAGAACGTGCCTTGTATGTTAACGTAACATATTATGGTAAGAGTCATTCAAATAATTATAACATATAGAACATGCTATACGTTTACTAAACAATCTGTCACTCCTAATCGCAAAATCCTATGAAATCTTATACGTCTAGTCTCTTACGTGAATGAGCTAAATAATACTATTTGATATTTTACGGTAATGTGTTAATAATTTCACACATAAGTCGCTCCTGAGTATAAGTCGCACCCCCGGCCAAACTATGAAAAAAAACTGAAAAATACGGTATATATATATATATATATATATATATATATATATATATATATAAATATATATAAATATATATGTATAATTCTTTTTATTGAAACCCATTTTCTCCAGGTTTCCACATAAAATTATGTGAAAAGAACTGGCCCCCGGGCCTTGAGTTTGACGTATGTGCATTAAACCATATATACTTGTATTTACAATCGGTAAAATATGTGAAAATGCCGTCTAAAAGTCAGTCAGCCATTTTGAATATTCTGCTCCAAACGTCTTCGGTAATTTCTGTAGTTTGACGTCACTGGAATAACACTACCACACACTGACCATAGTATCAGATCAGTCATTATGGACATAGGCAAAAATTAGAGAGAGATGTACTGTCTATCATTCACAATCCTTATATAAGACATGAACACATGTTTTTCTTTTTTCTAAGTTATACATAAATGAATAAATGCATAAAAAGTCAGCTAACAAAGTAATCGATGGAGGCTCTTTTTCATTCACAAAACCCTCTAAATAACCATCCAAAATTCACCAACTATACTCTACATACATATTGTGACCTGAATATTAACATACATATTGTGACCTGAATATTAACCAAATATTAGCAATGTTGTTATTGTATGCGCTAACGCAGACAAACTATTTTTAGCGGCGGATTGACAACACACAGCTCAGTAGCCCTCTGCTGCTGTACAGTGAGCTGGCCACGATGTCCTACTGCTCCCGCATCATTGCATCTCGGCTCGTCAAAGTTATTCTAGATTATAAATGCATCTCATTTGGATAATAGGAGGATTTCACCATTTATTTTAGAAGTTGTTCATCTGTGACATTCAATGTATACCAGGAGATGAAGACAAACACACACACAGAACCAAAGACAGTGTCTGCAGGGAGACAACAGGAGGATTTCCCCATTTATCTAGAAGTTGTTCATCTGTGACATTCAATGTATACCCGGAGATGGAGACAAACACACAGAACCGAAGACAGTGTCTGCAGGGAGACTTTTCCTTGTTAAACCTTTCGTGTGCATCATGCTACATGATGCTTAGTGTTTCACTAAAGCTGGATCTGTTTAGCAGAGCTTCTAAAATGTTTATTTAGGATCAACAATATACGTTTCTGGATCATAACTTTCCCAAAGTAATTCTTGTTGTCTCTCCCTTGTCTCTCCTAAATCCTGCATTATTTGCATTGTTGGTGATGAAGGGATCGTTGGCTCCTACCTCTACGTCACTCAATGACATGTCTGGATCGCTCATTAATCTCTCAAAATGGCTCGGGAATCTCAGGCCCCTTCTACACTAAGCTGGATAAGGTTATCCAGGGTAAATCCCACCTAACCTTATCCGTGCCCACACGCAACAACATGTACAAATTTATCCAAGGAAGGTTACCTTAAACGATGGTTTAGTGTGGCTGACACGATGCTTAGGCTAAATAGTTATTGGTTTAAGGGGTTATCCAAATTAGTGTAGACATAGCCTCAGTGAGATTGATACTATACAGTATTTGGATCATATCTATTTACTCGCAAATTTGTCTTTCGGTGTCATACATCAGATATATATAATATTAGCTTCAATATAGAGGCAACTGTTTTTTCCACTCTACTGGTACTTTAAGGGGCCATGTTTGCCGATGGAGGGTCCAGCGTGAGCTTTGAGGGTCCAGCGTGAGCTTTGTGGCTGCAGTGAGGCTGTTAAGTGAGGAGGACCACGGGCCGGACACTGTCCCTCATTAAAATGACCTGCTCTCTGCTACAGTAGACCCATAAAACCACGCTTTAATGTTCTTAGCAGAAGAACGCCGCAATTTGCCCACAGTTCCATGGCCATAAAAAAGCGAATTGAATTCCATAAGAATGATCTGCTGTCATAGCTCATGGCACCAGCTGTCTGACTGTGTTTAAATGAAACCCCTGGGCGTCAGTTTGCTAGTGTGTTCCACATGCTACAATGATCCTAAAAGCATGGCTCCCACTGGTCTACTTGAACAGAGGAGACTGGCCTACAATGAGGTGGACATTTGTTCGGACAACATTGAGGATCTTAGTGTTTGACGCTATTGTCATTGATTTATGTTTTTTGGGGGGATTTCTCATGCTACCTCTCTACCGTCTCATGTGTCATTTTCAGTCCAAATTACTTGAGGAATTTAGCTGAATGTATGCCTCATAAAATGATCATTTACTACACTACAGTACGCTGCTATTGTCGCAGTGCATGGCAGCAACCACCCCTCCCTGGACACCCCATCTCCTCTTTGTTTTTGGGCAGTAAACTCCATGCGCAGCTGCTATGGAAGCCCCACTTGGGGGGTTCTGCAATGTTCATGACCCCTTTAATGTGGATTCCAGCAGGGCAAAAAGACAAATGTTTGTGCTTCCATGTCTTCTCGGTATCCCTGGTCACTGCCGCAGCTGTCATGATTTCCTCTCCCTGCTTGTACCTTTGAAGCACAATATCCAGCTCGCTTGCCGGCCTTACGTTATCCAGTGTTATTTTGACAGAAGCCTCAAAAATCCTAATTTACGACATATAAAACAGGCTAAAAGTTTGGACACACCTTCTCATTTAATGCGTTTTCTTTATTTTCATGACTATTTACATTGTAGATTTTCACTGAAGGCATCAAAACTAAGAATGAACACATGTGGAGTTAGGTACTTAACAAAAAAATATTAAATAACTTAAAGACATGTTTGATATTTTAGTTTCTTCAAAATCGCCACCATTTGCTTTGATTACTGCTTTGCACACTCTTGACATTCTCTCGATGAACTTCAAGTCCACCTGTGAAGTGAAAACCCTTTCAGGTGACTACCTCTAGAAGCTCATCGAGAGAATGCCAAGAGTGTGCAAAGCAGTAATCAGGGCAAAGGGTGGCTATTTTGAAGAAACTAGAATATAAAAGCATGTTTTCAGTTATATCACCTTTTTTTATTAAGTACATAACTCCACATGTGTTCATTCGTAGTTTTGATGCCTTCAGTGACAATCTACAATGTAAATAGTCATGAAAATAAAGAAAACACATTGAATGAGAAGGTGTGTCCAAACTTTTGGCCTGCACTGTATGAAACAGCAACGTTTTATGTAGCAATTGCAGTGTAGTCCAGGCCTATATGTGTAAATGAATCAGACCGGACCGCAAAGTTGCAAGAAACTCTAAGATCCCTACCAAAATACCATAGCACTCCTGTCATAGAGGACCTTTGACTGGCGTCTTTCACTCCTGTCATATAGAGGATATTTGACGAGATTTTTTGCAGGACATTCCAAAAAGCAAACTGAGAGTGAGGCGTGCTTTGACTAGTGTAAACTTGCTGCTTCTGTTTTAACGTATCATTTATCACTGTAGTATTGTCCCGATACCAAAAGTACCGGTACTTTTCAGAGGCGGTATAGTACCGAATATGATTCATTAGTATCGCGGTACTATACTAATACCGGTATACCGTACAACCCTAAATCACTGTGTTGTATACATCTGGTGAAGTACATGTTTAAGGTATGTCAGGCCTTGCATTGGCATTCTGTGCAAATTAATAATACTTTAATAGTCCCGGTCCTTAGCTTTCAGAGTTGTCTCTTATATTGTCCTTCATATGAAACACGTAAGCCTCGTTTGTATGCTGCTCACTCATTCTGAGGGCCAATGCAAATCTTATTTACACTTGCTGGGGTTTTGTAGCGTTGCCCAGCACGGTGGAAAGTGTTCTCCATGTTTTTTGGCCAATCTGCAGAGACTACACCAACTGAGTCTCTGATAAATGGTTCTTTTAATGTGACAGCTGAAAGACGCACCCCCTCCCCCATCCAGTTTTCACCGTGAACCAGGATACTTGTAGAGCTTCGTCCACCCGTTCCCAACCCCCTACTCTTTCTTCTTTCTTTTGATACTTCTCTTCTCTGTGGTGTGAAAACTGATAGGCAGCCGACTGCTTCAGGTTGTTTTTTTTCCAAACAACAAATTGGTAGTAGTAGAGGTGTGGCTTCAGGCAAAGTGGGAAAGCAGCAGCAAGGGAGGGCCCTTTTGCTGCAAAGCTAAAAGCAGTCAAGCTCATGCCGGTTGTGAGACCTTGCTCAAAGGGATTTGTTATGGGGATGATCTTTGACCCGTTTAACGCCCACATTATGTAAATAAGCGTAGAACACAGAGGGATGATAGTCTTATTATCATACAAATGCACAGGGTTTATTCTTGAGATCATAAAAGTGCTTGAAGCTAAATTGATCACAGACAACATCTACAACCTGATGCTCCTTTTGAACATCTCAAACTTCAGGCAATTACCCAGCAGTGCTGAAAACAAGGACGACAAACCTGTTGTCATGTAATTGAGCTTCCTCCCATATGTTGTTATACGGCAGTGGTTGGTAAGGTAACGAGATCTCTCCCCGCCCCGTCGTACATCCCACCCCCATCCAAAGCAATGTTATTGTCCCTGTGCACAAAGGATGAGGGGGATGTGTAATATAAGATGAAGCAGCACACTGAGGTTCATGGACAACGCCCTTTCCCAGACTGTATCAGCGTGTATTAGATGTCAGTTTCAGGAGGTGTTAACTTTCAATTTCAATCAAAAGAAACAATCTGGGGATAGACTTAGCATGCTGCTACTTGTTGATTCTGTGCTTTGCTTCAGGTTTGAACCTTTTAAAATCATGTCGCTTTCTATAAATAGTCTGCGCTCAATGATTTTTTTTCAGTTTTCCTTACTTGTTTAAACTAATGACTCTTCACTGGCTTCCTCATCTCTTCCTGTTTACCTCAAGTAGGACCTAATCTTTTTCATAAATAATTTTTTATACCATTTCTCATTTATTGTGTTAGAAAAGTGCAGTTACAGTGTATGTGTAAAAAGAAAATAATATGCATAATAGCATTTCTTAGAGGCACATGTGCTGTCAAAGACAGGTGTGGACAAAAACAGAACTACACCGAAGGTTATCCAGGGTAAATCCCACCTAACCTTATCCTTGTCCACACACACACAATGGTCGTTTAAAGGCCTACTGAAACCCACTACTACCGACCACGCAGTCTGATAGTTTATATATCAATGATGAAATCTTAACATTGAAACACATGCCAATACGGCCGGGTTAACTTATAAAGTGCAATTTTAAAATTCCCGCCACACTTCCGGTTGAAAAACTCCTTTGGATATGATTTATGCGCGTGACGTCACAAAATCCACGGAAGTGGTTGGACCCCATCGAACCAGATACAGAAACCTCTTGTTTTCTTCGACAAAATTCCACAGTATTCTGGACATCTGTTTTGGTGAATCTTTTGCAACTTGTTTAATGAACAACGGAGGCTGCAAAGAAGAACGTTGTAGGTGGGATCGATCGGTGTATTAGCGGCTAAGTACAATACTTTACAGCAACACAACAAGGACTACTTACTACGCCTAGCCGATGCTTGCCGCCAAACCCACGGATGAAGTCCTTCGTCGCGCTGTTGATCGCTGGAACGCAAGTGAGCACGGCTGTTGATGGGAAGATGATGTTTTTATCATAGTTCTGTGAGGTCCGGTTGCTAAGTTGATAAATTATCCTTAGCGTCGTTAACAACAGCATTGTTAAGCCTTACCAGGCTATTTATTTTGTTTCTATCTTCATTTGAGAACGATGCTATCACGTTAGCTCAGAAGCTAAGTGTGTCACCGATGTATTGTCGTGGAGATAAAAGTCACTTTAAATGTCCATTTCGCGTTCTCGACTCTCATTTTCAAGAGGATATAGTATCCGAGGTGGTTTAAAATACAAATCCGTGATCCACAATAGAAAAAGGAGAGAGTGTGGAATCCAATGAGCCAGCTTGTACCTAAGTTACGGTCAGAGCGAAAAAAGATACATCCATCACTGCCTCTCTAGTCATTCACTGTAACGTTCCTCATCTACAAACCTTTCATCTTCGCTCAAATTAATGGGGTAATCGTCGCTTTGTCGCTCCGAATCTCTCGCTCCATTGTAAACAACGGGGAATTGTGAGGAATACTAGCTCCTGTGACGTCACGCTACTTCCGGTACAGGCAAGGCTTTTTTTATCAGCGAGCAAAAGTTGCGAACTTTATCGTCGATTTTCTCTACTAAATCCTTTCAGCAAAAATATGGCAATATCGCGAAATGATCAAGTATGACACACAGAATGAATCTGCTATTCCCGTTTAAATAAAAAAAATTCAGTTCAGTAGGCCTTTAAGACCCCCGCCCCCTTCCGTCCGCCGGCGCAACGCGACCCAGTACGCATGCACACGTCATAGTCACCTCCAGTGTTGCTTTGTGTTTAAGTTCTCAAATTAAATTTAACTTATCTGAACAATATCCAGTGTTGTGGTATTTCAACTAACTGGAATCCAGTGCGCTGTGGGGCTCTATTGTAGTGAATCACACCTGAGCCATCATGAATTAATCAAATATTTAATAGACATGTGATAAAGATCATTTGACAACAATCAATCTAGGGATCGAGATATCAGGTCAGGACACTCCTCACTCTTTTGCCTTCACCTTCATTGTCCATTCGTTTTTGGTGACTTTATATACCGTATTTTCCGCACCATAAGCCGCACCTAAAAACCACAATTTTTGTCAAAAGCAGACAGTGCGGCTAATAACCCGGTGCGCCTTATATATGGATTAATATTCATATTTATTTTCATAAGGTTTAGGTCTCGCAACTACGGTAAACAGTCGCCATCTTTTTTCCCCGTAAAAGAGGAAGCGCTTCTTCTTCTACGGTAAGCAACCGCCCCCATAGAAGAGGAAGCGCTTCTTCTTCTACTGTAAGCAACCGCCAAGGTGAGCACCCGCCCCCGGAGAAGAAGAAGCTCGCGGGTATTTAATTTCATTTGTTTTTCTGTAAAGACAACAAAATGTCTCCTACTAAGAGACACGCGTACAAGGTTCCACTGGCTTTTGATATTCATGTGAACCGCACTGTGGATACAACGGGAACACGTACGGTGAATATTCGCACCACAGGGAATGAGAAGTCGTCCTACTGTGGTTCTAGCTTGCCATGCTAACGGCCAGAAACTTCCACCCACGGTGATATTCAAAAGGAAGACCTTGCCAAAAGAGAACTTTCCAGCCGGCGTCATCATAAAAGCTATCTCGAAGGGATGGATGGCTGAAGAAAAGATGAGCGAGTGGTTGATAGACGTTTACGCGAAGACACCGGGTGACTTTTTTCACGCAGCGCCGTTCCTGTTGATCTACGACTGCATGCGCGTCCACATCACAGATGGTGTCAAAAAACAAGTGAAGCACACCGAAGAAGAATAATTCGAGGGATTTGTAGATGAGTAATAACTTCAGAAAGTGAGCTTTAAATGTTTATTTTGTGTGTTGTGTGACATTAACGTATGAGCAACGTTGAGTTATTGATGTTGCTATTGCTCTGCACTATTTTGAGTGTTACTATTTTTGTGATTGCACATTTGCACATTATATTTTGGGAGTGAACAGAGTTGTTAGAACGCTGGTTTGTAATATATTATTAAAGTTTGACTGACCTATCCGACTGTTTTGTTGACATTCCCTTTAGCGTAGCGTAGGTGCGGCTAATAGCACGGGGCGGCTAACAGGTAAACAAAGTTTTGAAATATGCCGTTCATTAAACGTGCGGCTAATAACACGGGGCGCCTTATGGTGCGGAAAATACGGTACTCTGGATCTAGACGTTGAGTCCGCGACATACATGGCGGACAATAACTGATACAGTCTGCTTTGCCAGTCCAAATGCATTCGCTGTTTTCCGTAGTCTTCACTCGATGGCCAGGTAATACAAAACACATTCTACCTTTTTTATCACATCCACAGGAAGAAGAGACAAAGTTTTTTGGTAAATAGAATCACAGCTGACTTCTTGCCGTCTGAGAAGTGTTGTATCCGAAATAGCTGCAATTGCGCATTTCCTTCACTTAAGGTATTCATGTGTGATTTCCACAAGCGCTTGTACATGTAGAAGAATAAGAAACACGGGCATGTCCGGATGACTCGCCTCCATCTTTCCAGTGGTTAGCTCCGGTTGTTATGAAGCTGGTTGTGGCGCGTTCTTTCTGATGTCACTTCTTGTGTGGGGCGCAGTCTTTCTGATTTCACTTCCTCTCCGAACTCAGTTTGTAAACGATCAATGAGTCTATACAAAGCTAAGAGCCAGAGATTCAAGAAATAGACGGCGCACTCACCCGTGTAAAAAATGATCCAAGGAGGGGAACTTAAATGATAGATTAGTGTGGCTAAAACAAGGCTTAGGCTAAATAATTATTCGTTTAAGGGGTTATCCGGCTTAGTGTAGACATAGCCTTAGCGTTAAAACTATGGACACATAAAACGGCGTGTTCCTAGCAGAGCTTCCGAAAAACTCGTTAAATTTCAGCACTAAAGCTAGATTTTGGGTACTTCAGATCTGAGAATATCAAAAGATTTCAATATGGAACTAAGTTAAAGGGAAACTTCGGTTTTTTTCAACCTGGGCCCTGTTTTCATAATTTTTTCTGTATATGTGAGTGCTGGATAAAACATTTTTTGAGGTCGCGCCAGTATTGAGCAGGGCAGGCAGCCTCCAGCCCAGCTAACGCTCGTACACAGGGCAACTGGCTCTCGTCAAAATTCGGCCTATAAACATGCATTTTTTTCACACTGACAGGCTCAGATAGTTACAATGAGTGTCCGACAACATACTAGAAAGGAGAAATTAACGTATGTCTCTACCTTTAGCTGGAGATCGCTGTTTGTTGTGAGCTGTGTCCAAATCTCACCACGCTACAAATCTCGTTCCGAAATCTCGCGATAACTCGCGACAAAACACCGGTGGAAAAACAGTTACCTGACCAAAAATTCAGCCATGACAGACAAACAAACAAACTTTTCTATAAAACTAAAATAACAGTCTTCGGTAATCCAACAGAAAATCACTTCAGTCATCTCTCTTCACCTCAGTCAGGTAACTGTTTTTCCACCGGTGTTTTGTCGCGAGTTATCGCGAGATTTCGGAACGAGATTTGTAGCGTGGTGAGATTTGGACACAGCTCACAACAAACAGCGATCTCCAGCTAAAGGTAGAGACATACGTTAATTTCTCCTTTCTAGTATGTTGTCGGACACTCATTGTAACTATCTGAGCCTGTCAGTGTGAAAAAAATGCATGTTTATAGGCCGAATTTTGACGAGAGCCAGTTGCCCTGTGTACGAGCGTTAGCTGGGCTGGAGGCTGCCTGCCCTGCTCAATACTGGCGCGACCTCAAAAAATGTTTTATCCAGCACTCACATATACAGAAAAAATTATGAAAACAGGGCCCAGGTTGAAAAAAACCGAAGTTTCCCTTTAATACTGTGATGTCTTGCAAAACACAACGGTTTAAATATAGGTGACAAAAATGCGGCTTGAATCGTTGAGGTGAGTTATATGCTTTTTACAATTTAATTTAGACCAGCCCAAGTGAGGCATGTGTCTACAAACCAAAACACATTTTTTATGTGTTAATAAAGTCTGCATTTCGTAATACATGGGACCCAAAAGTTCTTGTCAAAGCCCTTTGGAAGTCATATGTGCTTGATTCAAACCATATGTTGTCGAGTCATGAAAGGGTTCTAGAGCAACAGACACAGCTGGCTGACAGTCTGTGATCTCAAACCTTGTAGGCTGTGTTTTGCTGATCTTCCCCTCACCAAAGCACGACCTCCTCGAACAAAGTATTTGCCCTCAGATGACGCACCGCTGCTTAAAAGCGGTCGTTCAGGCTTGCCCAAGAAAGCAAATGGATTCAGTGTTGATGTTGTATGAATGTTAATCGTGGTTGTCTTTGAGGGACATATCCTCGACGCTCCCATATAGTGTTGGCAAAATTACAGTCCACATTGGCAATTAGGTGGCCATGGACAGCTAAGTTACAGCCCGTCCGCCTTCAGAACTGATCATTAGCACTTCTAACACCTGGGGATATTAAGGTTTGTTTTACGGCTCCCATCAACAAGCATGCAGGGTTGTGGATTATTGAATTCATATAATGTGAGTTATTAGGCCCTACATCTTTTAGCGTCCACGTCGTGGTATCTGTCTGGTGTGTTCCTAGAGGAAATAGAGCTGGTGAGGAGATCATATTGGCTAATAAGCAGATGTGTCATGGACTGACCTCCGGAGATATTACAACAAGTAAAACTTTATTGTAGCTGGAATTTTTTTTATCATCATCATCACAGGGGTGACTTTATTCCATCTGAGCATGCTCACGCATCTGGTGGGTTCATTAAGGACGTAAGGCATCCATATTAACCCACATATAAGACGACCCATCTTTTTCCTGACAAAAGGGACTGTTTTCAATAACTGGTGCAATAAAGTGAGGCGCCAGTGTGGTTGGTCAGACTCAAGAACAGCTGATTATTCCAATGCAGATCATGTTCAGTCCAGTTCCATTAAAGGGGTCATATCATGATTTTTTTTTCTACATTTAAAACACTTCCTTGTTATCTACATTACATATAATGGTGGTTATTTGGTTTTACAGACTGCTTGAGCCGCTTTTTGACCATTTCTTCATGATGTGCCGTTTTGTGGGCGGTCTTATATACGTGCCTCCACTTCGACTGCGTCTTCTCCCCGCCCACTTTGTTGTAGATTTTAGCGCATCCGTAGCGAGTCTATTGACAGATTGATATAAATGAGAACCATACGCTACTTTGGAAATGGCAACAGTAGACACAGTCTTCCCCACAACAAAAGGATATAGAGAAAAAAGGCACTTATTGACTACAGCGCGGACTACAATGGTGGACGTGCACAAGGCACTCTGCGTACATTTATACCATTTATGGCAGGGTTTCCCAGAGACTCCCAAGATACCTGTGGCAGTGGGGTGCGTGGTTATGGGCGTTTACTGCTGCCTTTACTGTGATGGGATGTCCTGCTGCTCCCGCATCATCGCGTCTCAGCTCGTCAGTTATGAATCATGCCACTCATCTTGATAATCGGAGGATTTAGCTTTGAATCTAGAAGCTCTTCACCTGTGACATTCAATATATACCTGGAGATGGAGACAAACGCACACAATGGGAAGACAGTGTGTGCAGGGAGACTTCCTTGTTAATCCTCCGCGTGAGTCATGATTAATTGTTAATCCAAACAAAACAGGATATTGGGATAATATAGACATCCTATCAATTGTCATCAAAGTTAAATAAGACATTGTATAGTAAGCTATCATTTTATTATGTTTGTACTTTGTATTTCTTGTTTAGCACTGAGCAATACTGCTACATAATACTATAGTGTTTCATTAAAGCTGCATCTGTTTAGCACACAGCTTCTAAAACTTGTAGATCATCCTCTTTATATTCAGGATCAACAATATCTCCGTGAGTATTGATACTATTTTGATCATATCTATTCGCAAACTTTGGAAGTCTTTAGGTGTCATAAATCAGATATATATGATAATAGCTTCAATATAGAGGCAACTTGTTTTTCCACTCTACTGGTACTTTAAAAATAGCGTTAAGACTTTGTGTGATTTATTCTGGGGGCTACAATATACTGTATTACTATAATTTGTTTTTCAGAAAAAAAAACTTATTTTTAAGGTGTGGCGGTAATGAAAATGTTGTGGCGGTAATGAAAATGTTGTGGCGGCGCGCCACCTTCAACTACATTACGGCGATGTGTTAAGTCACAACCTGTGCACATTCCAAACAGCTAGTTTGACGGAAGTAGAAAGGAAGGTAATATTTTTTAAATAACTATCCCCACAATGCCTGCACGGTTTGATTTCAAATTTCTGGGACTTATGCAGATCCCAAATACTCATCAGCAGGTAGCATTAGGTAAGAAAAGTTGGTTTTGCATAAAAGGGCCCATTTAACACATTTTCAAGTTCTTTAACTTTAGCTGCCTTGTTATGTTTTTCACTCTCTAATTCATAAACATTCCGTTCATTCTTGTGGCTATATCGTAAAAAAGGACGAAGGGGTTTTTTAGAATTTCTCGGAAACAAATGCAGTATTATATTTGGGTCAGTGAGGTATTTCATAAGCAGTAAGTGCTAAGAAAAGTGCAATTACTCTCTATTATCATATATGTCTGATTTATGACACCAAAAGACTTCCAAAGTTTGCAAATAAATAGATATGATCAAAATAGTACAATCTTATGGAGATTCCCGAGCCATTTTGAGAGAAAATGAGAAGGCCAGTCACGCTAGGAACCAAATATCCCTTCCCTATCAACAACAATGCTAATCAAGCAGACTTTGTGAGAGCCAACGATTACTTTTTGAAAAATTATGATGCAGGACCTTATATTTTTGAGCCCGAACACAAAAAGGATGAGCAATACGTTTTAGCAGCCGAGTGACGGATGCAGTTTCATTGTGGTACTAGCATGGGCAGCATCGCTAGGTGCTAAACATACAAATTAACCATAACAAACCAGAATAATACAAACACTGACTGTAATATGTGCACTCTCGCTGGGATGCCTACCGACGGGATGCTCACATACCGTATTTTTCGGATTATAAATCAGTTTTTTTCATAGTTTGGCCGTGGGTGCGACATATACTCCGGAGCGACTTATGTGTGAAATTATTAACACATTACCGTAAAATATCAAATAATATTATTTATCTCATTCTCGTAAGATTTGAAGCAAATGGCAGCAATTGTCACACACACGTCAGCAATAGTCACTCACAGGTCAACCAATAAGAATTCGGTGGGGGAGAGTCATGGCAGAAGTGCATTTTGGGTCATGGGATGCTAACTGCTATATGCTACTGCCGTAGCTATTAAAATGAATCACATCAACATTGGAGGTAACTTATAAAAACTGAGAAGGACTGAACAAAAATGGCACCGAAAAGGAAATCATATACTGCAGATTACAAGCTGGACGTAGTGAAATATGCAGCAGAGAACGGCAATCAAGCAGCAGAAAGAAAGGACATACCAGAGGCAACACCGGGGAGGAAGATTTAATCGGATTTAGCGATCGGGAGTGACAGATTGTTTGATAAACGTATAGCATGTTCTATATTTTATAGTTATTTGAATGACTCTTACCATAATGTGTTACGTTAACATACCAGGCACGTTCTCAGTTGGTTATTTATGCGTCATATAACGTACACTTATTCAGCCTGTTGTTCACTATTCTTTATTTATTTTAAATTGCCTTTCAAATGTCTATTCGGGACGGCGTGGCGAAGTTGGTAGAGTGGCCGTGCCAGCAATCGGAGGGTTGCTGGTCACTGGGATTCAATCCCCACCTTCTACCATCCGAGTCATGTCCGTTGTGTCCTTGGGCAAGACACTTCACCCTTGCTCCTGATGGCTGCTGGTTAGCGCCTTGCATTGCAGCTCCCGCCATCAGTGTGTGAATGTGTGTGTGAATGGGTGAATGTGGAAATACTGTCAAAGCGCTTTGAGTACCTTGAAGGTAGAAAAGTGCTATACAAGTATAACCTATTTATCATTTATTCTTGGTGTTGGATTTTATCAAATAAATTTCCCCCAAAAATGCGACTTATACTCCAGTACGACGTATATATGTTTTTTTCCTTCTTTATTGTGCATTTTCGGCCGGTGCGACGTATACTCCGGAGCGATTTATAGTCCGAAAAATACGGTAATTCCGTTCAGATAACGATTCCATCGCAATCCTCACAAAGGGTTAAAAAAAGTTTCTGCAGGTCTTGTGGGGTCCGTCTCGCCATTTCGCGGATAAGTGAAAGTCGACCAGCCTGTCGGTCCATGGCCACATTTGTCTACTCCCAGGTTAGAGATGCATGAATCATAATCTAGAATAGGGCTGCAACTAACAACTAATTTGATAATCGGTTAATCTGTCGATTATTACTTCGATTAATCGATTAATAATCGGATAAGAGACAAACTACATTTCTATCCTTTCCAGTATTTTATTGAGAAAAAAAAGCCTACTGGCACCATACTTATTTTAAATATTGTTTCTCAGCTGTTTGTACATGTTGCAGTTTATAAATCAAGGTTAAAAAAAAAAAAAAATAAATAAAATAAAATACAAAATAAAATGTAGCCTCTGCGCATGCGCATAGCATAGATCCAACTAATCGATGACTAAATTAATCGCCAACAATTTTTATAATCGATTACATGTAATCGATTTAATCGATTAGTTGTTGCAGCCCTAATCTAGAATGTACTTTTAGCAAGTTTGAGACGAAGCAGAAGCAGCCGTCGGCTCACTGTGTAAACAATAGCAGCGTAAGCTAGCATTAGCTCACTGCTATCAATGTGCCGCTAAAATAGTTTGTTTGCATTGGCGCTTATAATAACAATATCACTCATATTTGGTAAATTTTTATGTAACGGCATGTAAAGGGAATATTTCGGACAGTTTCTGGATGTTTTTAGAGAGAGTATAATGAGCGCAACAGAGGACCCTCGATCTGTTGTATCAATTGTTGGCTATTTATTTTCCATTTCAAATGCTTATAAAAGCCAAGCATATGTGTTCTTGTCTTACAAAAGGATTGCGAATGATAAACACCACAGCTCTTTTCAATTTTTGCGTATTTTCAGTATGACTGATCTGGTAACATTGTAAGAATGCAGAGGCGTTACTTCTGTTATGTCAATCTCCAAAAATAGCCGAAGGCATTCAGAGCGCATTATTAAAAATGGCTGACTGAATTTGTGGCATTTTGTGATGTAACAGTGTTTTCACATACTTTGCGGATTGTAAATACAATTGGATATGGTTTAATGCAGTGGTTCTCAAATGGGGGTACGCGTACCCCTGGGGGTACTTGAAGGTATGCCAAGGGGTACCTGAGATTTTTTTTAAATGTCTGTCAAAAAGAACTGTGAAAAGAAATGCAACAGTGCAATATTCAGTGTTGACAGCCAGATTTGTTGTGGACATGTTCCATAAATATTGATGTTAAAGATTTATTTTTTTGTGAAGAAATGTTTAGAATTAAGTTCATGAATCCAGATAGATCTCTATTACAATCCCCAAAGAGGGCACTTTAAGTTGATAATTACTTCTATGTGTAGAAATCTTTATTTATAATTGAATCACTTGGTTATTTTTCAACAAGTTTTTAGTTATTTTTATATCTTTTTTTCCAAATAGTTCAAGAAAGACCACAACAAATGAGCAATATTTTGCACTGTTATACAATTTAATAAATCAAAAACTGATGACATAGTGCTGTATTTTACTTTGGTATCTCTTTTTTTTCAACTAAAAATGCTTTGCTCTGATTAGGGGGTACTTGAATTTAAAAAAAATTTCACAGGGGGTACATAACTGAAAAAAGGTTGAGAACCACTGGTTTAATGGATACAACGAAACACAAATAAGCATGGAAAGTCAACTTGTTTTTCCACTCCACTGGTACTTTAAAATCGCACAGTGATATTGTCGTTTTGAGGACCAAAAAACGGGCTAAATTCCGAACAAAAACTACACTTGAGCCTTTCAGTAAATCAGAGAGGCTTGTGGTGAAATGAGGAAAAGCGATTAGAATTAGTATTGGGGGAAAAAAAGGCGCACACCTTGGTGTGTTCAGCCGCTTAGAAGAGTAGTTTCAATTCCAGGAACAGAAATTGCCCTCCTTAAACCTTGAGGCTTAGCAGAGAAGTTTGAAGAGAAAAATCAGAACCCACCTGGAACAATTTAATTCTCCAAACCATTTCCAACAAGGAAGAAGTGTCTTGTTTAATGTGTCTGCCAACTATAAATTTGTCCAGCACTGGTCTGGCCTTGGCTTTGTAATCAGAATGCTAAAAGACTGTTTTCTCTCCATCAAGTTCATTCTAGCATTTCCTGTTTTGTCAGCAACATCTGCAATAAAGAAACTATGTCGCCATCTGCCAGCAAACGTCTTAGCTATGAGATTAATTCAGAATAGTCAGCTTGTCTCCAGTTATGTATATTTGAAGGAAGAAAGTAAGACAAATAGGCAGGCACACTAGGAATTGGTAGCGGATTAGGCTGAAACACTTCGGTTTGATGTTTAATCACTCCTTGTGCATAAGCCGTGTAAAAGAGAGATAGAACGGCTTTTCAGTAAGCTTTAATGGAAGCGGAATGTCCTTCTGGTGAATCTTGTCTCCGCCGAAGTAACACACCATGAACTCACATTTGTGTGTTTCCCTGAGAGCTTCCACTGAAGCAGAATGATAGGACAGGACTGACCTAACACAAAACCCCATTTCTCTCCCCTACGCTTCTGATCTTCGGCGGGTTGATTAGGGTGACGTACAACAAAGTATCACAGTTTTATTGCATTTTTATGACACTGCGGCGGCCCTACCTGGAAAGCACTGCATAATCAGATGTTACCATGCTATGAGCAACAATTCAAAGTCATTATTTTGACAATTTGCTACTGCCAGGATTACCTACATGAGTGGTCTATAAAATTGGTGGGGGTGGGGCTTCACTACGATTCCAAGCGGCCCTTTTGTTGTATGCCAAAATTATCATACTTAAAGTACCAGTATAATGGAAAAACAAGTTGACTTCATTTGCTGAATTCATTTTCATTGTATCCATTAAACCATATCCAATTGTATTTCCAATGTGCAAAGTACCGTATTTTTCGGACTATAAGGCACACTTAAAATCCTTTCATTTTCTCAAAACTCGACAGTGCGCCTAATGTACGAAATAATTTTGGTTGTGCTTACCGTCCTCTAAGCTATTTTATTTGGTACATGGTGAAATAAGTGTGACCGGTAGATGGCAGTCAAACATAAGATATGTGTAGACTGCAATATGACTCAAGTAAACAACACTAAAATGTTATATGTTCAATTGAAAATATAGAACATTACACACGCCGCTCAAAAATCTTATCAAAATGTTTTAGTACGACTTTGGTAAGCTATGAAGCCGCACCGCTTGATGGATTGTACTGTGCTTCAACATACGAGTATTATTATGGTGTGTGTATAAGGTAAGACATATTTTCTGGCGTTTTGTTTCGCAATATTATGCAAAAGCAACTTTTCTTACCTTCTGGTACCTGCTGATCTGTACTTGGGATCTGCATAGGTCCTGAAAATTTGCGCGCGTCCGCTTTTGTAGTCCGTGACAACACCGTAGTCGATAAGCTTTTTCTTTTTTCCTCTTGCCATTTGTAGTATAAAGAAGTGCAAAGTAAACTCGCCATGAAAGCGTTAAAACTTACCGGTGTAGTGAGTTTACATTATTCACCCAAGGAATTTTAGTTATTAGAGTTCCGGTCGGACGTTTTTTCACGGGACACATTTCCGGTGCTGTTATTGCACTAGTGAGCCACAGATGAGGAGATTCTGCTCATTTAAGTAAAGTCTGAATGTCATTAAAACAGTTAGCTCCATCTTTTGACACTTCTTACACTCCCGTCCTTGCACGCTACACCGCTACAACAAAGATGACTGAAAAAAGACGCTGCCGAAGTTGAGCCACGTAAATAAGACCGCCCACAAAACGGCGCATCGTGAAGCGACTGTCAGAAAGGGGCGTGAAGATGGTCTGTAAAACAATCTATGCAACATTTTGACCAAAGAACCACCATTACATGTTATGTAGACCACAAGGAAGTGCGCGTTTTGTATGAAAATAGAACTGACTACACCTGCTCATCGACAGTGCGCCTTATAATCTGGTGCACCCTAGGGTCTGGAAAATACGGTATGTGAAAATAATGTCTAAAAATCCACAAAATGCCAGTTTCCGAAAATGTTTGACTCAACACTGAAACAACACTGGGGTTGTGGGGGGGTGCTGGAGCCTATCTCAGTTGCATTCGGGAGGAAAGCGGGGTACACCCTGGACAACTCGCCACCTCATCGCAGGGCCAACACAGATAGACAGACAACATTCACACTCACATTCACACACTAGGGCCAATTTAGTGTTGCCAATCAACCTATCACCAGGTGCATGTCTTTGGAAGTGGGAAGAAGCCGGAGTACCCGGAGGGAACCCACTTAGTCACGGAGAGAACATGCAAATTCCACACAGAGAAATCCAGAGCCCAGGATTGAACTCAGGACTACTCAGGACCTTCGTAAATCTTTTCAAAATGAGCAGTGGTTTGACCTGCTGCTACTCTCACGGAACATCATACAGACATAACCGAACAGAGGGGGGCAAGGGGGTAATAAACAATGCTGGAAAAGTAAGTAACTTGTGACCACTTTTTCGGTCCTAAGTAACTTTTAAAAAAAACAACCTTTTTTCAATAATACTAATATACTATGTTCATTACACTGTTTTTAACCTTCCGTCTCAAGCTGGTGCGTCGGCCAACTTGCTCTGCGGTCACTTCCGTTTTGTCTGTCGCATCCTTTGTGGTTTAAAGTTAAAGTTGTGGCTTTATTTTATTGTGTTGTCGTTTTTATTTGTTGTGGCTTTTTGTGGAAATCGTGTTGTTGCTGAAAGTTTTTGTGCGATAATTAATGCTATTGTCTTTGTGACGATCTGTCACTTCATTTCTGTTTGTGCTTCCTTGTTTTGTGTTTATTTCCTATCAGTGCCTCTTATTTTGATTTCCATTTTCTGCATGTCTCTGCTGAGCGATGTTTTCCCCTCACCTGCTGTTGATTGGCAGCCGGGCCACACCTGGTGCTAATCAGCAGGCTTCTATTTATGCCTGCCTCGCCTGCTCCTCAGCGCTCGAGGATTGATTTACAAACCCTGTTTCCATATGAGTTGGGAAATTGTGTTAGATGTAAATATAAACGGAATACAATGATTTGCAAATAGTTTTCAACCCATATTCAGTTGTATAAGCTACAAAGACAACATATTTGATGTTCAAACTGATAAACATTTTTTTTTGCAAATAATCATTAACTTTAGAATTTGATGCCAGCAACACGTGACAAAGAAGTTGGGAATGGTGGCAATAAATACTGATAAAGTTGAGGAATGCTCATCAAACACTTATTTGGAACATCCCACAGGTGAACAGGCAAATTGGGAACAGGTGGGTGCCATGATTGGGTATAAAAGTAGATTCCATGAAATGCTCAGTCATTCACAAACAAGAATGGGGCGAGGGTCACCACTTTGTCAACAAATGCGTGAGCAAATTCTTGAACAGTTTAAGAAAAACCTTTCTCAACCAGCTATTGCAAGGAATTTAGGGATTTCACCATCTACGCTCCGTAATATCATCAAAGGGTTCAGAGAATCTGGAGAAATCACTGCAGGTAAGCAGCTAAGCCCTTCGATCCCTCAAGCTGTACTGCATCAACAAGCGACATCAGTGTGTAAAGGATATCACCACATGGGCTCAGGAACACTTCAGAAACCCACTGTCAGTAACTACAGTTGGTCGCTACATCTGTAAGTGCAAGTTAAAACTCTCCTATGCAAGGCGAAAACCGTTTATCAACACTTCGCTTCGCTACCTGATCGTCACTCTCCCGGTTCCTGCATCTTGGGGTCTTGGCGTTTGCATTTAGTATGACCTTTCCCGGCCACCGCTGGTAGCCGACGTTTTTGTTTTGATGACGCCGCAAACGTCCTTATCATTAGAAAGGCTAAACTTCATATTGTTAAATTTTTTGATCTAACGCTTTCTTTTTTTCTAGTATCAATACAATCGATATATTGGCTTTTAACCCTTGTGTAATGTTCATATTGTTGTTACTTAGCCAGCGTTTGTGGGTCTGATGGACCCGTTGCATTTTGTGGCTTTTAATGCCTCACAATCAAACACTTTTATGTCAAAATACTGAACAGATGTTTACATTATCCCAATAAACATGTGTTCAGTATTTTAACATACAAGTGTTTGATTGTGAGGCATTAAAAGCCACAAAATGCAACGGGTCCATCAGACCCACAAACGCTGGCTGAGTAACAACAATGTGAACTTTTCACGAAAAATTTCTCTGCCAGTTTCTGCATCCCACAGGGATTCTTCTTTTGTGTTTCTGCACCTGCGGTTCCCACACAAGGTTGCAACATTGTTTGTCAACACTGTCTGCTCTCATTTTCTCGCACATTTGACGCTCTGATGTTCTGTGTACCTACACTCTGTCCTCCTCCTGTCTAGGCCTGCTGTGTGAGTTTGTGTGTGTGTGTGTGTGTGTGTGTGTGTGTGTGTGTGTGTGTGTGTGTGTGTGTGTGTGTGTGTGTGTGTGTGTGTGGTACACAGAACATCAATTTCCACACTTATGTTAGCCCCGGGTCCAGTGGACCCGGACATCTTATATGTAATAGAAATGTGTAGGGGGGGTGTATGGTGTGTGGTCATTAAATATGTATTCTGATATATGTTCTTCACAGAAAATGAGCCAAAGTCAGTGAGTCTCAGTTTGAAAAATTAATTAATTGTATCATTTTTCTTTTAATAAAACATGAAAACGGGTCCCACAGACCCGAACACCACACAAGGGTTTAATTGATGTCGGATCGACACCTAACTTCTGGAAGGCCAACTTGCTGAGCACAAATCGAAATTCTTGAAATTCAGGAATATAAATGGTAAATGGGTTTAAGGCTGAAACGACGCGTCGACGTAGTCGACGTCATCGGTTACGTAAATACGTCGACGCCGTTTTTGTGCGTCGACGCGTCGCATAATGACGTCACACTACCGTCATGGCGAAGCGCAAAGCAGACGATCAAAGAAGACGATGCGAGCGGTGCGAGCGAGGGGGGAAAAAGCATGCCAAAAGTGTGGGAGTATTTCAATAAACGGCCTAATAATGTTGTTGTATGCACACTGTGTCGAGCGGAAATGGCCTATCATAGCAGCACAACGGCTATGAACGAACATTTGAAAAGAAAACCATCAACTAGTCAATCGTCCGCGCGAGCATACGTTGTCATCATTACACAAAAACATGAATGTGTCATTTGTATCTGCTAGGGGTGTAACGGTACGTGTTTTGTATTGAACCGTTTCGGTACGGGGCTTTCGGTTCGGTACGGGGGTGTACCGAACGAGTTTCTAAGCTAAAGCTAAAGTCTTAACAAGCTGCTTTGCCCCGTCCGCCTCTGTCTCAGCACGCAGCATTGTCCCACCCACACAACCATCTGATTGGTACACACGCAGCATTGTCCCACCCACACAACCATCTGATTGGTACACACGCAGCATTGTCCCACCCACACAACCATCTGATTGGTACACACGAAGCATTATCAGCCAATCAGCAGTGCGTATTCAGAGCGCATGTAGTCGGCGCTTCAGGGTGGAGCAGATAGGTGTTTAGCAGGTGAGCATCAGGCAGCGGACTCTCCCCAAATGATAATAAACACCTCCCAGTCAACTACTAGTAACATCACTATGAGCCCGTTGACCTTCTAGAAACTTAAACTGCAGCTCAGCTCGCTCGCAATCCTGGCTTGAGGTGAAGGCTAATTAGCTCTCAGTTCCAGCCACATCGACCCCTTCTGAGCGCCTATTTTCAGCTGCTGGGAATATTGTAAACAAGAAAAGAACCAAAGCATGTAGACATGCTAACCTTTCTTCATTACAACTGTTAGACACTCACTGGAATGAGTAGAATTGGTTATTGTGTACTGTGTTGGACTGGATGTTTATTTTGCACATTTTAAAAGCAATACTTAATGTTTACAGTGCTCCAGAATATTTAGATTGGCACTTTTTTGTATTGGATGTTTATCTTTATTTTTGCACATTTTAGCAAATAAGCAATACTTTCACTTTTGTTGAAATGTTTACACTGTTGTTACAGAATATTTCGTTTTGCACTTTTTTGTATTGGATGTTTATCTTTATTTTTGCACATTTTAAAGCAAAATAAGCAATACTTTTACTTTTGAAATGCTTATACTATTGCAGAATATTAAGATTTGCACTGGATGTTGACTTTTATATTTGCACATTAAAAAGCAAATAAGCTACTTTTAATTTTGTTAAATGTTAAAAGTTTTAAATGTTTACATTGTTACAGAATATTTAGTCATGTTGTTGCCAATGTTGACTGAGTGGCCATACTTCTTTTTTTTTGTAAATAAAAGCCATGCCTTTTGAAAAAACGGGCCTACATTTATTTTTTCATCTTCATTTTGAATAAAAAAATAATCGGCAAAAGGAAAAAATAATCTATAGATTAATCGAAAAAATAATCTATAGATTAACCAATTAATCGAAAAAATAATCTATAGATTAATCGATAGAAAAATAATCGTTAGCTGCAGCCTTAAATGGGTTGTACTTGTATGGCGCTTTTCTACCTTTTTAAGGAACTCAAAGCGCTTTGACACTATTTCCACATTCACCCATTCACACACACACATGCACACACTGATGGCGGGAGCTGCCATGCATGGCGCTAACCAGGCCCATCAGGAGCAAGGGTGAAGTGTCTTGCTCAAGGACACAACGGACATGACTAGGATGGTAAAAGGTGGGGATTGAACCAGTAACCCTCAGATTGCTGGCACGGCCACTCTCCCAATTTTGCCACGCCGTCCCGTAAATCAATCTATCCATGTATATAAATCAGTCGTTACACCCATATTTAATTGCCTATCTGTCATTCATTATTTGCCTAATGAGTGTAAAAATGTGTAATACATGTATGCTAGCATGTGTTCCAAAACATCTGGAGATCGACTAAAATTTAACGTCCACACCGACGGCAGTGAGTTCCAAACCACTACCGCAGTCCTTTCCTTGCTGTTCCTACAGACACGGGGGCCACCTGATGTTCATGCCACCGCCGTAGATGTTTGTGTGACTCTGACCATCTTGTCTGGCACAGCACAAGAACATACAATCAATCCTCACATTAAAAACCCCATAAGTCTGGAAACATTTCCACAGGCTGTCTTTCCAAGCCGAGACAGATTTGTACATGGTCATGCTTGTGGTTTGGTGTTATGTTATAACTTCAGACAAACTAAGTACAGATGTTTGTGTTTGGAGTCATTATCAAACCCCTCACCCTCCCCTTTCCCCACGCACAGCCCTTCTTCCTCCCCCTTCTTGATTCCCCCTTTCTCTTCCGCCCTCCTTCTACTTCCCCTAATCTGGGACTCATTGTGTCTGCAATAAAGCACAGCTGCACACATCCCTTCCTGGACCCCACTCAATTGAGCTTATTACATGGGAGTAAAGAGTCCAGTCACACAGCCATGCTCCCTGAACACAGATAATACATGTTCGAGGTGACTCTTCCTTGTGTCGGACCCAAGCCAATACTCGTCATTACAGTTTAGGAACAAAAGTTGTGCATGTTTTGTTTAAATTCACTGCATGACACTGTCTTGGTTGGCTGCTTGGACGGTGCTAAGATACTTCAAAGTCAAAACAGCCTTACTAAAAAGATGTGATCCCTTATAAATAGATCAATAAGATCTCTAAAACAGCACAATGATAATTAGGTCAGGGACAAAAGTGTTTATTATGACGTACTTGCAGCAATGCCATATTGTACTGTGACTGGATCCTTGCCATACTTCACTGGATTGTTTGGCAGCGATCTGATGGCAGTATAGTTTGATTACCATGGCAACAGCCAAGGCATCCAGGTCAGCGCTACATTTGCAGCACTTGCAAAAGCTTTTAAGCATATTTCTTTGTGTACTGTTGGTGAACTGTCCATGTTATCCATTTAAAAATATGGTTATTTCATCCTTGGGACAGAAAACTTTAAATAACCTTAATTAGTGTCTAGCAGGTTAAAGTAGATTTGAAGCGAAATAGGCCCCGTTTACACCGCACACCAAATCTGATTTTTGTGCCCTCAAGTGACACAGATAGGATTTTTTTTAACCAGTCTAAAAGCTCCAAAGCCATCAAATCCAGGCCACATCAAGAGTTAGTCCAAATTTGATTGTAATCTGATCTTTTCAAAATGTAACTTCAGAGGCAATGCGACCTGAATGTGTCTTTTTCGACAGCTTTTGGCAAGCTAACGTCATACGCAGCCCGCCAGCGGAAGTGTGCTTCATCAAAATATCTGATTTCAGCGAACAAAGTCTTTTTTTGACCGGTCAATTTTTTATGCTTCACTAGTCAATAATGTGCAAATAATAGGCTGTATGTAATATATATGAATACATATTTTGATTCTGAATAGTGATTCTTGAAGGACCGGAATTGACGCTGTGGCGCATTTGCTTATATGTTACTTTCATTGCTTAAGTTGTTTACTTACGTGAGTTTAAAAAAAAGAAGGCTAAGGTAGATCTGCGCTGATGTCCGTGTTGCCTCTACTTAACAGCTATAAAAATATTAGAACCCTCTCAAATATACTACACTATATATATTATATTATACATTATATTCATTTAATTTATTTTCACGTTAAAAAACACACATTTTTAAGGTGTGGCGACTTTTATTTTGTAGTGGTCAACTTCCTTTGTTTTCACTTTATCGAACTGTGCATGCAAGTGACGTCAAGGCCACATTGGGGCCTGTCCGCGTTTATACTGGAGTCTGTTAAAGATTATATTTTACTTAAAGGCCTACTGAAACTCACTACTACCGACCACACAGTCTGATAGTTTATATATCAATGATGAAATCTTAACATTGCAACACATGCCAATACGGCCGGGTTAACTTATAAAGTGCAATTATAAATTTACGCTAAACTTCCGGTTGGAAACGTCTATGTATGATGACGTATGCGCGTGACGTCACGACGGCAACGGAAGTATTCGTACCCAATGTGTCACCATACAAACTGCTCTGTTTTCATGGAACAATTCCACAGTATTCTGGACATCTGTGTTGGTGAATCTTTTGCAATTTGTTTAATGAACAATGGAGATTGCAAAGAAGAAAGTTGTAGGTGGGATCGGTGTATTAGTGGCTGGCTGTAGCAACACAACAAAGAGGACTTACTTGGATAGCAGACATCTGTGATCGGGTAAGTTGCTAAGTTAGCTTCAGCGTCGTTAGCAACAGCATTGTTAAGCTTTGCCAGGCTGAGAATTATTAACCGTGTAGTTACATGTCCATGGTTTAATAGTATTGTTGATCTTCTGTCTATCCTTCCAGTCAGGGATTTATTTATTTTGTTTCTATCTGCATTTGAGCCAGTTGCTATCACGTTAGCTCAGTAGCTAAAGAGCTTCGCCGATGTATTGTCGTGGAGATAAAAGTCACTGTGAATGTCCATTTCTCGTTCTCGACTCTCATTTTCAAAAGGATATAGTATCCGAGGTGGTTTAAAATACAAATCCGTGATCCACAATAGAAAAAGGAGAGTGTGTGGAATCCAATGAGACCTTGTACCTAAGTTACGGTCAGAGCGAAAAAAGATACACCCTGCACTGCGGGGAATTGTGAGGAATCCTTCCTCCTGTGACGTCACGCTACTTCCGGTATAGGCAAGGCTTTTTTTTATCAGCGACCAAAAGTTGCGAACTTTATCGTCGTTCTATACTAAATCCTTTCAGCAAAAATATGGCAATATCGCGAAATGATCAAGTATGACACATAGAATGGATCTGTTATCCCCGTTTAAATAAAAAACATTTCATTTCAGTAGGCCTTTAAGGTGTAAACAGGCAGCTGGAAAAAATCTGATTTCGAAAAAAATCAGGATTTGGGCCACTTTGGCCTGCAGTGTAAACGTGGTCATAGAGGCAGTTCTTGCTGAGTAGTTCTACTGACACTGTACAAAGATAAAACATTTCGGATGCTGTATGTATTATATATGTTATGAGGGCTGTCAAGTGATAATTTTTTAAATCAAATTAATCACACCCTAAAACTGTGATTAATCCTGATTAGTCACAGGTGCTTGCATAAATACAATTTGCTTAAGAAAATACCCCAACATTTGGATACAAATGCAATTGTGTAGTTAGTTAGTTAAGTTTCACCAGTTGTTTAAACAAGCGTGTTTACCTCTTCAGATGCTGATTTCTTTTTTTGGTACAATGCAACCCCAGTTCGTTGTGATTACTTCCAGACGACCAATTGTCTCCTGTAAGCAAAATCAATTTACACTCAGCCAGTAGTTGAACCTTGATGCTCTTGTTTGTGTAGTACAGTTGGTTCATCCTTGCTGTAATTGCACATATTCCAAAGTATCGTACGATGGATCAGCAATACCAACAAGTTACCATCCTGTTTTCCTTGTACATTCACCCTCTTGGAGAGATTTTTAAGAAACATGGAGTGTCTTATCACTTTTATGCAGATAACTGCCAAATGTATATGCCAATTTCAAAAGGCCACGGCCCCCTGACACCCCTTCTCAACTGTCTATGTGATGTCAAGGCTTGGTTAGCCCAGAATTTTTTAATAATGAATGAGGGAAAAACGGAAATTTCAGTTTTTGGTCCGGCCCTCACTGACTTGGGACCATTGCAAAATCATGTGCGTCCCAAAGTCACCAGCCTTGGCGTCACTATAGACAGCGATTTTAAATTTGACAAACAAGTCAATGGCGTTTTAAAATCGTGTTTTTATCATCTTCGTCTTTTAGCAAAGGTAAAAACATTTTTATCTTTTAACCTTTTTGAACAAGTCGTGCATGCTTTTATTTCAAGTCGCCTGGACTACTGCAATGCACTTTATGCTGGAATTAGCCAAAAAGCTCTCTCCCGGTTGCAGTTAGTCCAGAACGCGGCAGCACAACATTTAACAGGGGCCAGGAAACGTGAGCATATAACCCCAATTCTTCGGAGTTTGCACTGGCTCCCTGTTCATTTTAGAATTGATTTTAAATCCTTGCTGTTTGTTTTTAAAGCTTTACATGGACTGGCACCTCAGTATATCTCGGACCTCATCCAAATTTACACACCTGCGCGCGCTCTGAGGTCCGAGAGCCAGCTCCAGCTCGTGGTGCCCAGGACGAGACTTAAAACCAGGGGAGACAGGGCCTTCACTGTGGTCGGCCCTAAACTCTGGAACACTCTGCCCCTCCATGTTCAAACTGCTCCCACAGTGGAGTGTTTTAAGTCTCGTCTTAAGACCCACTTTTATTCTTTGGCTTTTAACACTACGTGAGTTGTGTGGTCTTCTGTCCTCTGTTGTCCTGTGTGGTTAGGGTTAGGGTTATACATTTTGATGTCTATTTTACTGTTTTAATTGGTTTTACCCTTTAAAATCGTTTTTAATCATATTTATTATTTATATTGTCTCTGTATTGGTTTTCTATTCATTTATTCTTTGTTTTTATTCAGTCATTGGTGTAGCATAATATTGTTTTTAATATTATTTTTAATATCGTTTTTAATATTGTTTTTAATATTGTTTTTAACATGGCTGTGCAGCACTTTGGAAACATTCTTGTTGTGTAAATGTGCTATATAAATAATGTGGATTGGATTGGATTGATTTCTAAGAACAAGAATAGACTGTTGAGTTTCAGATGAAAGTTCTCTTTTTCTGGCCATTTTGAGCGTTTAATTGACCCCACAAATGTGATGCTCCAGAAACTCAATCTGCTAAAAGGAAGGTCAGTTTTGGAGCTTCTGTAACGAGCTAAACTGTTTTCAGATGTGTGAACATGATTGCACAAGGGTTTTCTAATCATCAATTAGCCTTCTGAGCCAATGAGCAAACACATTGTACCATTAGAACCCTGGAGTGATAGTTGCTGGAAATGGGCCTCTATACACCTATGTAGATATTGCACCAAAAACCAGACATTTACAGCTAGAATAGTCATTTACCACATTAGCAATGTAGAGAGTGTATTTCTTTAAAGTGAAGACTAGTTTAGTTATCTTCATTGAAAAGTACAGTGCTTTTCCTTCAAAAATAAGGACATTTCAATGTGACCCCAAACTTTTGAACGGTAGTATATATATATATATATATATATATAATATATATATATATATATATATATATATATATATATATATATATATATATATATATATATATATATATATATATATATAATATATAAATACACATATATATATATATGCAATTGCCCTAATATTTCCAACTGTTATGTTGGTTTAAGTCAAGCGGCACATAACAAGCTGTCAAAGTTTGTACAGCCAAGCCTCTGTCAAATTTAAAAGCTTTAAAAAGCAACATTGGGCTTGTCTTTATTCCCGCCTCCGTTCCTTGTCAAGCACAGGCTAATTGTGTTTCAAGCGAAATTTGACACGTATTGATCCAAACATGCACACACACACCGTGTATTGGCAGCGGCTCTAATCATTCTCTTTGAAGAGGCGTAGTTTTCCTTGCTTGCATTGTTTTTCATACCTTTTTCCTCAGGCTTGCAGAGCCGGTGCCTCTACAGCCCTGGGTTGGTTTGTTTTGCTATCATGAAGGGGTTTAATAGAAAGACTCCCCAGTATTTCTGGAAGTAAGGCATAGGGCGGCATGTGAGTTAAAAGGGAGATAACGTGCCGTGTCATTTGCTTTGTTCAGCTAGAAAGGCATTTAGGCACCTCTGGATTTTTTGTTTCATTTATGCTATTCGTTTTAAAATAGATTTTAATCTGATCCTTTGTGCGATTATTGTTTATGCAGCACGAAAAGCTATAAAAATGTAAAATGAAATGTTCTGCTTCCTGAGGTTCAGCCTCTCAGTCGCCATCATACTGCATAACAGTACTTTCCAAGGGCTGTCAGCCTCATCTTTTGTCTGCTGCTTTGTTCCTCGGCCAAAGAAGATTCACATGCCTTCTGTTCCTGCCCAAAAGGCAGAAAAGCAGAAATTGTTCTCCAAAAATCCAGCATCCAGCTACATTACACATGACGTCATTCGACGGCACTCAAAACGACCACTCTCCCACAATACACTATATAACCCCCCCCTTTTCTATAATTGGCTTTCAAAACAAAGCACATACAGTACGTTTGTGCTTGTGTTTATAATTGGACACAATGGAGCGTTTCAATCTTTACCTGAGCTCACGGTTGAAATGGAATTGACTGACAGCAGACCTTGACAGAAGAGACTCGACATACAATGCCAACAAACTGCGCCTTTCTCATTGGCTTGCGCCTTCTTCTGCAAACTAGCGTTGGCATTATTTTTGCATAGGTTTAAAATGCACACCTCATAATGATGAGGTGACGATGAGCATAAAATGGTTCTATCCATCACATGAAATTATTGACATGGAGATTAGCTTTTTCTATAGATATTTTTTGAGAGGTGCATCACGTACGAGGTGTGTCACATATGAAGACTCCTCGTCATGCATGAGATTATTATAATAGAAGTTGCCAGGTCTGGTTTCCTGCTTGCCTTACTAAGTGAACCGCATACCGGATAAGCACGCAAGGAGGTTTGACAGTCTGTCAGGATTTAATCACGTCGTAATGTACGTCGCGTCAATTTCATCAAAACTGATAACATGCAACTTTCTTGCCGGTCAGTCTCCGTAGATAATGGCTTTTGTCTTCTGGCTTATTCATTTGCATAACCTTTGCTCAGTGGAAATCAAAAGATTTAATGAACTGCGTGCACTGTTGTCTCTCAGTAAAGTCGGCCATCGCCCGAATGTTTAATCTGATGGATCACCGGTATGTCTTTTATATTTAGTTCCGGATGTCTATTTGATTGAATCCTCAAACCATTGTTCATTCCCATGCTCAAATACGAAATAAACTATTTTGTGGTAAACATTTTACAGTGTTTCCCACACATTCATTTATTTGTGGTGGCCCGCCACGAAAGAATTACGTCCGCCACAAATATTATTATTATTTTTTTTTGTCCAGTCCAGCTTCTCAGGAAAATCATATAGTTGATGTAGATGCCCATATAAGCTGTTCAGATTTACTTTACAAAAGAGAAATGTAGGATACTTCTCTTGTTGCCTTTTTTGTATTTGACCACTACTGTTTTCTGTTTATTTGTTACTGACTGTGGCAGGACACCTCTGCCTCTGTTTCACTTTATGTTGCTGGTAAATAATATGGTTGTAGTAGTAGGCTAAAGTTAAACTATTTAGTATGCACTAATTAAAGGGGCAGAGCTTTAAGAGACATTTTAGCTTTTATATTTTATAAGATATATTTTTTGTAAGAACCACAATTAATAAATATATTTCAGTGAATAACCTATTGTTCAAATCTGTATATAAATATGTACATAAAGTGTTGTAATTATATTGTAAAATGGATGGATGGATGGATGGACGTTTAAAACAAAACTGTTATTATTAATTAGTAAGTATACATTTTTTGAGCCTTTTTAGAAAAAATCATATCATTGTAGTAAATTATGTAAATTACTCGATTATGTCATGGTGACCACGCCCATAGCCACGCCCCCACCGCCACAGGTATCTTGGCAGTTTATGGGAAACACTGTTTTATGATGATCAAATTGTCCAATACAATACCCCCACCACTTCTATATCTTTAGATATTTATTCCTCGTCCATCTGTCTGCCAGAATGCAGCTTGGTTGTAACTCGCTCCCTGCACAGATGACAAATATGCACGCTGTCAGGAATTTAATGGAAACAATATGTCTCCACTCTTTGCTAAGCATACAGTTGTGCTGAGAAACTGGCCTACATTCGTTGACCGCAGTGATTTACATACTAACCCAAAAAGTGTTACTCTTCCATTTTAAACCAAGTTGTGGGAAAGGATACTTATTTTATTTGTCAAGTTGTCTAATTTACTTATTTAAGATGACGAGGAGTTCCTGACATGGCGAATGACAGACGATATTTATTGCTTACTACCACAGTCAGATCAGAGGACATAACTGTAGCGAGTTTCCCATGTGCTTCAAAAGCAGGAGAAGGCATTGACATCTCACAACGCAAGTCACCTAATCTGTTTTTCCATAAAAAGCTCTCCGCACACTGATGGTCCCTGTGGGGGAACCATTGGCACACTTATGGACTTGTTTCTGGTTTTCCTCTCTCAGCCGCAAGAGGAGACAACTCCTGCCATCAAAATGTCGTTTTAAGATCCTATAAAATTCCAACAAGGTTACATCAAGGAACATTACATGGTTACACTTCCACAATTCAACATGTCTGAAAAAGAGGAAGTCAAGCTTTTTTCTTCCAACCCTTTCTCCATGTTGAAGCATTTACTAATGGCTTTCTTCACTTTCTGTGTTGAAGCCATAGCTTACTACGGAATAAAAAAAACATACTTACAGAAACATTGTCTAATAATAACATGAGTTCAACTATATCAGTTTATGCAAAAAAATTAGTGTGCGCTGATTTATAAACTGACTCATAATACTACATTACTTAAGGTTCTTACTCCAGCCAGTCGCACATGTTACCCGATACATTAAAAATGCTAGGTTTTTAGTGTTGTGTGGTTATATCAATGTTTAAAGGGGCCCTATTATGCAAAACCAACTTTTCTATGTGTATTTGGGATCTGCATAAGTCCTGAAATGTGAAATCAAACCGGGGTAAGAATTCCAGATATATTTATAAAACAATTTTGCCTTCCTTTCTACTTCCTCCAAACAGTCCATATGGAATTTGTCAGCCCTGTGACCTTTTTCCTGCCATCAAAATGTATTTTAAGATCCTATACAATTCCAACAAGGTTACATCAAGGAACATTACATGGTTACACTTCCACAATTCAACATGTCTGAAGAAGAAGTCAAGCTTTTTTCTTCCTACCCTTTCTCCATGTTGAAGCATTTACTAATGGCTTTACTCACTTCCTGTGTTTAAAGCCATAGCTTACTGCGGAATAAAATAAAATAAAACACACTTACAGAAAAATTGTGTAATAATAACATGAGTTATTACTCCATTAGTTTATACAATATATGTTACCAGATATATTAAAATGCTAGGTTTTTAGTGTTGTGTGGTTATATCAATGTTTAAATTTCATTGTGCAAAACCAACTTTTCTAACCTGATGGTACCTGCTTATGTGTATTTGGGATCTGCATAAGTCCTGAAATGTGAAATCAAACCGTGGAGGAATTGCAGACATGTTTATAAAACAATCTTGCCTTCCGTTCTACTTCTTCCAAACGGTTTGTATGGAATTTGTCAGCCCTGTGAGGTTTTTCAGACCTGTGACATCTGCGAATATCTCTATATATGGTAAAGGCTTACTCAAAAGTCTTTGCATGAGTCTGCCATTTATTTATTTAATGTTTTAGTCCAAATGACAGAATGGTATTACATGGTATTACACCAAGACCTGCTCAGTTGTTGGTTGGATTAATTAGCACAAGTCATTACACAAACTTTCTTCCTCATCTGAAGTACAAAAGTTCCTTATTTTTAATTTATTGAATTTGTGGCAAGAAGTCTCTTCCTGTGCAAACCAATTCAAAGAGTCTTGCCTTAGAAACCCGCGCCAGTACAAAGATGGATTTTCTATTGAACTCATTTTAATGACAGGCTCGGTGACTACTATTTTTGGCAATGGAGGAGACAATGAAACGGTAAGTAACAACAGAAAGTTAGAAATGCGTGTATGACGTTAGCTCGAGTTGTTGTGTAGCTAGACAACAGCGTCACTGTCCTCCGGCAAGAAAAAGAATGATTTTCCTAAAAACTATTTTAATTGAATCAGTGCTTACTGTGTTTGGCAAGATACTGGTAAGTTATATAAGTCGTTAATCCGTAGATCGTGTCCATGTATCATTTGTTCATTTCCTTTTTCATTTCAAACCAAAACAGAAAAAAAATAATAATAATTTAAACATTTTTAATAGTAAAACAAACAAACAAAAATGAATGTTTTTTTTATAGCCAGACAAAAAAATTAAAAACGTCAAAACAAGTACTTTTACGTGGACTTTTGCTAGCCGGTAAACAAACGTAGAAGAAGACAGTGGAGGACTGTACTATCATAGTGAA
The DNA here is from genome assembly GCF_033978785.1 of Entelurus aequoreus. Taxonomy (NCBI): domain Eukaryota; kingdom Metazoa; phylum Chordata; class Actinopteri; order Syngnathiformes; family Syngnathidae; genus Entelurus; species Entelurus aequoreus. Next base: position 33,324,656 of record NC_084746.1, on the reverse strand, counting down.
CTACGATTTAAAAGTTATTCAGAGTCTTGTATGTTGTTTTCTGTGTTAACCAGGCCAACTAACTTAACAATTATGGATAGGTCTGAAGCTGCTGAAAGATGTGAAGCGTTTAAAGTATAAAAAAAAATCATATATGACTTACTCGTAACACTTTATAAGTTTGTCCATTTTTCGGCAAAGAGGAATAGTGGGAGTTTTTTGAAAAAAAATGGATTGTTCCAAAAACATTAATGCATCATAATCAGTGTAATGAATTATTGACCTACTAAAAGCTGTATATACTTCATCTAAAGCAGGGGTGGGCAATTAATTTTTACCGGGGGCCGCATGAGCTACCCGAGCACTGCTGGAGGGCCACATCGACAATATTTCAATTACATTTTGCTCAATATTATTTTTGATATATACCGTAAGATAAATAATAATAATAATAATAATAATTAATAATAATAGTAATACTTCAACATAGTGTGTGTAACAGCATTCCATGACTAATATAAATAAATTAACATTAATAATAAATGACAGTAAAATAAGCACACGTATGACTGAGGAGTCATAGTGTAACTTTGTGTGGTGTTTGAGTTGTCCGACTTTTTGTGTGGCCATAAACGCACCAGTGGTTTAGTGCTATGCGTGTTGGTGACAGATGACAAGTTGGTCTTGGCCTGGTTTGTACGGCAGAAAATGACTAGTTTTTCGAGATAGAATTGTTTTACTCATGTTTTTGGTGTGGTTATGTCCAAATATAAACAGTTTTGCTAAATAAAGTGATCGATATAATTCCTGTCCTCGAAGCATCTCGATAGACGTTACAATAATTGAACGGTGTTCAATTGAACGGTGTTGACGAACACACTTAGGGCCGCTTGTTGTCACTGTCACTCAAAGTTGCATTGCAAAATTCCATAGAATAAATGTGTTTATTTTGTTTAGAATTCAGATGGGATTTGATTTGGTGCGCGGCATATACTTGCTGCGCGCAGCGGACGCTTGAGCAGTGCGCAATTGCGCAGGCACGCACCTTAGAGGGGACGTTGCTTTGCAGTTCATGTCTTGTTGAAAACACGGCATTCCTCATCAACTTTTCTCTTTTTAGCGTCTCGGGTGTAAACCGTGCATCACTTGTCGCTGCATGTGCACCTTCACTCGCAGGTTACACACGGACACACGCCCATAAATAATACTTTTCAAAATAAAAGCAGCACAGTTGTATTGCGCGCACGACATAGATGTTTTTTCAACTTTATTTTGTAATTGCAGCTGTTCACATTCACTCACAATCACGCACACGCATACGTCCACACGGAAGTAATACAAATAACGATTTTCAAAACAAAAGCAGCACCGTTGTATTGCACACTCGACATAGATACTTTTTAAAATGTATTTTGTAATTTATAATTGGCCTCACGCGGGCCGGACAGGGACGCACAAAGGGCCGGACGCGGCCCGCGGGCCGCAGAATGCCCAGGTCTGATCTAAAGTATTCCACTTTTCAACTCATTTTTAGAAAATAGTGCACATTTTTTGTTTTCTTTGCAAATTAATTATGGTGTTTTTTTGTTTTTGTTTTTACAAAAAAGCATTAAACATAAGAGACATTAAAAACAATTTTAAAAAACTCTGAATATTTCTGAATTGGTCTGAACCTGCTGAAATATTTGGAGCGTTCAAAGTTTGGTATGGCCTAAAAATAAAATCCCCAATTTTTTCACATAAAATTAGATTTCCGATTTTTCCCTACTTTAAAAAAACAACAACCTTGAATACAAATGACAGAGATAATTCATTTTTTATTTTTAATTACTAAAACCAGCAGTTTGAAATGACACTGCATACACTGCATCTTACTCTTGGCAAAATTCTAATTTGTATAATGTTGTTCTTTTTAGACCAGATATAAATTCTACTTTTTATGGAATACTTTTCAAATAATTAGATTAAGAGCTTCCCTTAGGAAGCAACACTTCTGCTTGAATAGAATACTTTTGTTAACAAAAATGCGGCATTGCACATTTTGCATGCAAACAATCTTTAACACTGAGGTTAATAAAGTGCAAACTTCTAACTTCTCCCTTGAATAACATACTTCTGTAAATAAAAAATGTCATAATTAAACACTGTATCCACATAAATAATGAAGTACAACATTGAGATGACTATAGATATACTGGTATTAGGGCTAGGTGATATGGCCTTTTATTAATATTTCGATATTTTTAGGCCATGTCACGATACACCGTATATATGTCGATATTTTGCCTTAGCCTTGAATTAACACTTGATGCATATAATCACACCAGTATGATGATTCTATGTGTCTACTAGGGGTGTGGGAAAAAATTGATTCGAATTCGAATCGCGATTCTCACGTTGTGCGATTCAGAATCTATTCTCATTTTAAAAAAATCGATATTTTTAAAAATTATTTAAAAAACATTTTTTTAAATTAATCAATCCAACAAAACAATACACAGCAATACCATAACAATGCAATCCAATTCCAAAACCAAACCCGACCCAGCAACACTCAGAACTGCAATAAACAGAGCAATTGAGAGGAGACACAAACACGACACAGAACAAACCAAAAGTCCATCCATCCATTTTCTACCGCTTATTCCCTTCGGGGTCGCGGGGGGCGCTGGAACCTATCTCAGCTACAATCGGGCGGAAGGCGGGGTACACCCTGGACAAGTCGCCACCTCATCGCAGCAAACCAAAAGTAGTGAAACAAAAATGAATATTATCAACAACAGTATCAATATTAGTTACAATTTCAACATAGCAGTCATTAAAAATCCCTCATTGACATTATCATTAGACATTTATAAAAAATAAATAAATGAACAATAGTGTCACAGTGGCTTACACTTGCATCACATCTCGTAAGCTTGACAACACACTGTGTCCAATATTTTCACAAAGATAAAATAAGTCATATTTTTGGTTCATTTAATAGTTCAAACAAATTTACATTATTGCAATCAGTTGATAAAACATTGTCCTTTACAATTCTAAAAGCTTTTTACAAAAATCTACTACTCTGCTTGCATGTCAGCAGACTGGGGTAGATCCTGCTGAAATCCTATGTATTGAATGAATAGAGAATCGTTTTGAATCGGGAAAATATCGTTTTTGAATCGAGAATCACATTGAATCGAAAAAAATCTATTTAGAATCGAATCGTGACCCCAAGAATCGATATTGAATCGAATAGTGGGACACCCAAAGATTCGCAGCCCTAATTAAAACATTCTTGTATATACTGCATTAATATATGATAATTTTAAACTTTCATGTAAAGAGGGAAATCACAACTAAGGCAATTTACCAAAACTGTATTTATTAAACAGTGGCACAAACATTCATGTCATTTCCAAAACAGAAAGTGCAAGATTGTCAGAGACATTTTAAAACAAGCTATTAGTGAACTTTTGTGCATGATGTCACTAAGATGACACATCAAAACAACACTAAATTAAAGTGCACTTTTTGTACAGAACGCCACTACAATAGTTAAAAACAAATAAAGTGCACTTTTGTGCATGATGTCACACGAGATATTTCAATAACTGTCAAAATAAAAATGAGCTGCATAATAGGAAATCCAATAGTGTATGTCCTTCGCTATGTGGTAGGTTCCTGCGGACGTTATCTCCTTCTGTTGTTGACTATTTTTTTAATACGGTGTTGATCTGGAAATGGTTGCTTCGGCATTTTTTGGGTGTGGCACCGAACGGAGATGTTGGCATGCGGCGTTTCAAGCACTCTTCATTCTCTCGCGGGTGACTTTTCAAATGATGCTACAAATTAGCAGTAATGCTACTTTTTGTAGCAATGCTTTTGCCGCATACTTGACATTACAGTTGTCTGATTAACATCTTCCCGTTTGAAGCCAAACCACCGCCAGACGATGGACCCCCTGCTGGTTTTCTTGGGAATTAATTATTCCTTAATTTGTTACCAGATTCACACCTTCTTTCTCTCATATTACCACTCGCACCACTCCGCTAGCATCACAGCTAACGTTACCCATGCCGCTACCCCTCTGCTCGGCGAGGGTGTTTGAGGTTGCACGCGCGACAGTATGTGACGTATGTAAGAAGGTGCGCTTGTTTTATGTCTTTGTGAGAAGGAGAGACAAGAAAGAGTGAGAAACGCCTGTAGTGTAATGCCCGCTGCTAAAAGCAACTGCGTGAGAACGTATACTCGAATATCACGATATAGTCATTTTCTATATCGCACAGAGACAACCCCGCGATATATCGAGTATATTCAATATATCGCCCAGCCCTATACACTAGTTATCTCATTGCACAACAGAACATTTCTTGAAATATATATTACTGATAAAACAATGTTGGACTATTTGTAAAGGATCTATTTTAAAGATTTGGTCTCCAACCTCACATGGGTTTAGTTAAGTTTGATAAAAAGGAGCTTTTGTTTTTCTGCCGCTTCTCACCTGCTATTCAATAAGTCTTTGTGGACTGCATAAAAAGACCAGTGGTTTAATCCTGAATTTTAAAAAGAAAATAAATAAACCTTCATGATTCAAGAACAATGAGTGATTTGTCATTCTATTGATATTCACCTGTTAACAACCTAAAGCTTTGCCAGAAGTCCTCATGAAAACAACCTATAAACACCCCCAAAGTTTCAAGCTGGTCGTATAAATAATTTTAGCGAGTAGTATATAGTATGGCTCTTGCGACACAATAGTCCCGATGACTGCTAATGATTGTACTGTTTAAGTATTGAATAATTGTATTATCTTAACCTGCCTATGTAAATATTTGCTACTGTATACCTCTCAAAGCCCGTCACTTGCTGCAGACGTTCCTAATGCCAACTATTAAAAAAAAGAAAAATAGTGTCTCCTTTTTTGCAGATAAACTGGATTTGCCTGGGGAATAAGGGGCTATCGCTAAATGTCAGTTTAAGAAGCTCACAGCGGATGGTTAAGCTATCTATTGCTTAGCTGGAGTACTTAGTACTTTATGTGGGATTAGACAACCAATAGTATTTTCCTCCCGGTCAAAGCAAATAGCTTTTGTAGCCTATGCAAATAAGAATAGAAGAAGACTGTTGGACTGTTTTCAACCAACACAAACAAAAACGATATCTTTAGCGTCACTTTACCTGATCTGTGGAGCGAATCTCAGTCACCCAAGGTGTTTATCACTCTGCTATCCAAGGTGGATGAGTGTGATAAGAGAAGTACTGTCTGTATGCCCATTCGGGACGTCTTCATAAAGCATTCTCAGTAGGATTTATTCAAATGTGGCCTTCTTGTGTGGATTGTTAAATAGTTATACTTGAATGAACCAAAAACACTTAATGTCATGTTTTTCTCCCCTCCACATTTAAAAACCATAGCATATTTTTAGACTAAACTGCAAATGCACAGGACTGCTTTGCTCGTTTAAAGTGGAGTGCATCACTCGAACGCCTTTTATCTTTATTTACAGATCCAAGCTTCAGCTCAGTTCCAAGCAGTTGACTTTCTCTGAAGTGTTTTCTACCAAATGCTCATATTTCAGCTATATAGTATGCAAGTATAGTTGCAATTATTTGTCATCCTATTTTTTCAACTAAAAAAAACCTAATGCCCCCGAAATACAATTACCATATTTTCCGGACCATAGGGTGCACCGGATTACAAGGCATACTGCCGATGAATGGTGTATTTTCGATCTTTTATCATATATTAGGCGCACCAAATTATAGGGCGCATTAAAGGGGTCATATTATTTATTTTTATCTAAATGTAAAACACTTTCTTGTGGTCTACAAAACATGTGATGGTGGTTTTTTTGGTCAAAATGTTGCATAGATTATGTTTTACAGACCATCTTCAAGCTGCTTTCTGACAGTCGCTTCCGGATATGCCGTTTTATGGGCGGTCTTATTTACGTGCACTGCACAGTGTCTTCTCCCCGTCATCTTTTTTGTAGCGGTGTAGCGTGCAAGACCGGGAGTGGAAGAAGTGTCAAAAGATGGAGCTAGACCGGGAGTGGAAGAAGTGTCAAAAGATGGAGCTAACGGTTTTAATGACATTCAGACTTTACTTAAATTAATAACGGAGCAGCATCTCCTCATCCGGAAACAACAAGGCCCGTGAAAAAACGTCAGACCGGAATTCTAATAACTAAAGTTCCTTGGGTGAATAATGTAAACTCACTATACCGGTATGTTTTAGCGCTTTCATGGCGGGTTTACTGACAGATCAAAGTAAGAACTTTACACTACTTTATATTAGAAATGGCAACAGCGAAGGATAAATGTCACACATAACAAAAAGATAGAGATCGACTACAAAGGCCGACGCGCAATTGTTCAGGATTTATGCAGATCCCAAATACAGATCAGCAGGTACCGGAAGGTAAGAAAAGTTGCTTTTGCACATTGCGAAACAAAACTTCAGATATGTCTTACCTTATACACACACTATAATAATACTAGTATGTTTAATGCGCCAACAATCCATCAAGCGGTGCGGCTTCATAGCTTACCAAAGTCGTACTAAAACATTTTTTATAGATTTTTGAGAACCGTGTGTAATGTTCTATATTTTCAATGGAACATATAACATTTTGGTTTTGTTTACTTGAGTCATATTGCAGTCTACACATATCTCTTATGTGTAACTGCCATCTACTGGTCACACTTATCATTACACCATGTCCCAAATACAATTTCTTTGAGGTTGGTAAGCAAAACCAGAATTATTCCGTACATCCGGGTTATAAGGCGCACTGTCGAGCTTTGAGAAAAAAAAAAAAGGATTCGAAGTGTGCCTTTTGTCCGGAAAATACGATATGTAAAAGTGCCTTTGGATAGATAATCGGACTCTGCGAATGATATACAAGTGCAACTTTATTCAATAGCACACAATTACATGTTCACATTGCAACAGCAGTCTTGTGGCAAAACAGTGTTAATGCATGTTTGCAGTAATAGCTTGTCAAATGCTGGAAGAAATAACAAAGAGTGTGTGTGTACATAAGAATTCTGGACTACACATGTGTTGTCATGGGTGATGTGGGAGCTGGCATGTATCCATTATTGTACATATCTAGCTACTGGGAAATCTTTTGTAAACTGAGTCATACTCAACCGTTGGTGACCTCACTTGCTGGCAAATGAATGACTGTATGCTGGGATGATCACCCATGAGACGTTTACAGCTTGTCACATTTACAACACATTGGTGTGTGGGAGGGGAAGGGGGGGGGACGACAAGTGTTTTTTTACTTGAAACCGGAGTCACGGAGGCATAAAATTGTGAGATTACAAAACACTTTCTTTGCCCCCATGTGCAGTCACAAGAGTCCACATTCCATCATCCAAATTAAAAGGATCTCTCGCTATCGCTCTCTTATTTGTGTCCGTACGAGTTAGTATTATCACGTGACGGAGCGAACAATAGAGTGCCACTATGGCACTTTGGGGTTAGTCAGGGTTTTTGTGTTGCTTGTTAGTGATGGGGGTTTGGGGGGGCCTGCGAAGTTTGAATAGGATCATTGAGTCAGAGGTAATACCAGGCCCCGGTGCAGGGCATTAGTTGGACAGGCTATTCTGCTGACGGGGCCTGTTCGTCCCCACCCACCCACTTCTTTTTTAACCCTCAGCCCCCTCCCCTTGCTGCATCGGCATTTCTTTCCGCATGGAAGGGCTTTATCCTGGTACCCATGACGACATGTCTGATGGGGCGTGGCGGCAACATCCGGCCTGATAGCTTGGCAGATTACTTTCTCCTGGACATTAGGTTTTAGTCTGTTTCATCGAACATCGGGAAAAAAGAATAGCCATATCATGCAAAACAGAGGAGGTGGGTTCTCAGGAGGTTTAACACATTGAATCGTTCACGTTTGATAAATGAACACGCACACATGGGACGTTCCCATTTATTTTCATTGGAAACAGTTACGCTTGCAGGGACTGACTGCCGAAGAGCCACCCTAGGGTGTTTTCGTCTCCAAGTTCCAAACAATGTTCAAGAGTTTTAGCTTCGTGCAGCACAAAAACACACATCGGGGGAGGCAAGGCTGTCAAGTCATCCACTGCATATGTTTTATAAGAGCTAGAGGAACACGAACTGCAGCCTTTTTTTTCGGAGTAAGCAGGGACGTATCGTTAAAGTCGTCTGGATAGAAATAGCTAAAAGGTGTCTGCTGCTTCGCACAGGCCTGGCAATAAAATAAACATTCATCTCTGTCGTCGCAGATTTATTACTAACAGGGGCGTGAAACATTCTGGCTATTCAATTAGGCCTAGAGGTTAAACTTATGATCCTGAGCTGATCTACTGCATCCTGTGCTCTAGCCCTAGAGGAACTTCATCTGCCGCAAGTGCAAAATGATTCTCTGAAGACATCGCTGGGTCCCTAAGGTAGCAGCAGAAAGAAAGATGAGGTGCCCGCCTCGCGGGCTTTTGTTAAGTAATGGCATATCTCCTTTAATAATTCAAAGTTCCCCCACAACAATATACGGGTCTTATCTTTGCCTATGTGCCATTTTGTGCACTGTAAAGATGAGGAATGCCAGCTTGAGAAACGAGCCAAGACAGATGGATCGTATACTAGTAGATAAAATGTCAGTATGGCTGCACCGTGTTTGTGTGTCCGAGTGCCCATGCTTGGAGACTTTGCTACACTTGCGATTCAGTTGTAACAAGGTGTTGTAAGACTGCTACTGAGGCTCCGCTGGGACCGAGCTCCACCTCCTAGAATGAGGCACCTGTCTACCCCATGTGTGTATGCTGTGATGAAATAAACATCACAAGCTGTCACTTGTGCCTGTGGAGGAGCTGGTGACAGCGACTCATCTGTCCACTGTATGAAGAACAAAGCTTGCACGTGAAGGTTCTTGATAGATTATATGGAGACTCTGTGTGCAATCACAAATTCTAGATATACTATTTTCCCTAATAGTGCTTTTTAATTTCCCTCTCTTCAAACTCTATATTCCTCCGCACCTGTTTCGTGGGATACCTTAGGGACACAGCTTGAAGTGAATAATGTATTGCCGAGGAAGGAAGGAATCTTCCGATGTTATGTGTTTGTCTAGCTGTCTGTCTTCCACCCCCTTGGTCTTTGTCCTTTTAAGAGTATTTTTTTCTTCATTCTCAACTTAATCTCTCTCCACTACAGTGAAGTTTGTCGACTGCGGCAGAAGTGGTCTGGTGCGGCTGGAATGCAACAACCCAGCTGACTACAGGATAGAGGCCGACGGAGAGATCTATGCTGCCAGGAGTCTCTCCGGACCCCAAACGTCACCGTTGTTGATCAAGGCCATTGACGACACCACTCAACAGCAATGGATTACCCTTGTTCGACTGATGTCCCCCGGCCAGCAGGTGAAAAAGCAATGCATCTCCATACTTGACTGCAGCAGAAAGCCGCAATGATCAATCCAACACTGCATTCACAGATGGCTAGTTCCCCAAATTGTAGCAGGTGTTCCATGGGCCGAGATAGATGCTTGCTAATTAAAACTTAATATGTCAATTTAGTCGGCAGCACAAACATATACTTAACACGGTCAGCGGTTAGCAAGAGCAGATGAACAAGCGGCTCCTCATAAAATATATTTCAGCGAGCACGTCTTATGACCGTAAGCCTGTTGCCTCGCCATCTGAAAGGGGGAGGCGTCTCTCGTGTTAGAGGAGACAGTAAGCATCTGTTGGAGCTCTAAAGCGAGGATTAAACAGTTCTCCTGGACAAGACGAGCAGTCGTCTGCGATTAATTACAATGTCCGACTGCTCATATGTCAACATTGTCTTTGGCTCACGATAAGAGAAGGTTCACATGGAAATCAGAAAGCTGCTGCACATGACATAGTCTTTCTTGTAGTCAGGAAATGAGAGCAAGTTCTAAAGGCTGTCTTGCTTTGGAGGGTTTAACTGCAGTGCCAGGGAATTGTGTGATCGTGCTCAGCAAGACATGTTTTGTTTGAGCTTTGCATGCTTCACAGCAGACAGACCTAACTGTTAGCCTTTATTAATAATCACAGTCTGGTACAGTGAGTACAACACTCGCATTGCAAAAACCGTTTTTATTATTGTGTATCTTCTCAAGAGACAGGGAGAAATTCAACTTGGATATGCTTTATTATTGTAGAAATGAAACACAAGGACCGTATTTTCCGGACCACAGGGCGCAACAGATTTTAAGGCGCACTGCCGATGAATGGTCTATTTTCGATCTTTTTTCATATATAAGGCGCACCGGATTATAGGGCGCATTGAAAGGAGTCATTTTTTTTTTTTTTTCTAATTGTAAAACACTTCCTTGTGGTCTACATAACATGTGATGGTGGTTCTTTGGTCAAAATGTTGCATAGGTTATGTTTTACAGATCATCTTCAAGCCGCTTTCTGACACTCGCTTACAGATGCGCCGTTTTGTGGGTGGTCATATGTACGTGGCTCACCTTTGGCAGCGTCTTCTCCCCGTCATCTTTGTTGTATCGGTGTAGCGTGCAATGACGGGAGTGGAAGAAGTGTCAAAAGATGGAGCTAACTGTTTTAATGACATTCAGACTTTACTTCAATCAATAACGGAGCAGCATCTCCTCATCCGGAAACAACAACAAGGCCGGAAATATGTCCCGTGAAAAACCGTTCGACCGGAACTCTCTAATAACTAAAGTTCCATGGGTGAATTATGGCGAGTTTACTGACAGATATAAGTAAGAACTTTACACTACTTTATATTAGAAATGGCAACAGCGGAGGATGAATGTCCCATAACAAGAAGATAGAGAAAAAGAAGCTTATCGACTACGGGGTCCCCACGGACTACAAACTATTACAGACGCGTGCAATTTTTCAGAATTTATGCAGATCCCAAATACAGATCAGCAGGTACCAGAAGGTAAGAAAAGTTGCTTTTGCATAATATTGCGAAATAAAATACCAGATAATATGTCTTACTTTATACACACACCATAATAATACTCATATGTTTAACACGCCGACAATCCAAGCGGTGGGGCTTTATAGCTTACCTAAGTCGTACTAAAACATTTTGATATATTTTTGAGCACCGTGTGTAATGTTCTATATTTTCAATGGAACATATAAAATGTTGGTGTTGTTTACTTGAGTCATATTGCCATCATATTGCAGTATGTACGTATCTCCTATGTTTGACTGCATTCTACTGGTCACACTGATTATTTACACCATGTACCAAATAAAATTGCTTCGAGGTCGGTAAGCAAAACCATAATTATTCCTTACATTAGGCGCACCGGGTTATAAGGTGCACTGTCAAGTTTTGAGAAGAAAAAAAAAAGATTTTAAGTGCGCTTTATAGTCCGGAAAATATGGTAGTCATGGTACAGCTTGTGTAGCAGTATAGATGTATAGCGGAACCTCGGTTTACTGACTTTATTGATTCTTGAACATGGTTCATAAATCAAAAAGTTTGTATAGTTTTTGAAGCAAACATGAATATTTGGTTCTAGACTGGACAAAAGTTGCTATTTTAGAAAAAAATAGCACACTTTGAAGACACTTTAATGTATATAAATACTGGGGGGGTAATGGCTCAATAATCTCTTTTTTACCCAAACAAGACAACAACATTACAGGGAGCTTAAATGTCAAAACACACACACACACACACACGCACGCACACAAAAGTCTTGTTGATGCGCTCCAAAACGTTAACAACCATGTTGCTACAATAAACACATAAAAAGGCAAATTATCCAGTGTGCCTACTAGTAATCAACCACAGAAGACACTACGCAATTCAAACCATTAAGAAACAACGTAAGACGGTCTTGGCGTTTCTCTTTCCCACACTTCAGCTGTACGTTGTTTCTGACTGGATTCAATTGTGTGATTGGTTGAATGTAGGCACACCTCAAATACGCACACGCGGATCTAAAATCTATGTACGCAGATCTGAATGCACACACTCTGAGTGATATGCAGGCACAGAAATTAGTACACACGCAGGCGAATTGAGAGACACGCTTGCAAATAATTTTGCTACAATAATACTTCCATAACAGTGGAACCTGGATTAACAAGCTGAACTGTGCTGTACGTGTGCTCTGCCAACACGGATGCGCACACACAGAAGTCCCTTTGGTGCTTTCACAAACGATCAAAAATCACAAAAATTCTTAACTTTAACAACCATATTGTTTCAATAATAAACATTTAAAAAAGTAAAATCCACTTACAGCACATTGCGCTGATTCTGATTAACATCGGCAAAGGAGCAGCTCATGATAGGAAAAAGACCAGACAGAGATAGAAAAGGGGAGGAGCCTGCTCTTAGAAGAGGCACTACTGAATGTACACAGAGACATGGTTCGCACACAGAGGCATATTTGGCACAACCTAAAAGCTTGTAAACCGAAAAATTTTGCAAATAGAGGGGTTCGTAAATCAATATTCCACTCTGGAGTATTTTCACTCTTATTCCTCTGTCACATTTTTAATCTGAAACCATTCAACTTTTAAAATGTTCAGTTCATTCATGACATACGTGCTACCTTTTCTTTATTTTCAAAAAAATTCCTACCAAGACATTTTTCCCCATTCGAAATAAATGGGCACGTTTTCAAACTTCCATATTTCCTATATTTTTCATCCAACTCAAAACATTCCTCTCATCCTGGACATTCAATCTAACCATTTTCAAGGTTCCAAAAAATCAAATTTTCTTCAAAATCCCACCTTTCAATCCAACATTTTATAATTATTCCTTTATTAAAGTATTTAACTTATTTAGGACATTCAGGCTATCTATGTTTTATGTCTAAAAAAAAATCCAAGTTTTCCCCCTTTTTCCATATCGCTTACTCTGTTAAAAAGTATTTTGGTACTTAATGCATGCTAACCTTTGGGTATTAGCTTTTTGTTTTGAATCTATTTTTGCAGGTATACACTACACAGTCATATATTCTGGCATTTCATGCTAGCTTCTATAGCTCATTTTGCAAGTATACAACTATGACTCGTATTTGTTATTTTACGTTACCTGACAATATTTTGATAGCATGTTAACTGTTAGCATTTCAGTTTGGCTATGACTTTTCAGCATTCACACTTTTTCTATTTACTTTTATTGTCTAATTTTGGTGGCAACACAAGTGAGTATCAAAATGAATGGGTCTTGCTTACAAGCATGATGGTGGTAGTCTCATGGTGCGGGAATGCATAAAGGATGCAGATACTGGGGAGAGGTGGTTCATTGAGGGCAACATTCAGTCCAACATAAACTGGGACATAGTAAAGCTGAACATGAACCCCTCCCTTGGCTGCTCACATTAAATATTGACACTATGGACGCAATGTGGGCATGTTCCCTGTGAGGTGTACGCACTTGTGTTGCCAGCTATTTAGACAATGATGTCTGTGTGTTGACCTATTTCACAGGACAATACATCTATGCTGCTATATGAAATCTGTAAACTGACTACCGTATTTTCCAGACCAGAGGGCGCACCGCATTATAAGGCGCACTGCCTATGAGTGTCAAAAGATGGAGCTTTTAATGACATTCAGACTTTACTTAAATCAATAACGGGAGCAGCATCTTCTCATCCGTAAACAACAATACCGGAAATGTGTCCCGTGAATAAACTTCCGACCGGAACTCTATAATAACTAAAGTTCTTTGGGTGGATAATGTAAACTCACTAAACTGGTATGTTTTAGCGCTTTCATGGCGAGTTTACTGACAGATATAAGTAAGAACTTTACACTACTCTATATTAAGAAATGGCAACAGCGGAAGATGAATGTCCCATAACAAGAAGATAGAGAAAAAGAAATTTATCGACTACGGTTTCGGCACAGACTACAAAGGCGGAAGCACGTAATTTTTCAGAATTTATGCAGATCCCGAATACAGATCATCAGGTACCAGAAGGTAAGAAAAGTTGTTTTTGCATAATATTGCGAAACAAAACGGCAGATAATGTCTTACCTTATACACACACCATAATAATACTCGTATGTTGAAGCACATCAAGCGGTGCAGCTTCATAGCTTACCATAGCCAAGATCAAGTCTTTCCTCTCCCCCAGTGACCTACGGAGGGTCGTGTTAATGCTTATTTTTTCTAGACTGGACTATTGCAATGCCCTTTATGCTGGGGTCACCAACAAGACCATCCATAGCATGCAGCTAGTACAAAATGCGGCTGCCAGGCTGGTGACAGGCGCAAAAATGAGGGAACATATTTCTCCCATCCTCTCCTCCCTTCACTGGCTCCCAGTGAAGTGTAGAGTGAAATTTAAGATCGTCATGTTCGTCTTCAAAGCGCTCAATGGTCTCGCCCCAGCTTATATTAAAGATCTCCTGGACCAACCCACCAGCTCCAGGCTGGGTCGTTGCCTTAGATCAGACAACCAGATGACCCTGAAGGTCCCACGGTCAAACCTAGTGACAAGGGGAGACCGTGCTTTCTCAGTGATGGCACCTAGGTTGTGGAATAAGCTCCCCCTGAGTATTAAGTCCGCCACCACTCTGGACTCTTTTAGAGCACGGCTTAAAACTCACCTTTTTACCGCAGATGACTTTTAATCTATGTTTTCATTGTGAGTCTTAAATGTTTAGTTTAGATTCCTTTGTGTGTCTCAGTCTCTGTTTCTGTTTTTTTGTTTCTCCAGTCGGGCTGCGCCCCGGGCTGATGTAACAGTTGGTTGGGGGGCGCATAATAAATGAAAATAACATAACATAACATAACAAAGTCGTACTAAAACTTTTTGATAGATTTTTGAGCGCCGTGTGTAATGTTCTATATTTTCAATGGAACATATAAAATGTGGATGTTGTTTACATGAGTCATATTGCCATCATAGTGCAGTCTCTATATTCCGTACATTAGGCGCACTGTCGAGTTTTGAGAAAAAAAAGTGTGCATTATAGTCCAGAAAATATGGTACTTTTCTTTAATTTTTAAAGAAATCTTAAAATAATATGTAAAAGTGGATGCTATGGTTGATATCCAAACACTGCCTTTGTAACATAAC
>NC_084746.1:33107145-33302145 GCF_033978785.1 Entelurus aequoreus | reverse complement strand
GGGAAGGCAGAAGAAATAAGAATATGGTGCTCTGTCGTTTCTAACCACAGATCCGATCAGACCACGACAAGAACCGATCCTTGAGATACAGCGTGACAGGCCCTGGTGCTGATCAACCTCCGACTGGCATTTTCCTCATCGCCCCCATCTCAGGAGAGCTATCCGTTAACAAGCCTCTGGATCGAGAACATATTCCCAACTTCCATGTAAGTCAAGACACGATCGTTTCCAAAGCGGACT
The DNA here is from genome assembly GCF_033978785.1 of Entelurus aequoreus. Classification (NCBI taxonomy): domain Eukaryota; kingdom Metazoa; phylum Chordata; class Actinopteri; order Syngnathiformes; family Syngnathidae; genus Entelurus; species Entelurus aequoreus. The sequence continues at coordinate 33,301,905 of NC_084746.1, read as the reverse complement.
TTAATGATTTCCTTATGATCTCCTTCCCTCCAGTTGGTATGTGCTCCAGGGTCATGTGTAGCCTAAACAGTCTGCTTAGACTCAATAAAGACTTGTGGCGTGATGAGGGTTTCCCAGTGAAGTGAACTTATCCGTCTGAGAATTTCAAGGATTTAATATGGCGCTTTCTTTTGAGTAAGCTGTGAATGTTCGATACATGAAGATAATACCAGCTCTCAAGAAAGGGCTCGCTGTATTTTCTATGACAATTTTGATAGAGCTTTTGGGTTATTTACATGCTCCAACACAAACAATAGAGAAGGACTCAAGGTTGCGTGTAGAAAAAATTAAATCCTTGCAGGTGTTCATATTATTGGAACAGACATAGCCAACACATAAGCATATAATCTTTGAACAACATTCATTTAATACTTACTTGAAACCTTGAAGCAGACAGAGCCAGAATAGTGTCCATAGGTACTCTCGGTATTTGTTCTGCCCATTGTGTGCGCTTCATCTGTGGATGTTTTCTTGCAGCTGAGAGCTCATGCTGTGGACCTGAATGGCAACCAAGTAGAAAACCCCATTGATATCGTGATCAATGTGATCGACATGAACGACAATAGGCCAGAATTCAACCACCAGATCTGGAATGGCACTGTCCCTGAGGGTTCGAAGCCAGGTAATATAAACAATATCTTCCATATCCTCCTGAGAACGAGCGTCCTATGCAGTGGACTGGATTTTTTTGGTCTATTTCTTGTGTCCGAGTTCCACATTTTTGAAAAAAAATAGCCTTGTTATGCAAAACACAAATGTCGACTGCAGAAGCTGGCTCTCAGGAGGATATACTAGGAGAGTATTGGTACATGCGTTTGCAATCTGATTTTTTGATACGGAACATTGGAGTACTGAGCTTCTATATGGAAGAGTAACTGCCTTGCAATGTAGTCACATGTCCACTCCGTAAACAGATACAAAGTTTGGCTCGCTGGAGTTTTGACTAGCGATAGTGCCAAGGAGTAACCAAAGCTTGAAAACCATCTTCCATTGCAACTCGGGATGTAACGATAAATGGTATTAATGATAACCGCAGTAAAACTCTGTTTTAAATAAAATTATAAAAAAAATAATGACTAATAACTGCATTTTAAAAACTTACACACTGGCTGGCGCCAGCTCGCTAGCTTAAATGCTAACATGAAAACAAGAAACATTACCATCTTTCCCCATTAAGAAACAACATACCCCAATCTAAAGTTATATAGAACAACTAAGATATGCATTTGTGCACATTGAATCTAAAAACGGTGCTCTCTTAGACAGAGTAATTGTTCTATTCTAGATACAACGCGGAGATGTTTTTTACGGTGCGTTCAAGGACTGCTAAACAGAATATGACGCCACAAAGACCACCAGAAATAATAAAGACCTATTTGATTGTACTTGTTACGCACTTTCCATTTGTATAGATCTTAAAGTGCTAAAGTACAAACCAATATTTAAAACAATAAAAGCTTAGCTATTGAAACAGATGAAATACTAAGACGAAACACTGTGAGCAGAAGAAACACAAAACATGCAAAATAGTGGGTTTTATGTGTATTTATTTCACTTATTTAAAAAACTACATTAAATAACTTGGTCAAAATCTTTGAGAGTGTGTGTAAGTACAGTAACAATACAGCGATAACAATGATAACGTTATAATTTTGGTCCCGATAAACCGTGAAATTAAATTTTCATACAGTTACATCCCTTATCGCCAGTCTCCTGTTTGGGAAGACAAACTTTCCAAAGACAATGTGCCAACATTACATACAAGCTACAACTAATAATGCTGCATTTTAGGCAATAATGAACTTTTAATTTTTCCAAAATATTAATTCAGACTGTTACTGTTCCACTTGTATGCATCGTTCACTTTGCTTAAAAATATCTATCAACTAATATAAATTAACTTTTTTCCTTTGTAATTATTTTTGATTTGAGGAATGTAATCATTGAATGAGCTGATTCACATTTCATTTTAAAAATCATTCATGCTAAGCAATTCTATTGTGTTATCTTAAAACTGTTACATTCACATTATATACACATATCAAACTAGCACACTGTTGCACTGCGTTTACTCAAATTGTTGTTTTTCTCCCCAAAAGGCACATTTGTGATGACAGTGACAGCCGTTGACAAAGACGACCCCAAAACTGCTAATGGGATGTTGCGCTACAAGATCCTCTCTCAGACCCCCGACAGCCCCACCTCCAACATGTACACTATCAATAATAAAACGGGAGGCATCATTACTGTGGCGGCAGGCTTGGACAGAGAGGTGGGTAGCAGTTTTTTCTATCTTTGCAGACATTCCACAACAGTATACATAGTTTACATTGTAAACCTGTCATGTGGCATCAGTGATACTACAGCCAATGACTCACTGATACTACAATGACTCACTGTTGCCTCTACAGCAGTGGTCCCCAACCACCGGGCCACGGATCGATTGGTACCGGGCCGCACAAGAAATTAAAAAAAAAAAAAAACATTTTTTTTATATTAAATCAACATAAAAAACAAGATACACTTACAATTAGTGGACCAACAAAAAAAAACTCCCTCCCCCATTTACACTCATTCACACTCATTCGCACAAAAGGGTTGTTTCTTTCTGTTATTAATATTTCTGGTTCCTACATTATATATCAATATAGATCAATACAGTCTGCAGGGATACAGTCCGTAACCACACATGAATGTATTTCTTTATGACAAAAAATAAAATAAAAAATACCATTCCCCTCCCCCCCCGGTCCGTGGGACAAATTTTGAAGCGTTGACTGGTCCGCAGCTACAAAAAGGTTGGGTACCACTGCTCTACAGCATCACACTGGCATTACCCAATTTGTGGAGGGTACAACTTAGTTTACACCTGGAGCCAGTGTTCCAGGTTTTTCTGTGACAATTACATTCTGCACTTTGGTTAAGGTATGGTGGCAATCACAACTTGGGCATGTTTGTTAATACAGACAATTAGAACCAATGAGCCAAAGTACATTTGCTGATTACCACCTTAGGTCTTGGTCTTTTTTTTTATGAATAGAATGTTGCACGGATCACAGATCATTTTAATAATCCCTATTTTCAAAGCACACGTGTTAATTTATTGCTCCATTGTGCTGTAAACAACCCACAGCCCTAATTGGATCACAGAGCTGTGGAAGAAAATAAATAATTAAATATAAAGCACAAGCCAAGTTGATGTAATCCTAGTGAGGGCAATCTGGCCGGGTTGCTGCTCAATCACGTCCGCCTCAGGGCTGCCGTTTTATGCGCGACAGTCGCCACCGTGAAAGTAATTTGCCCTATTCTCATTACCGAGTGACTAGTCCATCACCTGAGTAACCGTTAATGTGAAAATAGTCATTTGTCACCTTGGTGCTTGTGTACAGTAGAGGGTAGTAAGTAGCATTGGTGCAACTCACTTGCTCCCCAAAGAAGAAATCAATCATGGTCATTGTAATGAAAAAACAATTTCAGTTTCAGTATATACAGTCGTGGTTAAAAGTTTACATACACTTGTAAAGAACATAATGTCATGGCTGTCTTGAGTTTCCAATAATTTCTACGACTCTTATTTTTTTGTGATAGAGTGATTGGAGCACATAATTGTTGGTCACAAAAAACATTCATAAAGTTTGGTTCTTTTATGAATTTATTATGAGTCTACTGAAAATGTGACCACATCTGCTGGGTCAAAAGTATACATACAGCAATGTTAATATTTGGTTACATGTCCCTTGGCAAGTTTCACTGCAATAAGGCGCTTTTGGTAGCCATCCACAAGCTTCTGGTTGAATTTTTGACCAATCCTCTTGACAAAATTGGTGCAGGTCAGCTAAATTTGTTGGGTTTTCTGACATGGATTTGTTTCTTCAGCATTGTCCGCATGTTCTCAATGAGGTTTAAGTCAGGTCTTTGGGAAGGCCATTCTAAAATATTAATTCTAGCCTGATTTAGCCATTCCTTTACCACCTTTGATGTTTTTTTCAGCAAAAAATGCCCAGAGCATAATACTACCACCAACCATGCTTGACGGTAGGTCTGGTGTTCCTGGGATTAAAGGCCTTACCTTTTCTCCTCTAAACATATTGCTGGGTATTGTGGCCAAACAGCTCAATTTTACCTCCCTGTTTCATCTGACCCCAGAACTTTCTTCCAGAAGGTCTTATCTTTGTCCATGTGATGTCAGATTAAACAACAATTGAGCTGTTTGGCCACAATACCCAGCAATATGTTTGGAGGAGAAAAGATGAGGAACCAAACTTCAATGAGGAACTAATCACTCTATCACAAAAAAATAAGTTAAAGTTAAGTTAAAGTACCACACTAGGTGTGGTGAAATTTGTCCTCTGCATTTGACCCATCCCCTTGTTCACCCTCTGGGAGGTGAGGGGAGCAGTGGGCAGCAGCAGTTATTTTTGGTGATTTAACCCCCAATTCCAACCCTTGATGCTGAGTGCCAAGCAGGGAGGTAATGGGTCCCATTTTTAAATCTGCTCAAAGGAAGGTCAGTTTTGAAGCTTCTGTAACGAGCTAAACTGTTTTCAGATGTGTGAACATGATTGCACAAGGGTTTTCTAATCATCAATTAGCCTTCTGAGCCAATGAGCAAACACATTGTACCATTAGAACACTGGAGTGATAGTTGCTGGAAATGGGCCTCTATACACCTATGTAGATATTGCACCAAAAACCGGACATTTGCAGCTAGAATAGTCATTTACCACATTAGCAATGTATAGAGTGTATTTCTTTAAAGTTAAGACTAGTTTAAAGTTATCTTCATTGAAAAGTACAGTGCTTTTCCTTCAAAAATAAGGACATTTCAATGTGACCCCAAACTTTTGAACGGTAGTGTATACATATACATACATACATACATACATATACATATGTATGTATGTATGTATGTATGTATGTATGTATGTATATATATATATATATATATATATATATATATAATATATATATATATATAATATATATATATACATATATATATACATACATACATACATACATACATACATACATACATACATACATACATACATACATACATACATACATACATACATACATACATACATACATACATACATATATATATATATATATATATATATATATATATACTGTATACACAACAGCAGTTACCAAGAGGTAAGAAAAGTTAGTTTTGCATAATGGGGCCCCCTTTGGTTATGAATATGATTAAACCAAAATTGAGGGGGACACTACAATATTAATGCTGCAAATGTTCAATTTTTTTTTTTTTACTTGCAGATATTGCAAATATTATCAGTCGTGTTAGCCTGCGAGCTATTACGGTTAAGGGCCAGTTTGCTAGCTAGCTTGTTGTTAGCATTATTTGCACATTCATTGTTCGTCGTCTCGATTGCCAGTGATTTAACACACATTGTATATTTTTATATATTTTTCGTCAGTGTAATATGTATGTATTGTATTATTTTCAAGGATTAGATGACCTGTTCCTGGAAAAAAGGTCATGTTGTTTTATAATGCAGGTTTTCAACTGGAGGTCTGTGATCCCCTAAAAAGTCGGGCTTTTGTCTGCCATGTCCAACAGTCAATAAGTCAACCTCTCTGTAAATGATGAATTCATGAGGGTCAGGTGATTCTTTGTGGTCTATTTCAGCTGTCAAATAATAAATGTCAGGGTTTATCTCACGCAGACAACACAAACACATTGGCTTTAGCGTTAGCATTAGTATTTTGTTCACTCAGGTTGAGGCTAACAACTACACAAATGGAGTGTCACGGACTACTTTTACAACAGGTAATAGAGTAAACAGTTAATAGTTGATGTTATTTATCTTTGTTCAACTCGTGTCCCCACATTTCTCCAATGAAGTCAAGAGTAGTAAGCACCTGAGGTCGCCACATCGAGTCCGGATAAATACGTTTAAAAGAGTCTGTCCATTTCTCGTAACTTCGCGTATCGAAATTAAGTTTGTAAAAATAATAAACAACATTAAACTGCATATAGTTTAAAGACTACAGCTGAGTAAAAACACACCAAGATAATTTCACCGATCCAGCGTTCTTCAGCACTCCTTTTGTTTTCCTTTCCTTTGTTTTCTCCGAAAGATTCCTAAAGAACTAAATCTACCCGGGTAGTTTTTGGTGGAAACACAGGGAAGTGGGGAAGATCCTGCGGTGGAAAAGGGCTTACAATCAAACAATTCCTTCTTTTCCCCCGCAGAAAGTGCCTCAGTACACACTCATCATCCAGGCCACTGACACCGAGGGCAACCCGACGTACGGCCTCTCCAACACAGCCACGGCAGTCATCAGAGTCACCGACGTCAACGACAATCCCCCAGAGTTCACGGCTGAGGCGGTAAGCAATCAACAAGACATCCAACACAGCAAGCGCTGTATGCAGTCAAGCGGCAGCTCTGCACTCTTATTTGGTCTTGCTTGTCTTGCATTTCACAAGTTATTCAGATACGCAAGCGAGCCATCCAGGCGTGGAGTTCAGTCCCGTCCCCCCCCAAAAAATGTTGACACATGCACCAGCATAGATGTCAGCCAGACCGAAAGAGGCACTTAGTGTGCTGGTGAATCACTGCAAAGTAATGCTACTTGCATTGTTAGGGGAGAACAGGGGATAAGATGACCATGACGACGTGTACCCGAAGTCCCCCCGTGCGCTCCCTGCTTCCGCAACAGCTAACAGTCCCTCTCTCTCCTTCATGGTTTATTCATGCAGTTTGTCGGCGAGGTGCACGAAAACCGCGTCAATGTCATCGTGGCCAACCTGTCAGTGACTGACAAGGACCAACCCAACACGCAGGCATGGAACGCCGTCTACAAAATCACCGGGGGCGACCCTACTGGCAGGTTCTCCGTGCCCACTGATCCCACCACTAACGAGGGCTTGGTGACAGTTGTCAAGGTAAGGTCACCGTTTATCATACAGCTTTATTGAGGCGGAATTCATTAAATCATTCTAAAGATACGTTGAGAAACATCTGCAGAAATTAACAGTACAACAAATCAACTCAAATTACCTTTACACATCTAGTACAAACCCCGTTTCCACACGGGTTGGAAAATTGTGTTAGATGTAAATATAAACGGAATACAATGATTTGCAAATCCTTTTCAACCCATATTCAATTGAATGCACTACAAAGACAAGATATTTGATGTTCAAACTCATAAACTTTTTTTTTTTTGCAAATAATAATTAACTTAGAATTTCATGGCTGCAACATGTGCCAAAGTATTTGGGAAAGGGCATGTTCACCACTGTGTTACATGCATGGCCTTTCCTTTTAACAACACTCAGTAAACTTTTGGGAACTGAGGAGACACATTTTTTAAGCTTCTCAGGTGGAATTCTTTCCCATTCTTGCTTGATGTACAGCTTAAGTTGTTCAACAGTCCGGGGGTCTCCGTTGTGGTATTTTAGGCTTCATAATGCGCCACACATTTTCAATGGGAGACAGGTCTGGACTACAGGCAGGCCAGTCTAGTACCCGCACTCTTTTACTATCAAGCCACGTTGATGTAACACATGGCTTGGTATTGTCTTGCTGAAATAAGCAGGGGCGTCCATGGTAACGTTGCTTGGATGGCTACATATGTTGCTCCAAAACCTGTATGTACCTTTCAGCATTAATGGCGCCTTCACATATGTGTAAGTTACCCATGTATTGGGCACTAATACACCCCCATACCATCACAGATGCTGGCTTTTCAACGTTGCACCTTTTCAACTTTGCACCTATAACAATCCGGATGGTTCTTTTCCTCTTTGGTCCGGAGGACACGACGTCCACAGTTTCCAAAAACAATTTGAAATGTGGACTCGTCAGACCACAGAACACTTTTCCACTTTGTATCAGTCCATCTTAGATGAGCTCAGGCCCAGCGAAGCCGACGGCGTTTCTGGGTGTTGTTGATAAACAGTTTTCGTCTTGCATAGGAGAGTTTTAACTTGCACTTACAGATGTAGCGACCAACTGTAGTTACTGACAGTGGGTTTCTGAAGTGTTCCTGAGCCCATGTGATGATATCCTTTACACACTGATGTCGCTTGTTGATGCAGTACAGCCTGAGGGATTGAAGGTCACGGGCTTAGCTGCTTACGTGCAGTGATTTCTCCAGATTCTCTGAACCCTTTGATGATATTACGGACCGTAGATGGTGAAATCCCTAAATTCCTTGCAATACCTGGTTGAGAAAGGTTTTTCTTAAACTGTTCAACAATTTGCTCACGCATTTGTTGACAAAGTGGTGACCCTCGCCCCATCCTTGTTTGTGAATGACTGAGCATTTCATGGAATCTACTTTTATACCCAATCATGGCACCCACCTGTTCCCAATGTGCCTGTTCACCTGTGGGATGTTCCAAATAAGTGTTTGATGAGCATTCCTCAACTTTATCAGTATTTATTGCCACCTTTCCCAACTTCTTTGTCACGTGTTGCTGGCATCAAATTCTAAAGTTAATGATTATTTGCCAAAAAAAAAAAGTTTATCAGTTTGAACATCAAATATGTTGTCTTTGTAGCATATTCAACTGAATATGGGTTGAAAATTATTTGCAAATCATTGGGAATAAGCGGTAGAAAATGGATGGATGGATGTATTCCGCTTATATTTACATCTAACACAATTTCCCAACTCATATGGAAACGGGGTTTGTAGATAGTAGTTGCTTATCAACAATATTAATTTTGACTCTTCTCATTGGAACACTTACTTCAAGGTTATTTATTAGTATACCTATAACTATTCTCATTTTTCACAAAGGCATGAATAGTCTATTGCAGGCCTGGGCAATTATTTTGACTCGGGGGCCTACTTTAGAGAAAAATGTGTCTGGGGGCCGGTATATCTACTTTTAGGAACACTAATACAAAACTTCACAATAATGTCTGATTGAAAGCTAAAACGTTATGACAGACCGCCTGAAAACAGAATGGAATTTTAAATTTTTTTACTGAATCCATCCATCCATCCATTTTCTACCGCTTGTCCCTTTTGGAGTCACGGGGGGTGCTGGAGCCTATCTCAGATGCATTCGGGCGGTAGGCGGGGTACACCCTGGACAAGTCACCACCTCATCGCAGGGCCAACACAGATAGACAGACAACATTCACACTCACATTCACACACTAGGGCCAATTTTAGTGTTGCCAATCAACCTATCCCTAGGTACATGTCTTTTGAGACACCCAAAATGAAAATGACATGAAAATACATTAAAATAAAGAATGTGGGATTTACAATATTAACTATGAATGATAAAACACTGAATATTGACAACATATGAACGTCACCCCCCCTCTCGATCGACATATTTTACAATCAAGCAAAACACAACAAAAATGCAAGAAACACAGCGAAATATGAACGCAAAGGGTAAAAAAAAAACCCACCCACAATCTGATATCACTAAGCTTTAGAACTTTGTTGTAAAGATTTCCTTCCGCGTCTGTCCCTGACACCCGCATTTCAGGATGGCCGCTCTGGTAACACTCTGTGGAAAGGCTCCCCACCCACACTGCTTGGTGCCTCATCTGAGCTGCTGTGAATTTGATTACCATAGTAACTAATTAGATTACAATAGTAACTAGTATATCATGCAAAAGCGCAGATTACAACCATTGAAATACTTTGTATAGTTCAAGACTTACGGTCATTTGAAAACATCATTGCACATCATAATGGCAGCTACTGTTTCCATCTTAAAGATCTAAAAAATGTATTTGGGAATGTTTGGCGGGCCAGATTGAAAATCTTAATGTGCCTTAATTTGCCCAGGTCTGATCTATTGTGACTTTAGGGAGGAAAAAAGCGTGTATTCCCTTGTTCTTACTGAAGTGCACAAAATGTTTATAATCTTTTATTGCAAGGTCCTCCTGCCTCTTCAATGTATTCTATGTGGTAATGTAAGACTCACGTTGCTCACGTTATCGTCTGTTTTTCCAGCCTATCGACTATGAAATGAGTAGGACGTATGTGCTGACCGTGGAGGCGAGGAACGAGGTTCCCCTGGCCAGAGGCATCCACTCTCCTCGTCAGTCCACCGCCACAGTCTCCATCCAAGTGATAGATGTCAACGAGAGCCCTTACTTCGAGCCCAACCCCAAACTCATTAAGCTGGAAGAGGGATTGGCGGCCGAGAGTATGCTGACTACCTTTACCGCACAGGATCCCGACCGCTTCATGAAGCAAAGCATGCGGTAAGGGTTTTGATTGTCCACCACTCAAGATGAATCCTTCAGTAAAACATCCATGACACGTTTCAGTCACATTTGAACAGTGGCTTCATCACTGAATGTGCATGACTCCATGTGTGAAATTAATAGGCTATAATGTGTTAGCTTGCTCTGCTCTCATTGGCCACTCTTCAACCAATGAATGGTATCTTTGCTCGCAGCTTTTTGCATGGCAACAAATCTAGCATTGTGATTCCTACCAGTTCAGTCCATTCAGACTTTGTTATAAGAGTTGGAGTGAAACAGGGGTCAACTCAATAAATCACTTTGTCTTTATTGCTAAATGTATTTTTTACTTAAATTTTAACAGAAAAAAAGATTTGCATGCAATTGCTTATCTTCTAAACTTAATAAATTATCTGATCATGCAAAAATATATGTAAAGCATGTTTTTGTTATCAAAAAATATCGACCGACCTCAATTAAGGGAATTAAGGGTGTCCCAATACAACTTTTTAACTTGGGGCGGCATGGCTAGTTTGGTTGAGAGGCCGTGCCAGCAACTTAAGGGTTCCAGATTCGATCCCCGCTTCAGCCATCCTAGTCACTGCTGTTGTGTCCTTGGGCAAGATACTTTACCGTTTTGAGTCACTAGAGAAAAGCGCTATATAAATATAAATCACTTCCCGATACGATACAGATTCCCGAGCGCGGCGCACACTGCTGCTCACTGCTCCACTCACCTCCCAGGGGGTGAACATGGGGATGGGTCAAATGCAGAGGACAAATGATTGTCACACACACACCAAGTGTGTGTGTGACAATCATTGGAACTTTAACTTTATATTGGAGCCTTGACTATTGGCCGGTATCAATCTTAATCCCCCAATATCAGCAGAAATCATACATACTTTTTTTATTGTGTCGTGTGGAATGTTAGGCTTGATCAAGTGAAATTATAGAGACATAGAACAATAGTATGCATGAAAAACACTAATATATTTATTATTAAACTTATGGCTGACTTATGCTGTCTTTAGATTTAAATACAGTGGTAATATGGGCACAAAAATCCATGACAGCAAGTTGAATGATGCGGACACGTTTGTTACTGGAGACTACTAGAGACTTTGTATCTGTAAGTAATACATTTGAAACATATGTGGCATTTTAAACTGCAATATTTTTCAATTAAAGACCCTTATTATGTATATCTAAGCTTGTGTGCTATTGTGTGCTGAGCTGTTGTGTAGTTGCGAGCTTTTAGTAGCCTACCTTTTGTAAATGACTAAAATGCAAGAAAAGACCAACCCTGTGTGCTTATTTAAGGACAGGTTGCCAATTAATCGGGGTAAACTGCCATAAGATAATTGAGTGACCGTGAAAAAGGGACACAATTTCATGAAGTTTATTTCCTGTATGTGTCAGTAAAGGCTATTTATTTTTTTTAATGTATTCTTCTCTATTCCTGAACCGCTGCACACAAAAGGGAATTTTTTTACCAAAACATTCAGCTCCAGTGTGCTAGTATGTTGTGCTGTTATTAAACCCCATAAATTCAATTCAATTGAAATTTCTCACATAGCTCAATGCACTTTATAAAACACCCACTGTACCTTAAGAGTGTTCAGCAGACTCATCACACAATTTTGCACACACCTTTAGGGGACTGCTAAGCAATTTTGATCAAAAAACATGACCGCCATCAAGGAAACATGTCAAAGCGGTGCAGAATCGACTGTTTGATGCAGTATGAAATAAGACTAATCTCTTTAAACTTGTACAGCTCACAGATTACTCCATTTATTTTTTCCATCTCATCTGGTGTGTATTTTTTCCATCTCATCAGGTACACCAAACTGTCCGATCCAGCCAACTGGCTAAGGATCGACCCGAACAGCGGTCGAATCTCAACAATGGCCGTACTGGACCGAGAATCGCCTTTTGTGAGGAACAGCCTGTACAATGCAACATTCCTGGCTACTGACAACGGTATAAACCATCTGAATGTACAAGTCACTGTGACTACTATTGTGAGAGCGTTGAGGAGGAGACGGTGCCAGTTCAAACAGTTAAAAGCCACAAAAAACATCCTCCATACACATATCGACCACCATTGATCCTAGGGTTAATGTGCTACCAATCCCAGTGCGTGGATAAAGTCACCTTTTCCCTACCTCTGTCGGGGTTTACCCTGTTCCGCGGAGAATAGCGTAGGCCAATAGGCTTAAAACTTTGCCAGTAAAGAGGTTTCTCAGTATTAATGGGTCAGGATTGGATGACTAGCTCCTTTGAGCGTGGCCTGAATGGTAAAAAAGCCTCTTAGCACAGTGAATACATAGAGGCGCCTGAGAGGAGCGACAGTGGCCTCTGTTTTCCTGCTTTAGTATTCCCATCCTATGTCCTCGGTCAGGAAGACGTTCCTCAGGCACACACACACACACACACACACATACCAGCCAAATGTTCTGGTGTCGCTTTTTCTCTTCACTTGAGATTAGTTTCTAAGATCAGTATGCACTTAGGATGGGCCCACTGGAGTACATATCGGTTTGGAGTGTCATATTGCTTCCCACCTCTCTCCTCCTCTGTCTCCTGCATGATGATTCCACAATGATTTATGGCATTTTAAGATTTTTATATGTAATATCCCGACCGCCAGGTGTCTTCTTCATAAATATTTATGCACTGACGGGGGTGCGCGTGTGTTTACGACTATTGCAGGCAACCCCTCAGCAAGCGGCACCGGCACGCTGCAGATCTACCTGCTGGACATCAATGACAACGCCCCCAGGGTATTCCCGCAAGAGGCAGAAATATGTGAAAAACCCGAGCCCAACGCCATTAACATCACCGCGATGGATGGCGACCTGATGCCCAACGCCGGGCCTTTTGCCTTCGAGTTGGCTTCCAGGCCTGTCGACGTTAAGAGGAACTGGACCCTCACAAGAATCAGCGGTAAGACACCCAATATTGCAATATTATGAAACAGTTCAGTTCAGTTTCAGTTTATTTAGAACATGCATACGATACAATGTAATGCATCACATATTTCCAGTTGTTTCATTACAGCACGTCCGAAAAGGGGTAGGAAGAATCTGAGCTTATTCCTACCACTTTTCATACCATAGCAATTTTATCCCATTTCCTTGTTCTCTGTAACAGAACAGTGAATAAATAAATTATAAATAAATAATATACCATAGTAAGTAAAAAAATATTAAATACATAAATAATCTTCATTAAAAAAAATTTTTTTAAAAAGGGTTCAAGCTGTTTCACCATAATTATTGTTCTGTGTACTTTGTGAACACTTGTAGTTTGAACAGTCTCCTGAACTGAATCATATTAGTGCTTTGTTTATTTTATTTGGTTTATCCATTCCATAATTTAATTCCACATACTGATATGCTAAAGGTTTTAAGTGTTGTACATGCATACAAATGTTTTGAATTAGATTTTCCTCTAACGTTATATTTCTCCTATTTTGTTGAGAAGAATTGTTATACATTCTTGTACATTTCAGCTGTTTGCAAATGCACCAAATTGTTGAATTTCAATGGCACTTTTATCTCAAATGTTTTCTTGCAACTTGAAGCATAACAATTAGCAAAGAGCTCATAAACTCTTAAGTTTGGGCACTTTGAAGATGAGGTGCCACTGCATAACAATTTGTAGTTGGATATTAATTATTTATTATTACCGTGTTTTTCAGACTATAAGGCGCACTTAAAATCCTTTAATTTTCTCAAAAATCGACAGTGCGCCTTTTAACCCGGTGCGCCTAATGTACGGAATAACTTTGGTTGTGCTTACCGACCTTGAAGCTATTTTATTTGGTACATGGTGGAATGATAAGTGTGACCAGTAGATGGCAGTCACACATAAGAGATACGTGTAGACTGCAATATGACTCAAGTAAACTCCACAATTTTAAATGTTCTATTGAAAGTATAGAATATTACACACGGCGCTCAAAAATCTATCAAAATGTTTTAGTACGACGTTGGTAGGCTATGACGCTGCACCGCTTGATGGATTGTACTGTGCTTCAACATACGAGTATTATTATGGTGTGTGTATAAGGTAAGACATATTCTCTGGCGTTTTGTTTCGCAATATTATTCAAAAGCAACTTTTCTTACCTTCTGGTACCTACTGATCTGTATTTGGGATCTGCATAAGCCCTGAATATTTGCGCGCATCCACCTTTGTAGTCCGTGGTGAAATCGTAGTCAATAAGCTGCTTCTTTTTCTCTATCTTCATGTTATGGGACATTCATCCGCCGCTGTTGCCATTTCTAATATAAAGTATCGGAAAGTTATTTCTGTCAGTAAACTCGTCCTGAAAGCGCTGAAACATACCGGTGTAGTGAGTTTACATTATTCACCCAAGGAACTTTAGTTAGAGAGTTCCGGTCTGACGGTTTTTCATGGGACACATTTCCAGTGTTGTTATTGCACTATTGAGCCACGGATGAGGAGATGCTGGTCCGTTGTCGATTTAAGTAAAGTCTGGATGTCATTAAAACAGTTAGCTCCATCTTTTGACACTTCTTCCACACCCGTCCTTGCACGCTACACCGCTACAACAAAGATGACGGGGAGAAGACGCTGTCGAAGGTGAGCCACGTAAATTAGACCGCCCAAAAAACGGCGCATCTTGAAGCGACTGTCATAAAGCGACTTGAAGATGATCTGTAAAACATAACCTATGCAACATTTTGACCAAAGAACCACCATTACATGTTATGTAGACCACAAGGAAGTGTTTTACATTCAAAAAAAATAATATAATATGACCCTTTAATGCGCCTTATAATCCGGTGCACCTTTTGTATGAAAAAAAGACCTGAATGGACCCGCTCATCGGCAGTGCGCCCTATAATCCGGTGCGCCCCATAGTCCGGAAAATACGGTAGTTATCATGAGTATTTATGTGGACATGGCCTTATTCTGTTGATTAAATTGCCACACATTTGAAAAATATCATTACTAATGGGATGGGACAATCACCATGAATGTTTTTATTACCCCAATTTCTTTAAAACCAAACAGTCAATTCTGCAAAATTGACAGACTAAATCGATAATTGCCCCACATCGCTGTTAGTAGAACATGCTGTGGATGCCAGTCTTGTTTTCTACTATTGGTGTATAAAGCCATTAGAAATATGCTAGCTGTCAGAGATGTGCTTGTTAAAACACAATATAGCCAGAGAGGATAAAGCCTTTGGGATAATCGCGGCGAGCAGTTTTAATCTTAAGCAGCATTATCAAATGCTATTCAGTAGATTTGTGATGCTCCAAATCCTAATTCCTTGTTTTGGATTTGATATGCTGATGCAACCTCCAGGTAGGAAGTGTGAAACTTGCTGTATTTGTCGTAAACTTTTAAGTGTAATCGTTCCTCTTTGTCCCTCAATAGGCGACTACGCTCAACTGCGCTTGAAAATTGGCTTCCTCGAGAGCGGAATTTACGAGCTGCCCATCATCATCACGGACTCTGGGAACCTGCCCCTGTCCAACACCTCCCACCTGAGGATCAAAGTGTGCCAGTGTGACATCAACGGAGAATGCTCCGACCAGCAGCACATCATGGCCGCCGGGCTGGGCACGGGCGCCATCATCTCCATCCTTCTGTGCATCATCATCCTCCTCAGTGAGTGTGGCGGATTACTTGAAACGGCAGCTAAACATGATCCCGGTGATCGTTAATGTGGGATTAGCAAGACAAAGTATATATGTCGTCCGCATCCAGGCTAAAGGCACTGGATCCGATTACCCGTGTATGAAAATATGACTGTTTTGTAATAAGACGCCTCGCTCTGTGTCCTCCCCCCTCCAGTTCTCGTGCTGCTCTTTGTGGTTTGGATGAAGCGGCGCGATAAAGAACGCCAAGCTAAGCAGCTCCTCATCGATCCGGAGGATGACGTGCGAGACAACATTCTCAAGTATGATGAGGAAGGCGGTGGAGAAGAGGATCAGGTAGGGATGATGTTACTCACACACATTAAAATCCCTAATAACACTCTGGATTATTAGAAAAGCCCTGGAAATCTATTTCGTCATTCAACATTTGTGTTTGCCCGTGTACTATTGATACTACTGCTCACTGGTGTCACCATATCTGAGTTATTGTGTAGAAATATGGGGAAACAACTACAAATGTGCACTTCATTCATTGACTGTGTTACAAAAAACATCAATTACAATAACACATAATGTTGGATATAGAGAACATACAAACCCTTTATTTATTGAATCAAAAATACTGAAACTCAACGATTTGGTAAAATTGCAAACAGCTAAAATGATGTACAAAGCAAACTATAACCTGCTACCCAAGAATGTAAGACAATTCTTCTCAACTTAAGAGGAGAAATATAACCTTAGAGGAAAAACTAACTTAAAACATTTGTATGCACGTACAATACTAAAAACCTTTAGCATATCAGTATGTGGAATTAAACTATGGAATGGATTAAGTAAAGAAGTTAAACAATGTACTGATAGGATCCAGTTTAGGAGGTTGTTCAAATTAATAGTGCTTACAAAGTACAAAGAAGAATTATGCGAAATACCTTCAACCCTATTGACAATTGGATATTCTTCATCTCAGTATGTTAATCATGACTGACAAAATTATCTATTACAGGAACCACTGTATTAATCATTCAGTGATGTAATTGTGCTACAAAAAGAAGACAGTAAATGAACATACTGTGTGTATTTGTAAACGCTCTGAAGTGGGAAAGGGGTAGGCTTAAATAAGCTTTGCTTCTTCCTACTCCTTTTCGGACATGATGTAAAGAGAAATGATATTAAATTGTGTGATGTACTATACTGTAAGTGTGTTCATGTTCGAAAAAAACTAAACTCAATCAATAATAACAACGCCAAAGGTGATAACCACAGATGTCCAGTACAATAACTTTACCAGAAATTATACTCTATGTGGTAGTATTATATAGTGGTATTTCTGAAGTTCGTTTTACACTCTGTTAGATAATAGAAATGTTACTACTTTTGGTTCAGGCTTCTACGATATAAAGAGACAAATGTGAAGATTATTATAGAACCAGGCATTTAACTTGTTGCCACACAGGAAACGTTCAGTAAAATAAGAATGATACCATTCATGAAATTTCACATTTTACAAAGCAGATGCTAACGCACATAGCATGTACACTGCTAATTATTTGCCAAGATTGAACGTTTTATTTGTAAAACTTTCCCCTAGTTTTAAGAGCTATTTACTTCTATTTAATCATTGGCTTATCTTAATTTTAGCATGAATAAATATGTTTTTCTATTCTAGTTTAAAATGTTTAAATTGAGAAAAAAACTATTCAAATAAGATATTTAGTCCCCACCCCACATAAAAAATCTTTGTTTAAAAATTCTGCAACAAATCAAGGATGCTTAATTTAAGAATTAAATTTATTTTTCAAAATAAATATGTATTTGTATCTAAGAAATCCTGCTGATTTCTAGATATACAAATCTTAAATTAGGATGTCTCATCAAGTAAAATGATCTGTCCATGCAGCTAGTTAAAGAGGAACTGCAGCTTGTTTGGAATCATTCAAATTCCTTTCGTAAGACAAGCACACATCTTTTTAGTTTTACTATGCATTCTATTCTACCTATAAAGTGCTCTTAAAAACATCCAAACATTTCCATTAAGATCCATTAAGGTTTTATATACACACTCTAAGTATATAGGTAATGTAGTAGCAGGCACATTTATAATAACATTGTCATATTTACGTATTTTGATCATTTTAAGCATTAGGCGGCGCATTCGTTTCAAAAACGCATCACATTTGCTTTTTTCTTCCGACAAGATCACTGATTAACTCACTGCAGATGACATGAAATCCAACACATAATAAAACATCACTTACTGTACAATCTCTGCTCTCACTAGGATACCGACTGCTAGGATGTACAGTACATATCGTCCCATTTAGATGGAGAATGACTCATAACCCTCGCAAAGAAAAAAGGGGGGTGTAACCGAGTGCAGACCAAGCATCTTTTTGTGTCTTTCTCGCCTTTTCGGGGTCTAAATTGGATGTCAAAATTGACCAACTTATGTCAGATTATGTATTCTTCCTTTTACTATCCAGGTAATAAGCATTAATTATGATCTAGAATAAACTTCCGCGAGCTCCAAGGCAAGCAGCTCACCGGCCCCCGATGTCAACACAGTAGCACAAGTTGTTAGGGGAGCTAACAGATCAAGGTGCCGCTAAAAATAGTTTAGCGCTTATAATAACAATATCGCTAATACTTGGTTAATATCCAAGTCACAAAATCTAAATGGAGTATTGTTGGCGCTTTTCGGATGTTTTTTAGAAAAATTTAGGGGCGGACTAGAGGACCTCCCGTTGACTCCATTAAAAGCAGACATTTATTTACATTAATTTGCGAGTTAAAATGCATCACCAAAGAAATGTTGCTCATGATTGTGAACAATAGGCAAAATTCCCAAAAAAGAGCAGTTCCCCTTTAATTGCAATAGTTTTTAGTATATTTTTCCTAAAATCTAGTATTTTTATCGTCTTTTTTGCAGTTTAGCAAAAAGTATAATGGCTTGTTGGCTAACGAAGAGACAGTATTGCTCATTCTCCATTATGTGCCAGTTGGGTGTTGTGAGTGGTTTTACTTTAATTTTGTTGTATTACTGTACAGGTGGTGAGGTTTTATGCAGTTTGCATTTAGGATTCATTAATTAATGTAATTGTTAGGGGATAGCTTAACAGCTTTAAAGTCAACCAGGATTGTAATGCTTGTGAATCTATTATTATTATTTATTATTAAAGTCGAAGTCGCCTTCCTATTTCTGTTTCTAAAGTTCCATTTCTACATGGGGACCAGAATAACAATCAAACGCCTTTTGCTCCATTTGGTTGTGAAAATATTGGACATGTTTGCCCAAGTATAACTGGTTTACAGACAGTGGTGTGCACCCCACCTTTTTCTTTTGCAGGCATAAATAAAGTGACATTGCTGCATCTCGCTGCACTGATCAGGCATGTAGCGACACAAATTCAATTGTCCTAATGATCCCTTGTTAGCAGAATGGAATCGCTTCATAAAAAAAAGCCAGTGTTTATTTGAAATAAGCTGTTTTCTCGCTGGATGAAGTGCCGTGGTGGCTCACAAACAAGCAAGAGACCCCGCTCTGACCCGACACTGTGGCAAATTAGCCCGGCAGACTTGTAATTGGTTGGCTGATGTCATTTGGAGACAGTCATCTGCTGTGCCCCAATAATGAAGCTCTGTCTAAGGTAACAATACGACTGGAAGACCATCAAAACATCTGCCAGTTGTTAGCGCCCCCATTCTCACCGTCCACAAATAAAACCCCAGAAAACCCACAAACTTGTTAAAAAGGAAAATTAGTACAAGGTGCCATTTACTAGAGAGCGAACAAGCTTCCATTCTAAAGGACGGCAGGCGCCGGGAGAAAATGGCCTTGTATGCTTTGTCGGGGGGAGTCAGTCTTGGGTAGGAGGGTGCAAAATGGGCCTGACTTTCCCAGCGCTGTGGTCTGTATAATACCACCTCTGTTCTCAGTATCTCCCACCAAGGAGGAAATTGAAGTGTCAGCTCATTTGGTGCTCTCTCACTATATGATTTTAGCTGCTGCAATTGGCCCAGCCTGCACTGCTCTGTCACACACAGAAAGCTATGATAGATACCATGATACCCCATCGAGAGCCACGTCCACGTGGATCACTAAACCGATGAACGCTTAACAAGTGTTGATGAACTCATGTCGGAAGTGAAACTAAACCTCATCAGAAGAAGTCTCGTAAATTCCCTTTGAAGTTTGATGGGGTTTGTTGGTCCATTTAAAAAGGAAAAAGTCTAATGTGTGTTCTATTTCTGTCTAGTAAAAATCAGATATTTGAAACATTTTTCAATCTTCCATTTGTTTTAAATTACAATCAAAAAAATTGGGAGATACACGTACATGCATACTGTATGTTGGTGCTGTCCAATGAAAAGCATGCATCTCTAAATTGTACCACTATATGTTGTCACTGTCCAATGAAAAGTAATTTGTCTCCAAATGTTGTAATTATTATTCCTCACCGTCCAATGAATAGGATGTATCTCCCAATTTTATGATTTTATGTTGTCACTGTCTAAAGAAAAGCCAGTATTTCCGAACTATTATTTATACTTTGACACTCTCTGAAGTTATACTTCGACACTGTCTGAAGAAAAGCAGGTACCGGTATTTCCAAATTTTTACTGTTATATTTCGACTTTGTTTAAAACAGGGGTGTTCATACTTTGTGATTTGGGGACCACATTGGGCAAAAAAAAATGTGGCCGGTTGCCAAAAGCGCACTGCATGTTAAGTAACGTAACGTTACACACACTTGTATGTATATACTGTAAACACGTGTAGCTATATATATATATATATATATATATATATATATATATATATATATATATATATATATATATATATATATATATATATATATTTTTTTTTTTTTCCCAAGATGGCGGCGCGCACAGACGCAGCGGCTTACGGCTCTCCTTTTCAGTGCTCTTTCCTCCTTCTTTTCTTCTTGTTTTTTTTCCTTTTGTGCACCACCTGTACTGCAAACACCCGGTACACCCGCCAGTCACTCTTGGATATCGGGAACTCGCACCAGATATCTGTTTCGAGCGACTTTCACCACGAGCACAACATCCCAGACGACATAGCAAGAGCACCGGGCTCTCCGTGGTTTTTTGTTGGGTCTGGGAGACGGCGCAGACGGAGGAGGGAGAGGAAGCAGAAGCGTGGCCGCAGGTCCGGCGTCTTGCCACCTCTACCGAGCCTGTTCCTCTCCAATGCCAGATCCCTTGTGCAGAAGATGGACGACCTGGAGTTACAACTCGCTGGAAACCGCTATGTTCGGGACTGTTGTGCTATGATTATCACCGAAAACTGGCTTCACCCGGAAATACCCGATGCTAGCATGCAGCTAGCCGGCCGCACTCTGCTCCGCCGGGACAGAACTAAGGACTCCGGTAAGAGCAGAGGAGGGGCTCTGTATTTACGTGCATGAGAACTGGTGCAACAACGGGACAATCATTGAACAGCACTGTTGCCCGGACGTGGAGTACATGTCTGTTAGATGTCGGCCTTTTTTTCTCCCGAGAGAGCTGTCTGTTGTTATCATCACGGCTGTGTATATTCCACCGGACGCCAAAGTAAACACAGCGCTCTCTCTTCTGCTGAACACCGTCAACGAACAGCAGCGGGCCCACCCCGATGGTGTTCATATCATAGCAGGGGATTTTAATAAGGCCAATCTAAAGACTGTACTCCCTAAGTTCTACCAGCACGTGAAGTGTTCTACAAGGGGCAAGAACACCCTTGACCATGTGTATAACAACGTGAAGCACGCGTACAGAGCCACACCCCACCCCCAGCTTGGACAGTCAGACCATCTTTCCCTCCTGCTCTCTCCTACCTACACCCCCATCAGACGCCAGGCCAGTCCCATCACAAAGACTGTTATGAGCTGGCCTGACGATGCACTCCCCAAACTTCAGGACTGCTTCCAACACACGAATTGGGACCTCTTCCAACAACAGGAGCTGGAGACAGCCACAGGAACAGTGCTGGACTACATACAGTTCTGCATCAGGAATGTAACTGTGGAAAAAACCATCCGGGTTTACCCCAACAAGAAACCCTGGATGACCAGCCAGGTCCGCACACTCCTCAGGGCCCACGACGCAGCCTCCAGGTCAGGGGACAGGGCACTGTACAGTGCTGCTAGAGCCGACCTGAAGAGAGGGATTAAAATAGCAAAGGCGGACCACAGGAGGTGCATAGAGTCCCATCTGTCCAGCAATAACTCACGGGAGGTGTGGCGGGGCATTCATGACATCACGAACTACAGAGGCTGCAATGTGACAACTGCGGATCAGAGTGCGACACTGGCAGAGGAGCTTAACTGTTTCTTTGCCCGTTTCGATACCCCCCAGCGACACTCATCTGCTCCAGCCCTGCCCCCACCGGGCTCCGGCACCACTCCACTTACTGTACAGGAGCACAGTGTCAGACGAGTGCTCCTGGCTGTGAACCCCAGGAAGGCTGCCGGACCAGACGGAGTACCTGGAAAGGTGCTCAGGGCGTGCGCCCACCAGCTCGCTCCCCCCCTCACCAGGATCTTCAACCTCTCCCTGGCTCAGGCAGTCATCCCATCCTGCCTGAAGTCATCTACAATAATCCCGGTGCCGAAGAAGTCTCCCATCACCAGCCTGAATGATTACCGACCAGTGGCCCTCACTCCGGTAATCATGAAGTGCTTCGAGAGACTGGTTCTCCAGCACATCAAGGACCATATCCCTCCAGACTTTGACCCCCACCAGTTTGCATACCGGGCGAACAGATCCACAGAGGACGCCATCGCTGTTGCTCTCCGCTCTGCTCTGAACCACCTGGAGCAGCAGCAGAGCTACGTCCGGATGCTCTCTGTGCATTATAGTTCTGCCTTCAATACAATAATCCCGGACAGACTGCAATAAACTGGACACTCTTGGCCTCCCCCCTCTCACAAATGCCTGGATAAGGGACTTCCTAACGGACCGACCCCAGAATGTGAGACTTGGCCCAAACCTCTCATCCACCCGCACGCTGAGCATCGGCTCCCCACAGGGCTGTGTGCTGAGCCCCCTCCTCTACTGCCTCTAAACCCATGACTGCAGTCCAGCCCACAGTGACAACCTTATCGTCAAGTTTGCTGACGATACCACAGTGGTCGGGCTCATCTCCAGGGGTGACGAGGCTGCCTCCAGGGAGGAGGTCCTGAAGCTGACGGCCTGGTCTTCGGAGAACAACCTCGCTCAACACCAGCAAGACCAGAGAGATCATCGTCGACTTCAGGAGGAGCAGCACCGACCCTGCCCCCCTCTACATCAACGGCGAGCGTGTGGAGGGGGTCCACTCCTTCAGGTACCTTGGAGTCCACATCTCCAACGACTTTTCCTGGACAGTCAACACCACAGCAATCATCAAGAAGGCTCAGCAGCGGCTACACTTCCTGAGAGTCCTCGGGAAGTACAACCTGAAGCCTGACCTGCTGCTGACCTTCTACCGCTCATCCATCGAGAGCCTGCTGACCTACTGTATTACAGTACGGTACGGCAGCTGCACTGCAGCAGACAGGGAGAGGCTGCAAAGAGTGGTCAAGACGGCTCAAAAGATCATCGGCCGCCCTCTCCCCTCCCTGATGGACATCTACACCTCCCGCTGCCTCAACAGAGCCAGTGCCATCATCAAGGACAGCACCCACCCTGGCTCTGACCTGTTCCACCTGCTGCCCTCTGGGAAGCGCTACAGGTGCATTAAAACCAGGACGAACAGGCTAAAAAACAGCTTCTTCCACAGGGCCATAACCACCCTGAACAGACTTCCCCATTGACCCTCATAACTGCCTTCTCTTCGGTGCAATAACCCATTCCACCAACCACCCTGTTTCATGTAGATATTCATGTACATATTCATTTCACCCTCTGTATAGAGTGTACACTTGTTTATTGCACTGTATGGAATGGCCTCAATCTCGTTACCCTGCGTAATGACAATAAAGCTGATTCTGATTCTGATATATACACATGTATATATACACATGTGTGTAGATATATATATATATATACACACACACGTGTGTAGATATACAGTATATACACATGTGTATATATACACACATGTGCATATATAATATATATATATATATATATATATATAATATATATATATATATATATATATATATATATATATATATATATATATATATATATATATATATATATATACACACACACACATATATTTATATACACACATATATTTATATACATATATACACATATTTATATGTACATATATTTATATAATGCGTGTTTGTAATATATGATTGTATGTATTATTGTTTTCATAAAATATTTTTAGATGTATTTAAGTATATTTTATTTTAGATACTGATAAAACGACACATTATTTTTAATAAAGTATTATTTTGGTAATGTATTTATGATTCTAGAAATCTGTATTGATCAGCCAGTAACATAGCTGACTGACCCTTATGGTGTACGACGTAAAAAAAAAAAAAAGGGTCAAGCAAGACTGAGGCAAGACAGTAATGGACCAAAAATGATGGATGACATTCTTGTGAGATGACCGTTGTTCTGATTCTGCTAGCCTCAGGGGTTACTGGCATTGCCCCCTTCCCCTCCCTCGCGGTGCACATATGGTGGCAGGCAGAGGATGATACTGATGACAATTTAGACTAGATGAACTAAAATTATGAACCTGACTTTAAATAGGCGGTGTTGCATTAAAAGGCAGCATCTACCCAGCATGATTATTCGGCACACAGACACACACACACACACACACACCTTCTGTTACAATGATACTATTCTGTCACTCCTCCCCCTCTTCTGGCCATGACTTTGCACAGCCATTTCCGTTGCCTTGGTAATGTTAATAGGATTAGCCCAGGCTTATGCATCGCCACCATGCCATGTCTGGGCATTGATTAGAGCCTGCACTTCCTGTCCTGCCAGCAGCACATTCTTATGACGCAAAACACTTTGTCAGTGCAGTTTAGACCATTACTTCTAGACTTATCACATGTCTTGTTTGCCCTTTAGGATTACGACTTGAGTCAGCTCCAGCAACCTGACACGATAGAACCCGAGGCCATCAAACCGGTGGGGATCAGACGCCTTGATGAGCGACCCCTCCACCCTGAGCCACAGTACCCCATGAGGTCTGGCGCGCCCCACCCCGGAGACATTGGAGACTTCATCAATGAGGTAGGGAACACAAAGCCTGTGAGCTTTAAAGTACTAAACAGCAACAATTGTTGTCACCACAATAGTGTTAAAAGGTCCCCCATTTTTCAGGGTTCGTACACCTTTTCCATGGCCAAATTCAAGCACTTTTTAAGGACTTTCAAGATCAATTTTCCAGTTTTTTCAGTACCCTTCCCTCAAAAGGCGAAAACCAGTGTGAGTCAATCCATAGCCTTGTTGTTTGAGGTCACCAAATGCTGTCTGTAGAAAAAATACAGAAAATCTGCTAAAACCTAAGCCTAACATTGAACTAGCAGTTATCATTAACTGAATGGGGCAAAGAAAATGAAGCAGTGTGACTCTATTCAATGTCATTGGTGTTTGCAAACGTGGTGTTTTTAAATTTCTTATTCTTTTTCTTACTTACAGCACTCAATGACATCGAACAGCATGGATTGATTCACACCGTATTTGTGCTTGTAAACTGCATAATGTGATATAAATACATGCACCCTCAAAATGTCAATTTCACTCATTAACAAAACTGTTCCACATTAATATAAGGATAATAAATTAAAGCAAAATATTTAGTTTGTTTCACAACACCTCAGTTACATTTCATTAAGCATATCTAGCCTTATAACTGTGGCTATGATAACAAATTAACAAAAAGACAAACGTGAACTTTTTTTGCTTTTGCTGCTGTAGCCAGACAAGTAGAAACGAAAATAATAGAGCAAGAAATGCATACAACCATGTTGTGTAAAAAACTACAAAATCATTCATATTAACTCAGCTCTAAGTTGTGAAAAAGGTTACAAATTATATGTTACATGACCTTCACAGTACAAACAAGTCCAATAATGGACTAATAATTTCCATCCAATGTTCATTAAAACGACAACCTCCCGGCATGATGGACCGATGCACCACTGTCTTCTTGGGCTTTGGCATGTAAGATCAAGCGTGTAGCTTTCATTTTTAAGGAAACTTGTTTTGTTTCCATTTTATAATTTGCCTATTGAGTCAGACTGCCGAGAAATATGATGAACATTTCCAAGCATTTACAAGCACTTCTCCCAAAATTCAAGCATTTTTCAAACCTTGAAAACACAACATTAAAATCCAAGCATTTTCAAGGTTTTTAAGCACCCGTACGAACACTGATTTTCGGAGAGAAAAAAAAAAAAGGCTTTTTTATACACATCTTAAAGATTTCTAACATTAAGGCTAGAATTTTAGGCTGAAAGCCAACGTCCTCTACAGTGGACATTTGTGTTTTCTGTAACAGGGCTGTTTTTGTTGAAATTTGTAATTGACAAAGACAAAAAAATGTCCACTGCCAAGGACGCTGGTCCTCAGAAGGTAATGGGCCCTGTTAGCTTTGCACCCTAGTAGAGTACGCTATAGTTAGGCCTGTCTGGATGATGTACTGTCCCACAAATTATTGCCAATAAGCGATATTATTGTCACCATTAGTTTGAAACCAAATCAAGCACTTATGTAATCATAATATGTAATAATGATAATGCAAAGAACTATTTCAAACACAATAAATGTTGATTTGTTATTTGTTTTTTGTTAGTTTTTTACCATTGTAATTGGAAGGTCCAGAACTTATCTTAATGTAATTATCCTAAATAAGTGAACAAACAATACAAATAAAATGGACTCTCAATCTCTATTATAATATTTAACTTCTTGAATGGCTTTTTTTTACCCAGTTTGGAAAAACTGGGTCGAGTGGCTTGTGTTGTTTTCTGTTGTTGTTGCCATGACTTCCTAAACAAATTTGGCATACTGGCTTGTTCGGTTTAAAGCTGATATATTCCCACACTTGGACAATTGGCTTTCCAATCATCTTTTTTCTGCCTATTTCTTGTTACTTTGCGTGCTTCTCACTATATCAACTAACAAGGCTCCTTGTCCATGCATGTGTGAAACCTAGAGCGGCCCTGCCGCCCACTGGGACAAAGATTGTGGATGACTAATGAGAGGATTCAGTCTGTTCAGGGTTTCCCCTAGATTGCCAAGATACCTGTGTGTCAATATGTTGTCATCACATTATCTGCTATGATGCATATATTTTCTTTAACAAGACAAAAACATGTATACATCAAGTATGGGAAATGTCTGTGTAAACTTGGAACTCCGCATTTTTTAAATAATATTTATTTATTCATTTGATAGGGAAATCATAATACAGGTACTGAGAAACAGACACTTGTTTCCCTCCCTCTTGCTCTATTGTTTAACTGGTACTGCTTATAGTACAATGCCATGCTGTGGCGGTTTTACAGTATGTACTACTGTACACAGTAACGCGCGTTAAAAAAAAATGTAACGCCGTTAAGGGAACTTAAAGGCCTACTGAAACCCACTACTACCGACCACGCAGTCTGATAGTTTATATATCAATGATGAAATCTTAACATTATAACACATGCCAATACGGCCGGGTTAACTTATAAAGTGACATTTTAAATTTGCCGCTAAACTTCCGGTTCGAAACGCCTCTGAGGATGACGTATGCGCGTGACGTAGCCCGACGAACACGGGTATGCCTTCCACATTGAAGCCGATACGAAAACGCTCTGTTTTCATTTCATAATTCCACAGTATTCTGGACATCTGTGTTCGTGAATCTGTTTCAATCATGTTCATTGCATTATGGAGAAGGAAGCCAAGCAAGCAAAGAAGAAAGTTGTCGGTGCGAAATGGACGTATTTTTCGAACGTAGTCAGCCACAACAGTACACAGCCGGCGCTTCTTTGTTTACATTCCCGAAAGATGCAGTCAAGATGGAAGAACTCGGATAACAGAGACTCTAACCAGGAGGACTTTTGATTTGGATACACAGACGCCTGTAGAGAACTGGGACAACACAGACTCTTACCAGGATTACTTTGATTTGGATGACAAAGACGCAGACGTGCTACTGTGAGTATGCAGCTTTGGCTTTTTTTTGCGTATGTACGTAACTTTTTTAAAATATATAAGCTTTATGAACCTTGGGTTAGGTGAACGGTCTTTTGGGCTGAGTGATTGTGTGTGTTGATCATGTGTTTGAATTGTATTGGCGTGTTCTATGGAGCTAGGAGCTAGCAGAGGAGCTAGGAGCTAGCATAACACGTACCGTACCGTAAGTGCGCGTCACGTACGTAACTTTTTAAAAATATATAAGCTTTATGAACCTTGGGTTAGGTGAACGGTCTTTTGGGCTGAGTGATTGTGTGTGTTGATCGGGTGTTTGAATTGTATTGGCGTGTTCTATGGAGCTAGGAGCTAGCAGAGGAGCTAGGAGCTAGCATAACAAACACGCAGGTGTTATTATGCAGGATTAATTTGTGGCATATTAAATATAAGCCTGGTTGTGTTGTGGCTAATAGAGTATATATATGTCTTGTGTTTATTTACTGTTGTAGTCATTCCCAGCTGAATATCAGGTACCGTGAGTATGCAGCCTTGGCTGCTAAACATTCGATAACTTGACCGTATGTGCGCGTCACGTACGTAACTTTTTAAAAATATATAAGCTTTATGAACCTTGGGTTAGGTAAACGGTCTTTTGGGCTGAGTGATTGTGTGTGTTGATCAGGTGTTTGAATTGTATTGGCGTGTTCTATGGAGCTAGGAGCTAGCAGAGGAGCTAGGAGCTAGCATAACAAACACGCAGGTGTTTTTATGCAGGATTAATTTGTGGCATATTAAATATAAGCCTGGTTGTGTTGTGGCTAATAGAGTATATATATGTCTTGTGTTTATTTACTGTTGTAGTCATTCCCAGCTGAATATCAGGTCACCCCCGGCTCTCACAGCATCTTCCCTATCTGAATAGCTTCAACTCCCCACTAGTCCTTCACTTGCACTTTACTCATCCACAAATCTTTCATCCTCGCTCAAATTAATGGGGAAATTGTCGCTTTCTCGGTCCGAATCTCTCTCACTTCATGCGGCCATCATTGTAAACAATAGGGAACTTTGCGTATATGTTCAACTGACTACGTCACGCTACTTCCGGTAGGTGCAAGCCTTTTTTTTATCAGATACCAAAAGTTGCAATCTTTATCGTCGTTGTTCTATACTAAATCCTTTCAGCAAAAATATGGCAATATCGCGAAATGATCAAGTATGACACATAGAATAGATCTGCTATCCCCGTTTAAATAAAAAAAATTCATTTCAGTAGGCCTTTAACGCGTTATCTTTGACAGCCCTAACTCTATAACTTTATTTTGTTTTCATGTAGAAAAAATCATTTTAAAGGTGTGGCGGTTTTTATTTTGCTGTGGCACAATCAAATACATTCAGGGGAAACCCTGTTGTTCATATAATTATGCTATTGTCACATGCTAACAAACACAAACGGACAAAAACAAACATTCGCGGACAATTAGACATAGCAATTTACAGGTGCCAGCAAAATTATTCAGTTAAATTATTCGATTTATTGACGATTCGCCCCGGCCTACAGTATGTAGTAGGGCTGGGCGATATGGCCTTTTATTAATATCTCGATATTTTTAGGCCATGTCACGATACACGATATATATCAATATTTTGCCTTAGCCTTAAATAAACACTTGATGCATATAATCACACCAGTATGATGATTCTACGTGTCTACATTAAAACATTCTTGTTCATACTGCATAAAGAAAAGCTAATTTTAAACTTTCATGCAGAGAGGGAAATCACAACTAAGTCAATTTACCAAAGCTGTATTTATTAAACAGTTAGTAAGCAGTGGCACAAACATTCATGTCATTTCCAAATAAAGTGCAAGATTGTCAGAGACATTTTATTAAAATGCACTTTAATTTAGTGTTGTTTTGATAAGTCATCTTAGTGACATCATGCACTAAAGTGCAGTCATAGCTTGTTTTAAAATGATTTTAAAACAAGCTATGACTGCACTTTAGTGCACGATGTCACTAAGATGACTTATCAAAACAACACTAAATTAAAGTGCACTTTTTGTACAGAACGCCACTACAATAGTTTAAAACAAATAAAGTGCACTTTTGTGCATAATGTCACACAAGATATTTTAATAACTCAAATAAAAATTAGCTGCATAATAGGAAATCAAATAGTGTATGTCCTTCGCTATGTGGTAGGTTACTGCGGACGTTATCTCCTTCTGTTGTTGACTATTTTTTTCATACGGTGTTGATGTGGAAATTGTTGCTTGGGCATTTTGTTGGTGTGGCACCGAACGCAGATGTTGACATGCGGAGTTTCAAGCACTCTTCATTCTCTAGTGGGTGACTTTTCAAATGATGTTACAAATTAGCAGTAATGCTACTTTTTGTAGCAACGCTTTTGCCGCATACTTGTTTAACATATTCCCGCTTGAAGCCAAACCACCACCAGACGATGGACTCACTGCTGTTTTTCTAGTGAATTAATTCTTCCTTCATTTGTTACCATGTTCGCACCTTCTTTCTCTCGTATTACCACTCGCACCACTCCGCTAGGATCACAGCTAACCTTACCCATGCCGCTACCTCTCTGCTGTATGAGGTTGCACGCGTGACAGTATGTGACGTATGTAAGAAGGTGTGCTTGTTTTAAGTCTCTGTGAGAAGGAGAGACAAGAAAGAGTGAAAAGAGCCTGTAGTGTAATGCCCGTAGCTAAAAGCAACTGCGTGAGAATGTATACTCGAATATCACGACATAGTCATTTTCTATATCGCACAGAGACAAACCCGTGGTATATCGAGTATATTCAATATATCACACCCAGCTCTAGTATGTAGTACTGTACATAGTAACGCACGTTAAAAAAATTAACGCCGTTAAGTGAACTTAATTAACACGTTATCTACCTAATTATATTATTTTGTTTTCATGTAAGAAAAAATAAAACAAATTTTTAAGGTGTGGCGGTTTTTATTTTGCTGTGCCACAATCAAATACTTTAAGAGGAAACCCTGCTGTTCATTTAATTCTACTATTGTCAGATGCTAACAAACACAGACAAAGAAAAACAAACACACGTGGACAATTAGACATGGCAATTTACAGGTGCCAGCAAAGTTATCGATTTATTGACGATTAGCCCCGGCCTACAGTATGTAGTACTGTACATAGTAGAATACTCTTTCTTACAGACGCTGTCCTGCCTTTTTCTAACCAGAAATGAAAGGCTGAATTTTAAAGGAATTTTCTCATAAACAATTTGGGTCATAGGATTCTGTATGATGCCGACTTGGGAGGCAATTTACCTCAAAAAGAATTGATCGTCTTTTTCTCCCCAAAGAAAGATGAGGCTTTAGGCATCTTGCCACGTCTACTCAGACATGCATTAAGGCAGAAAAGTACAAGAAGCTAACAGGCTTAGATGAAATAATTATTTATCTTCACATATCAGAAAAGAAAGACGAGATGAGAGGGAGAGAGAGAAGAAAAAGTAACACCAGTAGTGCAATGTTCAGAGTGACCTCGTTTGCCTGAGGCCCTCATTGACTAGAGCTGGAAGGGAGACTGTCAAACAAAAAGAGCACCTAATGTATTTTTCAAAACTTTCACAGCATTACAAATGTAGCCGGTGTCTACTGTATGGATGGTAACCATGTTTCTCAAGATGGGAACTCCGCACCCCGGCTATCAATCCCGCTCGCCTCGCCGCCATTCATTTATCCCTGCGCTGTGTGCCGCCGACACACCTGGCACGCCAGCAAAGTGATGTTTTTGAGATAGTCGACTGTCGCCTACCGTTTGTCATTCTGGTGGCGACCCAGAAAAGCGACAGTCCTTTTTGTCCCGGATTTCACCTTCGCCAAGCGTCACGGCGTGGCGCCAAGCATGCGATAATAAGGCTTGAAAGTGTGACGTGGTGACGCATTGCATTGTGGGTCTTATTGGACTATGACTCGCTTTAAAATATGGCTGAATGGAAGACTCTTAATAATTTTTTTTTCCATTAACAAGTTCAAAATATACGCCTGCCACAATTGTGTCTCGGTTGGTAGCGCGGCCGTGCAAGTGACTTGAGGGTTCCAGGTTCGATTCCTGTTTCCGCCATCCTCGTCACTGCTGTTGTGTCCTTGAGACACACTTTACCCACCTGCTCCTAGTGCCGCCCACACTGGTTTAAATGTAGCTTAAAGATTCACTTGTAAAGCACTTTGAGTCTCTAGAGAAAAAAGCGCTATATAAATATTATTCACTTGTCTACTTAATAAAGAGACGGTGGACAGCAGCCGTGAGACGAGCAAACTTCACTTTTAACGCCATCACCTGGTACATATTGGTGTGTTTACTGCATTTTCCCTTTGGATAAAAGCATGTTTTATTCTGTTGCACACATAGCATTTAGTAGTCTGTTAACATTAACACACATAGCATTTAGTAAGCTGGTAACGTTAGCACATGTAGCATTTAGTAGGCTGTTAACCTTAGCACACGTAGCTTCAAGCACCTCTGTGAAAGTGAAAACCATTTTAAGTGACTACCTCTTGAAGCTCATCGAGAGAATGCCAAGAGTGTGCAAAGCAGTAATCAGAGCAAAGGGTGGCTATTTTGAAGAAAGTAGAATATAAAACATGTTTTCAGTTATTTCACCTTTTTTTGTTAATACAAAACTCCACATGTGTTCATTCATAGTTTTGATGCCTTCAGTGTGTGGCGCTCGGGTCGCATGACAGCAATTAGTGGCGTGTTCCCAAGATGCAAAAAATCAAGGAGGCAATGTGCAGGTAAAAATATTCAATGTAGCTCAAAAACAAACAAAGATGAGTGCTGCTGGAAAGGCACCGAAGCTAAGGGAGGGCTATTCAAAAACTAAACTAAAACTGACAGGTGCAAAACAAAACAGAATGCTGGAATACAGCAAAAACTCACCCACATGAAGAATCTTCATTCCAAACAAAGTCTCGACAAAGAATGGTGGCTCACCCTCGACTTAAATAGTCTTAATCACCAACAGAAAACAGATGAGGGGAAAAAGTGCTTGAAGGCACGTGTAAAGTAGTTGTGAAAAAACACCAACACATCAGGAAGTGCCACCAAAATAAGAGCGCAAGACAGGAACAAGCACCAAACACAGAAGAACACCAACAAAAATGTGTAAAGTAGTTGTGAAAAAACACCAACACAACAGGAAGTGCCACCAAAATAAGAGCGCAGGACAGGAACGAGCACCAAACAGCACTCCCAACAGGTGTAAAAGAAAGGGCATCCTTCAAAACCGCACTAAAAGAGCACCTCCAGGCAACTTCAATAATCAAATGTAAATAATCAAATGTAGATACTTTTTCTTATGCTTTCTGATCTCTCTCTCTATGTCCACTACTTGCTGTACATATCCTACCAAGTCAGTCCTACACTGTTTCAGTACAATGTTTCAATGTCCATTTCTCTGATGATGCAATTATTGATGACTGAAGTGTTGATATCAACCAAACCTACCCCCGCCCCTACTCATCCCACACCCCGGATTGTAAATAATGTAAATAATTTAATGTATATACTCTTGTGTGATGATTATATTATAATGATAGTATATATCTGTATCATGAATCAATTTAAGTGGACCCCTACATGTTGAAAAACTTATTTGGGTGTTACCATTTAGTGGTCAATTGTACGGAATATGTACTTCACTGTGCAATCTACTAATAAAAGTCACAATCAATCAATTAATCAACACAGAAGAACACCAACACATACGTGTAAAGTAGTTGTGAAAAAACACCAACACAACAGGAAGTGCCACCAAAATAGGAGCGTAGGACAGGAACTAGCACCAAACACAGAAGAACACCAACACAAACATGTAAAGTAGTTGTGAAAAAACACTAACACAACAGAAAGTGCCACCACAATAAGAGCGCAGACCAGGAACAAACACCAAACACAGAACAACAACCAAACCCAACATAAAGGCAGCCGTGGAAACAGTGACAATCTAGTTAATGATTGATTGATTGAAACTTTTATTAATAGATTGCACGGTACAGTACATATTCCGTACAATTGACCACTAAATGGTAACACTGGAATAAGTTTTTCAACTTGTTTAAGTCGGGGTCCACGTAAATCAATTCATGGTAAAAATAAAGGTAACGCATTGAATGAGGAGGAGGTGTGTCCAAACTTTTGGCCTGTACTGTAGCTATTGTAAACAAAGCCTTTATCCAACAGGTATGGCTACCCAGCCCCACAATGCTTTGCAAAGTCACATGGCCTTTCAAGCCCTATATTAGGACGAGCAGTCTGACGGGCAGCGGTCGGTTTAGCACCTCACGGCAGGGAACCATTGCCAGTGGAGGGGGGGGTTACATCATTAAACTCATTAGCGCCCACTCTAACGGGTACAGGAAGTGCAAAAGCTGCAACTAAAATTACATTCAGTGATTGACTAACCTTATGAAGCCGCTCGTAGCGGTTTTGGCTGCAACCAGCACAGCAATTATGCTTTTAATTGTAATGAAGGATCCATGTGTAATGCTCCCCACACCATTATCACCCCCACCAGCAAACACTTGACAATGACATAACAAGTGGGGAATAATTGCTCATTGTCTCCACACTTTCAATCAATCGCTTTCCACAAAAAAACGTCTTAACGGCCGCACTGAGGATCGTTTCCCAGAGGGGGAGGAGGGTTGCATCCCCTTCTTTTATCCATTTATTGTTTGGGAAGGTGGCGAAAAGCAGGCTGCGGTCCTCCGCTCTTTACACTACCGATCCATCAAGTCCCCCGAGTGCCCTCAGGAGGGCGTGGAGTCTTGAGAATCAATAGCGTTCCGTAAGGACTTATGAAGATTTCTGGGAATGTCGAGCGCCATCTTTGAAGGGAAGCAGACCTTTCCCTTCAAAGCCACAAAATCCGGGCGCACGTGCGTGACAAACAGATTGTCTCGTCGCCTGAGCCGCAGATGTGCTCAGTGTTCACTGCCAGTATTTATTCATGAGCCCGATATTGCTATCCAGATGAAAGATGACAAGGTATCGCCAGGTGCCATCGTCAGAGCTACCTCCTAATCCAGTTAGCTCACGTTGACCAGCAGCAAGGTGGTGGGACTGGTAAAATCACGGCACGATAACTTAAAAATAAAGACAACTTCAGATTGTTTTCTTTGTTTAAAAATAGAACAAGCACATTCTGAAAATGTACAAATCATCATGTTGTCAGGATTTTTTTACACTTACATGTTGCGGTTAATAGTATTCTATCTTTACTTGTCATTATTTATACATGTGACAATGTTCATCAGTCAACTCATTGGTGTTCATTTTCAATCTATCAAGATAAAAAAATTATATCAAAATCAAATTACAGTATGTTATTTATGTAGTTTGCTCATTTTCCTCGACTGGTGCACTAACTTCATGTGATTTTTTTTTTTTTTTACATATGTAGCAACATCTACAAAAATACACAGAATTGCTATTGCGACATCTAGTGGACACATTTAGAACAGCAGTTTCTTTCAGTCACAAATTTCGGCTAATTTTTATACTTAGCAAACTCATCCCGCAGGCCGGATAAAACCTGCTCGCGGGCCTGATCCGGCCGTACGTTTGACACCCCTGCTTTAGCAGATCCCATCGTCTGGGCATTTCACGCAGAAATCAGTCAAGTTGGCTCGGATGCTACCTCTGAATTCGATAATCTGGATTTTCGTGTCAGTGTGAAAGGGGCCAGAGATACATGAATGTACTAGTGATTGGTTATTGACACTTCATTGGGTATGTGGCACACTCACTAGCTGTATTGACAATACACTAGAGTTGTACGGTATACCGGTACTAGTATAGTATGACGGTACTAATGAATCAAAAACGGTACTATACTCTGTTTGAAAAGTACCGGTTCCCAGGCATGACGTTGTGTCGTGACATTGCTGGGTTTACGAGCAGAGGAGCATGTTCGGCAGCGCACAATCACAGAGTACTTACAAGCAGACACAGTGTGTAGACAGAAAAGGGAGAATGGACGCATTTTGGCCTAAAAATTGGCGATAAAGGTGAAGTTATAACACTGAAACGCCCTCAGGAAGAGGTGCTTTAAAACATGGCTAGCTAGCTAGCAGCTAACATCCATCCGCAGTCGGCAGTGTTTTAGCTACTTCTAAATCACTAATCCTCGCCTCCATACTTACAAGTATCATCCCTGCAGGACGAGGAATAGCTAAACATGCTTCACTACACACCGTAGGAGGATACAATAGCTCACCGGCGTCACAATGTAAACAAATGCCATGGGTGGATCTACACCTGACATCCACTGTAATGATACCAAGTACAATAGCGTAGCTAGTTGATACTACTATGATTACATCGACATTTTTTATCGTCACAAAATCTTTTTTCCTTTTTTTAAAACATTCTTTTAATATTCATAAACAAGAAATACGTCCCTGGACACATGAGGACTTCGAATATGACCAATGTATGATCCTAAATTTGTGGTATCATCCACAACTAATGTAAAGTATCACACAACAGAAGAATAAGTGATACTTACATTTTAACAGAAGTGTATATAGAACATGTTGAAAGAGAAAGTAAGCAGATTATAAGGTGCACTTTAGATGAACGGGTCTATGTTCATACAAAAGGCGCACTGGATTCATATTATGATTGTTTTCTACATGTAAAACATTTCCTTGTGGTCTACATAACGTTTAATGGTGCTTCTTTGGTCAAAATGTTGCATAGATGATGTTTTACTTCCTGTGTCTTCTGGATGCGCCGTTTTGTGGGCAGGTCTTATTTACGTGCCTCCACTTCGACCGCGTCTTCTCCCCGTCATCTTTGTTGTACCGGTAGTTTTCAGCGCTTCCATAGCGAGTCTACTGACAGATATGTTAGAACTAAGGATGTCCGATAATATCGGACTGCCGATATTATCGGCCGATAAATGCTTTAAAATGTATTATCGGAAATTATCGGTATCTGTTTCAAAATTATCGGTATCGGTTTCAAAAAGTAAAATGTATGACTTTTTAAAACGCAGCTGTGTACAAGGATGTAGGGAGAAGTACAGAGCGCCAATAAACCTTAAAGGCACTGCCTTTGCGTGCCGGCCCAGTCCATAATATCTACGGCTTTTCACACACACAAGTGAATGCAAGGTTATACTTGGTCAACAGCCATACAGGTCACATTGAGGGTGACCGTATAAACAACTTTAACACTGTTACAAATATACGCCACACTGTGAACCCACACCAAACAAGAATGACAAACACATTTCGGGAGAACATCCGCACCGTAACACAACATAAACTCAACAGAACCAATACCCAGAACCCCTTGCAGCACTAACTCTTCCGGGACGCTACAATATACACCCCCCACCGCTAACCTCGTTGACTACGGCGTGGACTACAATGGCGAACGTGTGCACATTTTCGAGATTTATGCAGATGCCAAATACACAAGAGCAGGAACCAATAGGTCAGAAAAGCTGGTTTTGCATAATAAGTCGAAACAAATCATTAAATAATATGTCTCCTAAAAGTGCCTGAAACACACATTATAATAATACATTGATGTTGAAGCACAGTACGACTTTGATGGAATGCGGATCATTCTGGATACCATAGTCAGACGTACTGTGCTTCAACATAAATGTATTATTATAATGTGTGTTTAAGGCACTTTTAGGAGACATATTATTTAATGATTTGTTTTGACTCAAACATTTTAACAGATTTTTGAACGCTGTGTTTAACGTTCTATATTGTCAATAAAACATCAAAGCTTTGGTCTCGCTTACAGGTACTTGCTAGTGGGATGTTTTTTTAAACGGCCATTAACTTGCAGTCCACACGTACCTCTTATGTGTGACTGTGCCACGACCAGAACAAGCATAACCAGTATTAATAGATACATAAGGTGCACTGTTGATCTTTCAGGAAATGAAAAGATTTTAAATGTGCTTTATAAAATACGGTTTTGTCGACCTCCCCACAGGGCCTGAAGGCGGCGGACAACGACCCCACAGCTCCCCCCTACGACTCCCTGCTGGTGTTCGACTACGAAGGCAGCGGCTCCACGGCCGGCTCGCTCAGCTCGCTCAACTCGTCCAGCAGCGGCGGGGACCAGGACTACGACTACCTCAGCGACTGGGGGCCTCGCTTCAGAAAACTGGCGGACATGTACGGCGGCAGCGACGACTAGGACAGCCACGCCGCCGGAGGACAAAAAAAAAGAAGATTCCCCGCGGAAGGACTCGGAAACTGTGAGAGAGAAGAAACTAAATGATTCAGAGATTTTTTTTCCAAAAAAAAAACAAAAAAAAACAACCAACTTAGGCTT
Source organism: Entelurus aequoreus (assembly GCF_033978785.1). Taxonomy (NCBI): domain Eukaryota; kingdom Metazoa; phylum Chordata; class Actinopteri; order Syngnathiformes; family Syngnathidae; genus Entelurus; species Entelurus aequoreus. Next base: position 33,263,555 of record NC_084746.1, on the reverse strand, counting down.
ATTGTTGTAGTCTCCGCATACATAATGCTTGTTGAAAGCTGGGGCCCAGGCTGCACTGACGGGGGGGGGGGGGGGGGGGGGCAGCGCTGTTGGACGGTGTCATCATCAAGACCACGGAAGGCGCTCAGTTACACTTGAATTTCACAGTACAGAAGCACTGGGATATAACGTGCCTTTTTGTACATTTCTTTTGGAATCCAGATGATTAGTTTTACGTTACAAGGCTTTAACGGTACTGAAACGGTACCGACTTTTTTGGAGTGATTTCAGAAAATGTCACATTTTGTTCTTTCTCCCACAAAGCTACCGTTTGTGAAGGCTTATTTAAAAATACGGTCACATGGAAATGAAGGCGATGTATAGTACACTAGACTTTTCCACAGAGACATGCAGCTGGTTGCAACTAAAGGGAGAATCACTCGACACGTTTTTGTAGCACATTATTTTTCTTATTTCCCGAAGTGATGTAGTATTTTACAAAAACAACAAAAACCGCTCATCAATGTACACTCTCATTGCCTTAGTCATCATCACCACTTTTACTTCAGTGTAAAAAGACGTGTGTACATAATGTTTTTGTTTTCTTCCTTTATCCTTTTTTCTTTTGGTGTAGTATATGAGGAAGTGCAAAAAAAAAAGAAAAAAAAGTTCCAAACTTGTACATGTATCATTTTGGACGAGAAATTACCAATTTTTTTGCATGTTTTTATCTTTTCATGACGGAAAAAAAAAAAAATGTTGTTTCCCCAAATTTATTTACAAGATGGAGAAAAATAAAAGAATCTGGGTGACAGTACTTGTGTAGACGTTAAGAGAGTTTTTGTACGGAAAAAAAAAAAAAAAGATATACACACAAAAAAACTATTTGTCGTTGGGAGTAAACGTCAGCACAAGTGTTGGATTTGTACCAAAAAGTGGGGCTGGGGGGGACACGCAAGACACTAAACGTTAAAGCTGAGCTTTAATAGTCAGAACATTTTGTGCAAAACTATTGATTTCTCTCCTACTCAAAACAATCCAAATAAAATTCCAGTTTGGAGCTAAACTGTGCTGTTTTTGTTTTTAACTAGGCTGACTTCACCATCATTTAAGTGACTTCAACATAAGCTTTTCTTCCTGTCACACACACACACACACACACACACACACACACACACACACACACACACACACACACACACACACACACACTAGGGACATGGACAGATGAAGAGACCCGATTTGCCTTTTCGGGTTGCCACTCGACTGTTGCCTGGTTTTTTCTTACAAAACCCAAAACCAGTGAAGTTGGCACGTTGTGTAAATGGTAAATAAAAACAAAATACAATGATTTGCAAATCCTTTTCAACTTATATTCAATTGAATAGACTGCAAAGACAAGATACTTAATGTTGGAACTGGAAAAATTTTGTTTTGCAAATATTAGCTCATTTGGAATTTGATGCTAGCAACACGTGACAAAAGTTGGGAAAGGTGGCAATAAATACTGATAAAGTTGAGGAATGCTCATCAAACACTTATTTGGAACATCCCACAGGTGAACAGGCTAATTGGGAACAGGTGGGTGCCATGATTGGGTATAAGAGCAGCTTCCATGAAATGATCAGTCATTCACAAACAAGGATGGGCAGCTAGTGTTCTATTTTGCATCCTCTTCTACTGATGTTTTATTGCTGGAATTGTACCTTGAGTTGAATAGTGCTTGAGAAATTCTAATGTCCAACTTTTTCACAGGTGTACTAGCAGTTATTGACAATACCACAAGGCCAAATATGTCCTCAAATGGCATAAAACATTGGATTCATATATTTGTGTTACCTTCTTGCTCAAAACTTCATGCCATACTTTTTCTTCTGCGTAATCCTTTGAAAGCATTTTGCTCAAATGATGTTGTGGTTTTCAATTCAAATGTATTTGTCTAACATGACATTGTCTAATCAAAAGCCCCTCAAAAGGGTAATAAAAACTCACTTTTTATTATTGTTGTTTAGGACTGTTTTATTGAGACATTAAAGCAAAAAAAGTAAAAAAAAATTAACAATATCCAAAATGTTTATGACTTTCTAATGTTCCCAGGTCGAAATTGTTACTCTATTTTTTATGTTATTGAGACATTAAAGCAAAAAAAGTAAAAAAAAAACTAAAAAAAACATTAAAAATCTAATGTCCCCTGGTTGAAATTTGTATTTGTTTTATTTTATTGAGACATTAAAGCAAAAAAAAAGTAACTTTTTTTTTTAAATGTAATGTCCCCAGGTTGAAATGTTTATTCAATTTTTTTTTTTAATGAGACATTAAAGCAAAAAACAAAAACAAAAAAAAACATCCTAAAGGTGTTTGACTTACATGAAAAAGAATTTCAAATCTAATATTCCCAGGTTGAAATTTGTATTCTATTTATTTTATTGAGACATTGAAGCAAAAAAAATTAAGTAAAAACATATAAATATACAATGTCCCCAGGTTGAAATTTGTATTCTTATTTTGTATTTTATTGAGACATTAAAGCAAAAAAAAAATTGTTAATAAAATTAAAAAAAACAGTATCTAAAATGTTTTTGATTTTCATGAAAAATAATTAGAAATCTAATGTCCTCGGGTTGAAATTTGTATTCTATTTTTCATTTTTATTTAAGTTTTTTCACAAAAATTCAAAGCCTGGGTCATTCCAGTTGTGTAGCCAGAAGCACATTAAGGTCAAGCTCCAAAATGCTGAATCCATCCAACAACCTGAATGACAGCACAGATTGTTACTGTAAAGAACAGTAGGTCACATTGTACTTGACCTAAAAAAAAAAAATCAGAATCCTCTGTGAAAATAAAAAAGTGCCTAGAAGGCATGTATCCGTGCCCCTGGGATACGTGCGGGAGGTGGAGCGGAATGACAAGTGTGTGTGTGTGTGTGTGTGTGTGTGTGTGTGTGTGTGTGCAGGCGGCTGTTGTTCTATACAAGAACATTTCACGTCGTTTGGCCTTCATCTGTCCGTCTTTTCTTCTCCTGTTCTATCTCGCAGATAAAGACACAAAATGCAGCCTGCAGTCCTCACAAGGTCAACAAGAGAATCATATATTTTAAAAATAGCTAAGTCGCGTCTTTTTATTGAATGTATGCTGACTTTTGTTGTACTCTACTGTAAAGTTGCAGTGGTGCAACTTATAAACCAGTGAAGTTGGCACTTTGTGTTATTTGTAAATAAATCATTTTCAACTTACATTCAATTGAATAGACTGCAAATGCTTGCACTGAGAAACCTAATTTATTTTTTGCAAATAATCATTAACTTAGAATTTAATGGCAGCAACACATTGGAAATAAGTTGGCACAGAAGCATTTTTACCACCGTGTTACATGGCCTTTCCTTTTAACAACACTCAGTAAACGTTTGAGAACTGAGGAGACCAATTTTTGAAGTTTTTCAGGTGGAATTCTTTCCCATTCTTGCTTGATGTACAGCTTAACTTGTTCAACAGTCCGGGGGTCTCCGTTGTGGTATTTTTGGCTTCATAATGTGTCACACATTTTCAATGGGAGACAGGTCTGGACTACAGGCAGGCCAGTCTAGTACCCGCATTGTTTTACTATGAAGCCACGCTGTTGTAACAGGTGCAGAATGTGGCTTGGCATTGTCTTGCTGAAATAAGCAGGGGCGTCCATGAAAAAGACGTTGCCTGGATGGCAACATATGTTGCTCCAAAACCTGTATGTACCTTTCAGCATTAATGGTGCCCTCACAGATGTGTAAGTTACCCATGCCTTGGGCACTAATACACCCCCATACCATCACAGATGCTGGCTTTTGAACTGTGCGCCAAAAATAGTCCGGATGGTTCTTTTCTTCTTTGGTCCGGAGGACACGATGTCCACAGTTTCCAAAAACAATTTGAAATGTGGACTCATCAGACCACAGCTTTTCCACATTGCATCAGTCCATCTTAAATGAGCTAAGTCCCAGCGAAGCCGGCCGCGTTTCTGGGTGTTGTTGATAAATGGCTTTCGATTTGCATAGTAGACTTCTAACTTGCACTTACAGATGTAGCGACCAACTGTAGTTACTGACAGTAGGTTTCTGAAGTGTTCCTGATCCCATGTGGTGATATCCTTTACACACTGATGTTGCTTGTTGATGCAGTACCGCCTGAGGGATCGAAGGTACGTAATATCTTGGCTTACGTGCAGTGCAGTGATTTCTCCAGATTCTCTGAACGTTTTGATGATATTACGGACCGTAAATGGTGAAATCCATAAATTCCTTGCAATAGCTCGTTGAGAAATGTTGTTCTTAAACTGTTGGACAATTTGCTCACGCATTTGTTCACAAAGCGGTGACCCTCACCCCATCCTTGTTTGTGAATGACTGAGCATTCCATGAAAGCTGCTTTTATAACCAATCATGGCACCCACCTGTTCCCAATTAGCCTGTTCACCTGTGGGATGTTCCAAATAAGTGTTTGATGAGCATTTCTCAACTTTAGTCTTTTTTGCCACTTGAGCCAGCTTCTTTGAAACATGTTGCAGGCATTAAATTCCAAATGAGCTAATATTTGCAAAAAATAACAGAGTTTCTCAGTTTGAACATTAAATATCTTGTCTTTGCAGTCTATTCAATTGAATATAAGTTGAAAAGGATTTGCAAATCATTGTATTCTGTTTTTATTTACCATTTACACAACGTGCCAACTTCACTGGTTTTGGGTTTTGTACATCACGATGATGAAATGACTCATTTGGAAGCATCGCTCATGACGAACTCACTTAAGAGTTATTTAGAGTACAAAATGTTTACAAAAAAGGAAAACCCTAAACAACCACATGCTCGAAACGCAACAGTGACTTGAGCATTGATACCGATGCTACACACATGGGAGGTGACCTGGCTGGTCCACCAGTGATCCAAGCTATTATCACACTATTTACTGTAGCCTCCTGAGACCCTAACTGAGAAACCAGTTAAAGCGAGCTGTGATCAGCTGGTCGTCTTCCTTCCCCATCAGCCAGGTCGTCAGTGGTGTCTCTGATTACCTTTGAGTGATTAACATCATTGGAAAATGAAAAACACTGAATCAAGGCTACTCGCGGTTTGTTTACAAGGACGCGGCCTCGCAATAAAAATCATGAAATGCAACCTTAGCCGAGCAAAAACGATGCATTAATTTCCACGAGCCAAAAAAAGTTGTAGACCTCCGTGCTTTTCCAAGTTTTCATCGTGGAATGATGTCTAGGAACGTGACCGCGGGATAATCCTTGAGCTCACTAATCTAAAAATATTTTTTTGATAAGGATAGATTCTATTAAACACACGTGATAATAATACCTGTGTGTTGAAGCACAGTACGTCTGACTACGGTAGCCGTAATGCTCCGCGCTGCGACAAGCACTGCGGCTTTGTAGTTTACCAAGGTCGAACTAAAACATTTTGACAGATATTTGAGTACCGTGTGTAATGTTCTATATTCTCAATGGAACATCAAAGGTTTGGTGTTGCTTGCTTGCGGGCACTTGCTAGCATCATTTATTGAACAGGTGTCAACTTGCAGTCCACGCATAAGTCTTATGTGTGACATTGGTGGTCACATTTCTCATTACACCACGTACTACACGAAATTGGTTTGAGGTCGGTAAGCCTAACCAGAATTATTCCGTACATTAGGCGCACCCGGTTATAAGGCGCAACGTCGAGAAAATGAAAGGATTTCAAGTGCGCCTTAAAGTAGCTGTGTTAGATAACGACGACTGGCTGGTCCAAAAGTATTGTAAGTCACATTATTCCAATTCATTGTGCGGATAAGGTCGTGTTACTAAAATGACCACCTATTGCTACGCGACATGGCGGGGTGTCCTGGCTGGTCCACTAGTATCATACAGCACTAAAGTAGACAATCTGCAGTTGCCATAGTGATAAGAGATACTTGTGTTAAAAAAAAGAGATGGTAGTGTAGTCTCAGCATGACTTATCTTACTTTTGGGTGGCAAACAATCACAGATTTCTGCTGTAGCTCGTGGATCTAATCTTGATGTTCAGATTGCTTTCAAGGGGTCAACCCCCACTGAGAAAGCGGCTTTTTTCAATCCCTTCGGCAGGTGAGGAAAAATAACTTACATCCCAGAAGCGCACTTCAATTTCACAGCGTGGATTATCCCCCAAAGGCGGAGCAGCACAGGACATGAAGGCAGTCGGCAGGCTCGCACGTCCACGGCCACTACATTGCTCAGCTGTTAACATTGACGGAGTGGAGAGGACACAAGAACCTTATGGAATATATTATGTTTCCATTAAAAGGACATTGCACTTAGAGGACTACAATCATTGACATTGACTGGGGGGGGAAAGAAGAGACGATTGTGCTGTCTTCTTGGCCATATGCTGCAGGAGGGATGGGGCTGAGATAATTGCTGGAAACAGCATCTCATTTGCACATTTCTGTCCTACTGACAAAATGCATAAAAATAGTGACACATTATAAATGAATTATTGGCGCCGCTAATTAAGTGGGGGACGGATTGACTTCGGTTTCATCTGCCGATTTATGCAGAGGTCCTTTGGTTTATAAAACACACATTTAGACAACAACCCAGCAACAGAGAGCTATTTTTCCGACTATAAGGCGCACTTAAAATCCTTTCATTTTCTCAAAAATCGACAGTGCGCCTTATAACCCGGCGCGCCTAATGTACGGAATAATTCTGGTTGTGCTTACCGACCTCGAAGCTAATTTATTTGGTACATGGTGTAATAATAAGTGTGACTAGTAGATGGCAGTCCCACATAAGAGATACCGTAATTTCCGGACTATAAGCCGCTACTTTTTCCCCTCGTTCTGGTCTCTGCAGCTTATACAAGGGTGCGGCTTATTTACGGCCTGTTCTTCTCCGACACCGACGAAGAGGATTTCGGTGGTTTTAGTACGCAGGAGGAAGACGATGACACAATGATTAAAGAATGACTTTTCATATACCGGTAGGCTGGTTATTTCAATAACGTACAGGCGAGCACTTTGTATTACTTTGTACTCTGCACGAATGCTGTTCGCCATGTCAAAGATGTAAAAGTTTGATTGAATGATTGAAAGATTTATTGTTAATAAATGGGACGCTTTGCGTTCCCAAACAGTCATCTCTGTCCCGACAATCCCCTCCGTGGTAGCAGGAACCCCTATATACTACGGTAATTACACATCAAAACCCTGCGGCTTATAGTCGAGTGCGGCTTATATATGGAGCAATCTGTATTTTCCCCTAAATTTAGCTGGTGCGGCTTATAGTCCGGAAATTACGGTACTTGTAGACTGCATTATGACGCCAGTAAACAACACCAAAACTTTAAAATGTTCCATTGAAAATAACGAACGTTACACACGGCACTCAAAAATCTGTCAAAATGTTTTAGTACGACTTTGAAGCCGCACCGCTTGATGGATTGTCGGCCCATTACGGCTAGCGTAGTCAGAGATACAAGTATTACTATGGTGTGTGTATAAGGACCACAAAATGGCACCCATTAGCAGACATATTATCTGATGTTTTGTTTCACAATATTATGCAAAAGAAACTGTTCTTACCTTCTGGTACCTGCTGATGTGTATTTGAGATCTGCAAAAGTCCTGAAAATTTGCGCGCATCCGCCTTTGTAGTCCGTGCCGTTAACGTAGTCGATAAGCTTCTTCTTTTTCACTTATCTTCTTGTTATGGGACATTAACCCTCTGCTGATGCCATTTTTAATATAAAGTAGTGTAAAGTTCTAACTTATATCTCGCTATGAAGCGTTAAAACATACCGGTGTAGTGAGTTTACATAATTCACCCAAGGAACTTTAGTTATTAGAGAGTTCCGGTCGGATGTTTTTTCACGGCACACATTTCCGGCGTTGTTGTTGCACTAGTGAGCCACGGATGAGAAGATGCTGCTCCGTTATTGATTGAAGTAAAGTCTGAATGTCATTAAAACAGTTAGCTCCATCTTTTGACACTTCTTCCACTCCCGTCCTTGCACGCTACACCGCTACAACAAAGATGATGACCACAAGGAAGTGTTTTCCATTCAGGAAAAAAACCCAATATGTCCCCTTTAATGCACCTTATAATCCGGTGCGCCCTATGGTCGAGAAAATACGGTAAATAATGAATGTGTGATTTGTGGCAATGCGTGCTTGTTCAATATTTGGGAGCGACTGACATTTTTGTAGCCTAAAAAACACCAATGCACTATTGTCTAATAAAAGGAACTTTAGTAAGCTGTTTTTGCAGCTGATTCTTAAAAACAGCAGACCGCCCGGCCAATAAAGAGGATTTTTGATGACCCATAGCGTCCAAATTTCCTCAAGCATATTCGGGAAAACATCAGTTGAAGACAGAGGTAGTAACGTGGTCACATTCACTTAAGGAACTTTCTGATAAAATTGTACTTGTAAGAGTAGTTCTGATACTTTTGAGTATTTTTGTGAAAAAAGGCTACCGTATTTTTGGGACTATAAGGCACACTTAAAATCTTTTAATTTTCTCAAAACTCGACAGTGCGCCTAATGTACGGAATAATTTTGGTTGTGCTTACTGACCTCAAAGCTATTTTATTTGGTTCATGGTGGAATGATAAGTGTGACCAGTAGATGGCAGTCACACATAAGAGATACATGTAGACTGCAATATGATGTCAGTCACACACAAGATACGTGTAGACTGCAATATGATGGCAATATGACTCAAGTAAACAACACCAACATTTCATATGTTCCATTGAAAATATAGAACATTACACGCGGCGCTCAAAAATCTATCAAAATGTTTTAGTACAACTTTGGTAAGCTACGAAGCCGCACCGCTTGATGGATTGTACTGGGCTTCATACGAGTATTATTATGGTGTGTGTATAAGCTAAGACATATTATCTGGCGTTTTGTTTCACAATATTATACACAAAAGAAACTTTTTTTACCTTCTGGTACCTGCTGATCTGTATTTGGGATCTGCATAAGTCCTGAAAATTTGCGCGTGTCCGCCTTTGTAGCCCGCGGTGACCCATAGCGTCTAGATTTCCTCAAGCATCTTCGGGAAAACATCAGTTGAAGACAGAGGTGGGTTAGTAACGCGCTACATTCCCTCCGTCACAATCACTTAAGGAACTTTCTGACAAAATTGTACTTTTTACTTTTATTAATCATGAAATGCTGTTACTAAAATACAGAAACACTAATAAAAACTGTAATCATATATTTTACAGACAGTAAGTTACAGGAATGTAAACTTCAACCCATGCTTTTGTTACAGTTTACATCTTATTGTGCAACATCTGAATGTTTTACGGGGAACGAAATGAAAGGGGTACAAATGATTTCCACATCAGGACCCCCACCTAGACATAGATAGCTATTTTCATTATAAGTGGGCAAAATCACCTCTATTAAAAAAAAATGGCTGCTGTCATGTGGTTATAATACTAGGACATTTAAGTGTTTGGGACAGGTGTGTTGCTGGTGGAGCCACAGTGTTAGTAATAGTTACTTCAATAGTTTGAAGAGGTAATGATATAGGACTGGCATGTTTTGTGTGGAGTTTGCATGTTCTCCCCGTGACTGCGTGGTTTCCTCCGGGTACTCCGGCTTCCTCCCACCTCAGAAGACATGCACCTGGGGATAAGTTGATTGGCAACACTAAATTGGCCCTAGTGTGTGAATGTGAGTGTGAATGTTGTCTGTCTATCTGTGTTGGCCCTGCGATGAGGTGGCGACTTGTCCAGGGTGTACCCCGCCTACCGCCCGATTGTAGCTGAGATAGGCTCCAGCGCCCCCCGCGACCCCAAAAGGGAATAAAATGGATGGATGGATGTTTTGGAATAGGGCTTTTAAAAAACAACAAAACACTTGTCTCTGATAAATTATCTTTGGCTGCATTTCATTTTCGTAGAACAGGGGTGCTCACACTTTTTCTGCAGGCGAGCTACTTTTCAATTGATCAAGTCGTGGGGATCTACCTCATTCATATGTATAATTTATATTTACTTATTTATGAAATATATGTTTTGTTAACAAGTTAAAGGTGTTTAATGATAATGCAAGCATGTTTAACACATATAGTTAATATTGTTAATAAATTAAAGGTGTTTAATGATAATACAAGAATGTTTAATACATATAGTTAATATTGTTAATAAATTAAAGGTGTTTAATGATAATACAAGAATGTTTAATACATATAGTTAATATTGTTAACATGTTAAAGGTGTTTAAAGATAATGCAAGCATGTTTAACACATATACTTAATATTGTTAACAAGTTAAAGGTGTTTAATGATAATACAAGCATGTTTAACACATATAGTTAATATTATTAACAAGTTAAAGGTGTTTAAAGATAATACAAGCATGTTTAACACATATAGTTAATATTGTTAACAAGTTAAAGGTGTTTAATGATAATACAAGCATGTTTAACACATATAGATTCCTTTCTTTCATGAAGACAAGAATATAAGTTGGTGTATTACCTGATTCTGATGACTTGCTTTGATTGGAATCAGACAGTGGTGCTGATAACGTCCACATTTTCAAATGGAGGAGAAAAAAAGTCCTCCTTTCTGTCCAATACCACATGAAAGTGGTTGGTTTTTGTCATCTTATTTGTCCAGCTTCCATACTCCTTTGTATATACTTTACAAGAAATACATTGGTGGCAAACTCCGTAGCTTGCTAGTTTGTGCACGCCAGCTTTCTGAGACTCTTAGCGCAGGCAGGATGAAGCAGAGCTTTTATTGTGAAGGCAGGAACTGTGCAGTCGGTCTTTGGAGTTTTGACGACAGGTACGGTGCCAGAGTCTGTTGAAATAAAAAGTGTTTCTCGCCTTCCTGTCTGTAATTTTTTCTTAATAATGTGCTGGCAGCAGCCAGCGTCATCTCAGAAGACCCTCGGGTGCCGTGAATGCCAATCAAGTGACGAAAGTGACGTCATAGTGAAGATTTATGATCGCTCATTTTTAGGACTATTTTTTTAATGCCTGGCTGGCGAACGACTGACACAACCTCCGCGATCGACCGGTAGATCGCGATCGACCGGTAGATCGCGATCGACGTAATGAGCACCCCTGTCGTAGAATGATTCTGCCCAACCCACATACAGAACTTTCACAAGCAACAAAGAATGCAGTAGAACCCATGTCCACACTATCCAGAACTTTCCACAATGGCTTTGAAGATGTGTTGCTATCCAACAGTAGATGTTTAAACAATACATGTCACTCCCACACATCCAACGTTGACATTCTAATCTTCTCAAGGCTTGTGGCGATTGTGAGTCACTATTCATGTTATGCTTTTAATTCATGCACAAAACATCAGATACGCTGGATACCGCCACACACGACCAGAGTTTTGTTGGAACATGACACTTCTGTGTAGTCTCAATTACATTTTTTAGTAGCTCACCGCATTAGCATTCTCCTGTTAGCATGCTAGCTTTTTTGCAAATTTTGCAGGTATACACTTCAGCGTCCAATATGTTGTTAGTGTACCTGACGGATGATACTTGTTAGCATACTAACATTAGTATAGTTGCTTTAGTTTGCTAATTTTGTAGGTATACACTTCAGCGTCCAATGTTGTTAGTGTACTTGACGGATGATTCTTGTTAGCATGCTAACGTTAGTATAGTAGCTTCCATCCATCCATCCATCCATCCATTTTCTACCGCTTATTCCCTTCGGGGTCGCGGGGGGCGCTGGAGCCTATCTCAGCTACAATCGGGCGGAAGGCGGGGTACACCCTGGACAAGTCGCCACCTCATCGCAGGGCCAACACAGATAGACAAGACAACATTCACACTCACATTCACACACTAGGGCCAATTTTTTAGTGTTGCCAATCAACCTATCCCCAGGTGCATGTCTTTGGAGGTGGGAGGAAGCCGGAGTACCCGGAGGGAACCCACGCAGTCACGGGGAGAACATGCAAACTCCACACAGAAAGATCCCGAGCCCGGGATTGAACCCCAGACTACTCAGCACCATTGTATTGTGAGGCAGACGCACTAACCCCTCTTCCACCGTGCTGCCTGTAGCTTTACTAAAGTAGCTTTAGTTAGCTAATTTTGTAAGTATACACCCATACTTGCCAAACCTTGAGACCTCCGAATTAGGGAGATTGGGGGGGTCGGTGGGGTCGGGGTTAAGGGGGAGGAGTGTATTTATAGCTAGAATTCACTGAAATTAAAGTATTTCTTATATATATATATATATATCAGTGGCGTGCAGTCACTAGAGGCAGGGGAGGCACGGCCTCACCTGCCATCATGGAAAGAAAAAAAATGTAAAAAGAAAAAAAAAATAATTAAATTGTTATATGTATCCAGTGATTATAGTAACGTTATTTTCCATTTAACTTCACCAGTTTTAGATTATTTTTATTTTCCCATTTGACGTTCAAATACTGAGAAAAGACGGTGCGGTGATCAGCAGCCAGTTGAGACACGTCACTGATTTGTGCCTCAACATGGATTGTGCACAATGACTCGGCTAACTGCTGAGCTGCTGTGCAGTGAGACTGTATTGCTATATGAATTATATCAGCTAACTAAACTATGGCATAGTTTAGTTAGCTGAGGTATATAATGTACAGTGTATTTTGTCAACAACTGTATGTGTGTAACGTATTTCTTGTGCTGAACATTCATAAATCTGCTGCAAAAGACATACTGGTTGAGGCTCGCAGTAATCCGGCCTCCTGGTGGTAGAGGGTGGTAGTGATCCCAGAGATCATTCCTCGGCCGCAGAAGAAAAGAAAAAAAAAAAAAAGTTTGCAGCGATTGTTTATTTCATCTCGCCTGGACTTTTATTAAAAACATGGAGGATTACATATGTAAAATAAAACAGTTTTCTAAACTGGACTTTCAATCGAAGCAGGAGGTAATAATTAAAGGTAGACCAATGCCGGAGCTAAAAGGTTTGCCTTTGACTTCGGGACAGAAGACCCGTTCTTTTCAAACGGCGTGGTACACACGCAAAGGCTGCCTGTGTGGATGTCCAGCAAGAAAGGTAAGACCATAATAATATTTTTTTTATTAAATGTGCTTTTTTGTGTGCTACAGTTGTGTAAAGAATGCTGGTATGAGCTTTTAAACATAACCCGTTAACTGCTGCCAATCACATGGTGAATAAGATACTATTTAGGGTTCATATGTTTGTAAATCTGACTGTGATGATGCAGTGCCTCACCAGACATTAACCTCACCGTACGCCACTGATATATATGTCCCAAATTCCAAGCTGCTGTTTTGAGGCATGTTAAAAAAAATAATGCACTTTGTGACTTCAATAATAAATATGGCAGTGCCATGTTGGCATTATTTTCCATAACTTGACTTGATTTATTTTGGAAAACCTTGTTACATTGTTTAATGCATCCAGCGGGGCATCACAACAAAATTAGGCATAATATTGTGTTAATTCCACGACTGTATATATCGGCATCGGTTGATATCATAATCGGTAATTAAGAGTTGGACAATATCGGAATATCGGATATCGGCAAAAAAGCCATTATCGGACATCTCTAAGTAAAACCAAACTAAATATTAATACATTAAAAAAATGAAATACAAACGATCAATAAAAAATACAAACAAATATCAAACAGTAATCATTCTAAAAGATTAACATTATTTTGCAGATTAAATTCAGAGCTGACCTGTACACGCCGACAGCTTCTTTCGATGTCCTTTCCAAGTGTCTGAAGCGCATAGCCATTGGCAACTCCAAACTAGTGGCCCGTCTAAACAAAAGCCAAAAATAAAATCAAGTCCTTTTTTCAGCAAAAATATCAAACTTGTACATTTCCAGTTATAAGCATTGTCAAGGAAAGTCAGGCTAATGTTTTAAACGTAATCTGACCTTGTGGACTTTAAAAGAACATCGTCTTCCTCATCGTCATAAGGCCCAATGTCGGGAAGCTGCCTATGCTGAGATGCCAGGAAGTTGAACATGTCAAATGTAGACTTCCTGTTGAAATAATACAGTAAACAGTCATGAAAACCAGAGGTGTGGACTCGAGTCACATGACTTGGACTCGAGTCATGAATTTGATGACTTTAGACTCGACTTGACAAAATGTAAAGAGACTTGCAACTCGACTTAGACTTTAACATCAATGACTTGTGACTTCACTTGGACTTGAGCCTTTTGACTTGACATGACTTGCTACTTTCCCCAAAACCCAACGATTAAAAAGTTATTCGGGAGCGCTCCACATCTTCCAAAGAGTACGTGTGTGTGTCTGTCAGGAAGTGTGCGCTCTGTCAGCGTGTGTGTCTGTCAGTACAATAGCCAATCAAATTAGATCTACGTTGTTTTCATCCCACGGCATTCATCCAATCAAATTGCAGAACAACCAACAAAGAAGAGCTCTCAAACGCACTAGTGAGGAAAAATGACGCCAAAGATAGTTTCATTCGGGTATTAAAACTACGACTTGGTCTACAAAAAACGAATTGCAACTTCCAACTTCCTTCGACATTTGAAGTTACAAACAGAACGGTGAGTTTTGAATGTAAGCTAATGTTTATTGGCTAAGTAACGTAACTTTTATTTGCTGTGTAGTTAAATCAGTGAGGCTGTAAACTCACTGCTAACGTTATAACCATATACATCTTCTAAGTAGACGCGGCATCAACCGCTACTGCCTACTGGCGCAGACGAGACGTGGGGCCGCCATCTTGGAGTGGTGATCCGCTCCACTCAGTGCAATTCATTTGGCAGGAGCAATGAACTGTCAGCGCATTTAATTAATTTGACCTCACTGAATACCACTGATTTTCACACGCTTTTTTGTCATACGTGTAGCTATGATAAAGGACACATGTTTTGGCGTGTTTTATTATTCATAGTTTGCTTAACAGTAATAGAATATTCTTATATGCTATAAATGACCAGACGTCCGAGATCAAAACTGGGAATATAATCCCAGAGAAGGGGGGGAAAACGGTCAGCTATTTTTAACTTCAAGAAACAATATGACTTGGTTATATAAACATGCGTATATTCTACATAAACAATGTATGACTACATTAGATATCTATATATCTTAGGGACCTATAGACTGTATCTCTGTTGCTGCAGCAGCAGAGTTTATTCTGTCTTGACACTTTGTATTGATATTTTGTATTACATTCTTCCCTTAAATGATAATGTTTACAGTGATTGTTTTATATGTATTTTTTATGTATGTCGCTTTGGATAAAAGCGTCTGCCAAATACTTAAACATAAACATATATACACACCTGAAAGTCTTTACATCAGCTAAAACCACCAATCTGTTTCACTGGATTCAGAATAAAACTAAATTCTGTTTTACCCAACAATGTTAGTATTTGAATATTGTTACTTGAAGACTTATTCCTGGTTACACTTATACTGTTAATAAAGTATTGTCTTATACTGTGCCTAAAATGAGAATGCATCATAATCAGTGGCAGCTGGTGAATTTTGTTTTAGGTGGGGCTGAAAGTTTGTAAACCAAACCCCTGTAGGGGGGTCATCCATCCCCGGAAGATTTTTGGGATTTTTACATACAAATATTGAAGATCTTTGATTTTTCTCAACTCTGTGGTAATATTCTTTTCACAAAATACAACCAATAGTACGTTAATGTTAAATCTTACTTGTGAAAAGTAATCCCCCGATTCTTATTTTCAACAGTCCGCTCATTTGAGCAGGAAAACGTTGAACACCAGCCGGCATCTTTGTTTTTCTACCTATCAACTGTCAGTTTAGGCTGCTCGCCGGCTCCTCATCACCACTTCAAGATGGCGGCCAAATTGCTTGCGTCACAGCAGCCAATGCTGCGTCTACTTATAAGATGTCTATGGTTATAACGTCATTGCAAACACTGCAATATGTTGCGTCCACTGCAGTTCGCTACCTTATTCATACTTTTTGTCAAGTGATTTTTTTTAAGCAGGGTTGCATGAGGTACCTATACATAACGTTATGTTAGTCAATGTCTCACAACACAGTAACGTAACGTTAGACGGCGGTCAGCAGCACCGCGTATTTTAGCCACCTACAAAAAGACAAACATAGTCAAATAATGGTCAGTTAAAATCTATACTATATTAAGAATATGTGTACATATTGCATAGGGCCCTGACATCTAAAAAGTACAACTCTGTTCATTGTTATGTTCATGTTTTTGTTATGTTTTTCATGTGTACGCACACATCAACACACTTACAGTATGAGATGAGATCAATGAGATAAGGTAAGAACAGGATAGAAACTGCTGTGGAACTAGTTACAATGCAATATGCCATGGAAATAAAATGTTAACACTTTTGTGCAAATAAGTACAGTTGCACTTGTTTTTTCAAATGTGTTTATTCTGTAAAGGAATGAGTTAAATGTTTAAGATGACTGGTTAATAGTGCTATTATGAAGTGCAATGTCAGCACTATTGTTTTCCCTGCAATTTCAAATGCACTTGTTTTAATAAATAAGTACAGCATTTTAAAAGCATACACAATCTGTGTAAATATATTAGTCTGTGGTTAAAAGGACTTGAAAGGACTCCAAACTCAAAATGCAGGACTTGGGACTTGACTTGAGACTTTCCAGTCTTGACTTTGGACTTGACTCGGGACTTGTCTGTCTTGACTCGGGACTTGAGGGCAAAGACTTGAGACTTACTTGTGACTTGCAAAACAATGACTTGGTCCCACCTCTGATGAAAACACAGTTGTTCTACTAACTGTACTGTACTTGCTGCTTACTTTAAAAAAAATACCACTTACCTTTCACTATTTGAGTAGCTTTTGTTCTGCCATTTGAGTACTGGCGAGCGATCTCTGAATCCAGGAACATATCCTTCACGGATTTGTTGAAAACATCCGCAAATGAGAACGGAATGTTGCTTGCAAGGTGGCCCATAATACGGCGTTGCCGCCGCCTTGTGCTTCTTTGACCGTTCACGAGTGACTATATCCATTCGGCCACCGTGTTATGGATTATAGATAAACCTATGGATAACGGAGACATATATAGTAGTCTCCTTTTCAGGTGAGAGACGACGCTAAAGGCAGTGCCTTTAAGGCACGCCCCCAATATGGTTGTCCGGCTGGAAATCGGGAGAATGGTTGTCCCGGGAGATTTTCGGGAGAGGCACTGAAATTCGGGAGTCTCCCGGAAAATTCGGGAGGGTTGGCAAGCATGTATACACCTCAGTGTCCAATATGTTGTTAGTGTACCTGAGGAATGATATTTGTTAGCATGCTAACAGTCGTATAGTATCTTTAGTTAGCTAAACACCTCAGCATCCAATATGTTGTTATTGTACCTGACGAACGATACTTGTTAGCATGCTAGCATTCATATAGTAGCTTTAGTTAACTAATTTTGTGTATACACATCAGTGTCAAATACGTTGTTAGTGTACTTGACGAATGATACTTGTAAGCATGCTAACGTTAGTATAGTATAGGCTGACCATACGTCCTCTTTTCCCCGGACATGTCCTCTTTTGCGGGGGTGTCCGGTCTGTCCGGGCGGGGTTTCTTAAATGCCTCAAATGTCCGGCATTTTGAATTAGGGTTGCGTGTATTTTCAATGTACGTCCAGGGTTAAGTTAAGAAGGGGTTAAAAAAAAAACTGAAGGTGCGCGCACATAGCAACATTCGTGAGGGAGGGGCAGAGACACAGAGCGAGAGAGCTAGTGAGTGAAGAGAAACATGAGAACAAGAAATGCAGAAACGTAAATGCAACTTCACGGATGATTTGCGGGAAAAGTATTCGTGTTTTCGTCCTGGCCGTGACACATGGGAAGCAGAATGCACTGTGTGCAAAGCAGGAACGTATGTATCTGTGGCAAATAAAGGGGCCAAAGATCTACAAGCCCATATCGACACTACAAATCACAAAACAGCTGTGCAGGGCGAGAGCTCATCTGCTGTTTTTTGTTTAAATTTAATTAACTTGTTTTGAGGCATTATTTATGTTTACTTTATATACAAGAGGTTATTTTGAATATTTCTACCTCTGCACTTTTTTTTCCAAAACTGTGAATGTTACAGAATATAAGTGTGACTTATTTTGTTATACTGTCAAGCAGTGTTGGCGTTAACGCACTTTTTGTGTCTTTTTAACGCATTGAAATCAGAAAGGACCCAAATTATTAATTACAATTTTTTTTTTTTTTTACCATTTGTGTCCCACGGCTAATGTTTTAAAGGCCCACGGCACATTCTAAAAATACTATTAAAATAAACAAAAACATACCAAAAGTGAAATGAAAAAGCTTAAAGGTGAAATGTAATTTAGAAAAAGTTGCAATGTTGACTAATAAAACAAAGCTGTTTTTTTTTCTTTCAAACGGTCATTGCTCAAAACATAATATTGAATCAAAATCAATGTTATTATGAATTATTGACCTATAAAAGGTTCCGATTACTTCACATCAAATATTCCACTTTGAAAAATATTTTTGGTGGAAGATTTTGCATATTTTGTGTGTTTGCCATAAAAAACATAGTTTTGTTTGACAAAAAAGGGCGGAAAAAAAACAACCAAAAAAAACAACATAAAAAAAACTAAAACATTTTGAAATGAGGAATAGATCCGTAGTTGATGTAGACTCCAGAGATTTAAGCCTTAAATATAAAATGTATGTATGCCCTGGCACACCATTGTCATCATTTCATGACCCAAACAAAACACTTTTTACACTTTTATACTTAAATAAATACACCTACAACTTATTAAATAAAAACATAGAAAAAACTACCAGCAGCGGTAAAGTTTAGATCCATGAAGGAAAGAAGAAAGTGAATGCATGTTTATAACTGAATACATTTACATATGTATACCCATTTGTTTTCTTTTGTATTATCTTTTTTAATGAATTAAGTAACGTTTATGACAACCTTTTTCCAAAACAAAACATAGAATGTGAGATATAACAGGATAATGCATACATTTGTCATTTGTTTTCAAAACGCTTACAAAAAAGTGGGACCCCAAAAATATATTGTGGGACCCCATTTTTATGACTTGATGGGGTCCCTGGGACCCCATTTTCAAGATCCATAGCCCAATCACTGCTGTCAACAGATGAGAAAAAATGCTTTATTTAAAAAAAAATATTATTTATAAAGCAAGTTCGAGTATCATTGGCAAATTTTCACCGTGCTGCCTGCCTTGGCACGCATATATGTATCCTCTGTTTGGAATTTCAGAATATGGTCAGCCTAGCTTTAGTTAGCTAATTTTGTAGGTATACACGTCAAGTCATATTTTGGTACTTGATGAATACTAATGTTAGCAGACTAGCATTTTAAACACATCTCTCAGGTATCAGAGAAATATATTTTAGCATTTTACATTAGCATGCTAGCTTAATTATTATTTTTTAGCTCATTTTCCACATATCTTTGTTACTTGGTGCTATCTGGCCAGCGTGCTAACTGTTAGCATTTCAATTTGGCTTTGGCCCTGCAACATTCACACGTCATTTACAGCGAAATTGCATTTTTAGTTCTTCGAAAACAATCTATTTAATGCACAAATGGCTTTCAGGTACTGGGGAATTTTAGATGGAGACATAACAAGCCAGAGTTTAGAAAAAAAACCAAACACGTTGATTGTAATATTGCACACACTGAAAAGGGAGAATGAAAGACCGGATCTGAGCAGAGTGACTTTTGGTCCAGACAGAAATAAATTAAAGACCGTGTGCCCAGCGTGTGGGGTCTCTGTCATGCAGACTACTTACTTATTCATTCAGTGGCAGCCTGCAGGAAGCCCACAAAGAAAGATGCCCGCCTTCCCTCGCTGCTTCAGCCCACTAAAGTTCCATCGATAACCGGAGCAGCATCCATCTTCCTAAGGCCCACCAAAGGTCAGCGGCGGCATAACTTAAACTTCTTTTTTTCCTGGCACCAGATTTACCGACAGTTGTCCCAGAGCGGCCCACGGTGGCTCTGTGACACTTGCTCACACCCTCACACACACGCACACGCACACACACACACACACACACACACACACACACACACACACACACACACACACACACACACACACACACACACACACACACACACACACACACACACACACACACACACACACACACACACATTTAAACGCAATGCTGAGCAAGGCCGACTTGTAATTCTGCAATGTGGTGAAAGCGATGTTCGCAGTGGATAAAAGGGACCCCTGGGTGCTTGTAGGAACAGCACTCTGCGGGCCTTCTCCAACGACTCTGTCCCACGTACTCAGAGGCTGCAAGTCCACACCCGTATCCTTACCTGGACTAATAAGCACCATAATTAACTCAACCTACAAAACCCAAAACCAGTGAAGTTGGCACGTTGTGTAAATGGTAAATAAAAACAGAACACAATGCTTTGCAAATCCTTTTCAACTTATATTCAATTGAATAGACTGCAAAGACAAGATATTTAATGTTCGAACTGAGAAACTTCTTTTTTTTTTGTGGAAATAATCATTAACTTAGAATTTAATGGCAGCAACACATTGCAAAAAAGTTGGCACAGGGGCATGTTCACCACTGTGTTACATGGCCTTTCCTTTTAACAACACTCTGTAAACGTTTGGGAACTGAGGAGACCAACTTTTTAAGCTTTTTAGGTGGAATTATTTCCCATTCTTGCTTGATGTACAGCTTAAGTAGTTCAACAGTCCGGGGTCTCCGTTGTGGTATTTTAGGCTTCATCATTGTTTTCCTGTATCTCACCTTTTTTGTAAGGGGCGCCAGAAGTTGGCAGACCCGTCAGCGATCCTGTTCTGTCTCCCTGTAATGTTTGTCTTATTTTGGAATGGGATTGTGCTGAACATTTTAATTTCCCCTCGGGGATTAATAAAGTATTTCTGATTCTGTTTCTGATTCTGATAATGCACCACATATTTTCAATGGGAGACAGGCCTGGACTACAGGCAGGCCAGTCTAGTAACCACACTCTTTGTCTTGCTGAAATAAGCAGGGGCGTCCATGAAAAAGACGTTGCTTGGATGGCAACATATGTTGCTCCAAAACCTGTATGTACCTTTCAGCATTAATGGTGCCTTCACAGATGTGTAAGTTACCCATGCCTTGGGCACTAAAACACCCTTATACCATCACAGATGCTGGCTTTTCAACTTTGCGTCTATAACAGTCCGGATGGTTCTTTTCCTCTTTGGTCCGGAGGATACGTCCACAGTTTCAAAAAAATATTTGAAATGTGGACTTGTTAGACCACAGAACACTTTTACAATTCGAATCAGTCCATCGTAGATGAGCTCGGGTCCAGCGAAGCTGGCGGCGTTTCTGGGTGTTGTTGAGAAATGGCTTTGGCTTTGCATAGTAGAGTTTTAACTTGCACTTACAGAAGTAGCTACCAACTGTAGTTACTGACAGTGGTTTTCTGAAGTGTTCCTGAGCCCATGTGGTGATATCCTTTACACACTGATGTCGGTTTTTGATGCAGTATCGCCTTAGGGATCGAAAGTCACGGGAATTCAATGTTGGTTTTCAGCCTTGCTGCTTACGTGCATTGATTTCTCCAGATTCTCTGAACCTTTTGATGATATTACAGACCGTAGATGGTGAAATCCCTTAATTCCTTGCAATAGCTAGTTGAGAAATGTTGTTCTTAAACTGTTCAACAATTTCGTCACGCATTTGTTGACAAAGTGGTGACCCTCGCCCCATCCTTGTTTGTGAATGACTGAGCATTTCATGGAAATTGCTTTAATACCCAATCATGGCACCCACCTGTTCCCAATTAGCCTGTTCACCTGTGGGATGTTCCAAATAAGTGTTTGATGAGCATTCCTCAACTTTCTCAGTCTTTTTTGCCACATGTTCCAGGCATCAAATTCCAAATGAGCTAATATTTGCAAAAAATAACAAAGTTTTCCAGTTCGAACATTAAATATTTTGTCTTTGCAGTCTGTTCAATTGAATATAAGTTGAAAAGGATTTGCAAATCATTGTATTCTGTTTTTATTTACCATTTACACAATGTGCCAACTTCACTGGTTTCGGGGTTTGTACTTTGTAAACATTTTCAGTTTAAATAGTTTCTTGAATTTGATCATATTAGTACATTGTTTGATTTATTTGCTCTTCAGGAATATAAATCTATCTATGGATCGATCAATCGTCGCACCCCTAGAAAACACTGTTAAATTCTGCGCATGCCAGGCTGCTCGTTAGCAATGCCACTCTGTAAACAAACACTACAACAATGTACACACCTGTGGACTCATATATTAAGATTGATTACGCACAAAAACCTGGGGTATGGCCTTTTTGTCAGAGTAACAGGTACGTATATTTCTACAGGATGTGCGACACACAGAGGTGGTTGTTCGGGCTTTGCCAACATTTGATTTCAACAAATTAAAAAAGATCAAGGCAAGGACACACAATTATTTTTAAGAATTCTATAGGACATTGTGACTTTTGGTATTAGTGTTCCTGAAAAAAAGGGACCCAAACACACATACTGTATTACAGATTTTCACAGCTAAATGTGTATATATCATTTATGCACACATACACATTGCCCCCCCCCCCCCCCCCCAATATTTGCCCAGCTCTGACCTACGCTGACGCATATAAGTATTGCACGACACAAACGTAGTAAACTGCAACAAAAGCGATGGGGTCTGTCTGCTACTTGACGCAGGGATACGGTTTTCGTGAACCCAGGATGCAGAGACAGGAGGCAAAAGGCAGATCAAAAAGGTGATTTAATTAAGTACCATACAATAAAGAGCACCGGGCGTGGGACGAGCAGTCCTCCAGGGGTGAAAAACACAAAAAGTCCAGAGGACATGCCCTCGCATTTAGACAGCATTTTGATAGGCAACCAGGGACAGCTGTGTCCTGATTGCCAATTAGGGATAAGTGTGTCAAATCAGCACTCCTACAGGGAGTGGAAAACAAGGGAGGGGGAACGAAGGCTGAAACAGAAACGAACACAAAACACAGAAAAACAATGACCAAGTCCAAAACTGTCAAGTGGGAGTCTTGTTGTTTCAGTTTGAAACTTAGTGACACATTCCTAAAGAACAACGTTGTATGATGCCTGAGTGGAAATGGAAACTAAGCTTTTTTGCAACGTTTTGTCCAATACTATTCCAGTTGATTTGTGTCTTTATTACAAAAGCTTTTTTTTTTAGACACTGAATTTTTTGCTTGTGAATTTTGCAAACTGATTTTTTTTTATTTTTTTTTACATCAAATTACACTGACAATTTCATTGAAAATAAATTAAATGTAAAAAAAATGTTGAAAAAAAATCAGTGTATAAAAATTCAGTGTATGAAAATTCGCTTCTTCGGAATGCAAGACTCGCTTCCGGAAAATCAAGACAGAAGCAATCGAGCATGTCTCAGAACCAGGTGTCAAGTTTGAAGTCATGTGACACGGGTCTTGCAAAACAGCATAAAAAACAGTTAATTGGACATAATACAACATCAATGGGCAGGAAATACAGAGTGTACTGGGGGTCATCATTGACGAATACCTCAATTTCAAATGTCACATTAGCCATCTGTTAAACAAATTATCCAAATATGTTGGCCTGTTCTTTCAATTTCATCATTATCTTCCTCTTTATGCTCTACTTACCATATATAAAACTCTCTTCGAACCACATCTAAACTACTGTAATGTCATCTGGTGTAACACCTTCCCTACCTACCTTCACAAATTAGAATCCATGCAAAAGAAAATCATACTGTCATGGTCCAAGTTTAATGCCCCCACTCGACATCTATTCCATAATTATCATCTCTTAAGACTGACAGAGTTCAATATTTATCAAAATGCTTGTTTAACCTATCAAGTCATTTACAGGCTGAATCTTAGGCTCTGTAGCTTGGTTCCTATCTACCATCCCCAGCATGCCCACAACACTCGTAACTTAGATCTGATAGCAGGTAAACATCGTCTACTGGCTTGTACCGCTCGAAGTGTTGTATGCAGGGGACCTAAGATTTGGAACCGGCTTAATGAGAGCCTCAAGATGCTGTATCCATTCTCCAACTTCAAAAAGAAACTGAAAACTTACCTATTAACCACCTATCTCTAATGCCTCATGTGGAGTAGACTACTGTTGGGTTTTGCACGGTTGAATGAATGTATGTGTGTATGTGTATGCTTGCTTTAGTACTATTATCTTGTGTTTATCATATAGCGTTGTTGTTTTGTTGTTGTGCTTGCTACCATGTTTCATCATTCCATGTATATACTGTCCTCTGGACCCCCTGTCAAAAGCTTCTAGCTTATTTGGGGGACCCTTTCACGTACCAACATCTTTAAATGATGATATTCACTACAATTGTAATTGTTATATGGTATTGTGAATAAACTTGAACTTATAACTTGAACTTGACATTTCAACGCGGCCTGCTGGATGTTTTTAAACTATAGAAAAGATTCCAATGGTTAAAATTTGCACTTTTGAGTGACATACGAAGCTCTGCTTCATGCAGACGAGGCACAAACGGAGTTGGGCAGAGTGGGCGGGGCTTGTTTATGGAGCAAAAAAGCATTAGCGAGTGTCAGACGGAGGCAGAGTTCTACAGCAAACATCTGCAGAACTGTGATATTATATCTAATATGGGGATGTTCTTTTACTTTTATGTTTCGCCGTGTTTGTTGCATCTTTGTTGCCCTTGCACGATTATAAAATATGTCGATCAAGGAGGTGGTCTGCAGGAGCGCAACCCATATTCTCAATATTCAGTGTTTTATCGTTGATAGTTTATATTTGAAATGCCACATTCTATATTTTTATGTAATTCAGTAAAATAACTAAAGTTAATTCCGTTTTTAAGATGGTCTGTTTAGATTTTTACTGAAAAAGACACATAGAATGTACATAAAAATACAGAATATGGGATTTACAATATTAACTATGAACGATAAAACACAGAATATTAAGAATATATGAACGTTGCTCCTCTACTGCAGACCACCTCCTTGATCGACATCTTTTATAAACAAGCAAGAGCAACAAAGATGCAAGAAACACGGCAAAAAATAAAGGCAAAATTATAAAAAAATAACATCCACTCATTCGATATAATATCACCATAGCATGTTATTCATCTATTAATGACCAAACTTTGTCTTGTGAACGAGTTACACTGAAATATTTATTCCTCCCTGTATGAATGCATGATGCAACCAAACATGTCTTCTTCGGTACATTTACCTGAACATCATTATCCAGCACCATCTGCTGGTCACATTGTGTATCACATATCATGACGTAGAAACCGTATGCATACTTGCCAACCCTCCTCTCCCGAAAACCTCCCGAGACAAATTTTCTCCTGAAAATCTCCCGAAATACAGGGGGAGCCATGCCCCCTCCAGCTCCATGCGGACCTGAGTGAGGACAGCCTGTTTTCACGTCCGCTTTCCCACAATATAAACAGCGTGCCTGCCCAATCACGTTATAACTGTAGAATGATCGAGGGCGAGTTCTTGGTTTCTTATGTGGGTTTATTGTTAGGCAGTTTCATTAACGTCCTCCCAGCGCAAACAACACACAACAACAGCTGTCACGTTTTCGTCTACCGTAAAGCAGTCCGTCTGCCGTAAACAGCAATGTTGTGACACTCTTAAACAGGACAATACTGCCATCTACTGTACATGCATAAGTGACAATAACATCTACGGCTTTTAGAGAGTGCAGTGCACAACTGTGCACACAACAAGGAGACGAAGCAGAAGAACAAGGAAGATACAGCCGTGGCGACGACGAGTAAGATGAAGAAATACGCTTGTAAGTTCCAAGCCGCAGCTGCGATTGGACCCGGGTAGCCTCCAGGAAGAAGTAGTGGACTACCAAGTGCTTGGCAGTGAAGATCTTCCTCCGGAAGCAAAGATTGACCGGTTTTGGGCCATGCTAGGTAGAGATGGAAGATTCCAGACTCTAGTGCATTTGATGAAAGCACTTTTGTGCGTGCCACACAGCAATGCATCATCAGAGAGGGTGTTCAGCATGGTTAGAAAAATAGTGACAGAGAATAGAACAAGGATGGACAATTCAACCCTTAACTCAACAATGAGTAGATGAGTGTTATGTGTGTGTATATGTGTAAATAAATGAACACTGACATTCAAGTATTTATTTTATTTATATATATATATAAATAATAAAATAAATATATATATATAGCTAGAATTCACTGAAAGTCAAGTATGTCTTATATACACTACCGTTCAAAAGCTTGGGGTCATCCAAACAATTTTGTGGAATAGCCTTCATTTCTAAGAACAAGAATAGACTGTCGAGTTTCAGATGAAAGTTCTCTTTTTCTGGCCATTTTGAGCGTTTAATTGACCCCACAAATGTGATGCTCCAGAAACTCAATCTGCTCAAAGGAAGGTCAGTTTTGTAGCTTCTGTAACGAGCTAAACTGTTTTCAGATGTGTGAACATGATTGCACAAGGGTTTTCTAATCATCAATTAGCCTTCTGAGCCAATGAGCAAACACATTGTACCATTAGAACACTGGAGTGATAGTTGCTGGAAATGGGCCTCTATACACCTATGTAGATATTGCACCAAAAAGCAGACATTTGCAGCTAGAATAGTCATTTACCACATTAGCAATGTATAGAGTGTATTTCTTTAAAGTTAAGACTGGTTTAAAGTTATCTTCATTGAAAAGTACAGTGCTTTTCCTTCAAAAATAAGGACATTTCAATGTGACCCCAAACTTTTGAACGGTAGTATATATATATATATATATATATATATATATATATATATATATATATATATATATATATATATATATATATATATATATATATATATATATATATGCAAACTAAATCGTTTAACTTTATACCGGTTTTAAGTCTACACACATACGGATGCAGCACAGAAAGGGAGTGAAGATGAGAGGGCGTGGGTTCAAACCCCAGGGACAGCGATGCTCTCTTTGTATGATGCACGCGGGGCGAGCGGGAGATTTTCAGCGCGTCTATGAACATTCAATGTCACTTTGGGTTAAGCCAAGCATTTTTTTCGTCTGGCTATGGCTCCCTCGTGCATGAATAGTTCACGTGGACCCGCAAAGGACATGTAATCATCTCTCACATACAAAAAAAAACGTTTTTCTGCTTCCTATTCAATACACACAAACCCACTCAGGCACTTACTTGCTTTAAAAGCCTTTGTATATTAAATCATGTCGTTAAGCAAGCCAAACCTATTTTCAGGTAATTAAAGTCAACATGTAGAAATCAGCGTATTGTTATGGAATATTGTACTTGCAACGCCCTGGAACTTAAAAGATCTATCACCAGATGTGAGGCAGGAGGAACCTTGTAGCCAATGATCACATTTTGCTGAGAGGCTATAAGACGGAGGAAGTGCAGGAAGAAGCATCGTGGATGGACAAGGGCAGCTGGTTGTTCCCTGACTCAAAGGTGTCGTCAATGGCGACAGAGGGGGGCCGGCGAGAGGGCGATCTATCCCCAGAGGAAAGAGAAGCGCCATCTCCTGAAGATTGAGCTCGACAACGCGCACACAGTCCAACCAAATGCGAATGCCTTGCATGTAGCAGTGACCAGGGAAGCGGTTTAGTGTAAACATAAAGCAAAATGTCCCCGGGAAAGTGCCCTGGGGGACACCAATCATGGATATAGAACATATGACAGCAGGAGGTGAATCAGCGGCAAGATTTAGGTTGTCAGCTGAGCTTTGGAGAAAAAAGAATGATGTCATGGATGTTTCAGGCATGTGATTTGACCACAATGAAAAAGACTGAAAAAATGTCCGGGGGTCTTGGGGACGAAGGCCCCCAGCCAGGTCCAGCCAGGTCCCCCCACCAGTGCTCCTGGTTTTTCACCAATTTAACATGCTAAAATTAACAAAGACAGCACCATTTGAAGAAAATATTTTAGTGTTTAAAGACATGAAAACATCATTAATAGAACATACATAACCCAATTATCCTAATGAATCACTGTATATGGTTCAGTCCCAACAGTATTTAGTCACTAACATTTACATCTTGTGTTCATTTCACATCCACAGGTGTCACATTGATCAGTGTTATTATCTACAGTTTATTTACAGTATTACCACATTACTTCAGTTCACTTCACACATTAGCTTTCTCGGAGAGCCCAGCCCTAACATGAGCTTTCCTTGCAAATGTATTTAACAAAATACCAAATGTAAACATTTAATTCTTTTCGCCAAAATACGATATAAATTTATGAAAATAATTAAACGTGTTTAGTATTGTTTACTCATATTTGAATATAGGAAATAATAATAATGTGAGGACACTGACATATTGCATGAAACAAGTGTGAAAATATTTACCTTCAAGATTGTTACACCACTGACAATAGTTTCAAGAGACTACATAAGAACTTAATATTACAAAATAGTATTATGTATATTTATTTCAAATAAATTGTTAACTGTATTTAATAATGCGACTCTTTGAATTTCTGTAATTTCATAATATATTTTTACGTGGCTTTTTATTTTTAGAAAAACCCATTTATATTTCGCAAAGCAATAATTGGTTAATATTTAAAACAAACATGCGTATTTCGCAAGCAAATATTTTTTAGCTTACCTCATTATTAACAACCCTGTCTGCAACTGAAATGGGTTGTTTGGGTGGATCTTTCCTCTCGATGTAAACAAAGGATGAAGTCCGTAAGGTTTGCTCACTTTCGGTTGACATCCAAAAGTACCAGCTAGTGAAAAGTTCGTTTTCCTTGCTTCAAGTTGTTTCATATGTTTTTGGCGTTTCGCATGTACTTCCAAAGCTTTGAAACCTCGTGATCCATAGTCAATATTATCATGACACCACGTGCACAAAACCTTTCCGGGACGATGGATTTTCCGAATAAAATCACAGAACAAAGTCGTAACTTCCTTCTTCCCAACAGTATCAGTGATTTCCCTTTCCATCCAGTCCCATCGAAACTTATGTTTGACATGTTTATCAATTTATTTTACTCGTAAAGCGTCCTTTCTCTCGAGAACCGACATCGTTTACATATGGAAAATGGCGGTATGTCATTCATAACAGATGTCCTGATTGGTCACAAGGAACATATCGACCAATCAACTACGGCGTAATATAAACTACGTCTTGAATCTTGATTTACAGTCGGAAAAAAAAAACGAAAAACGAAACGGGAGATCATTTTTTTTCCCCCCGAGATTTAAAAAGATGGAATTCCGACTTTAGACGGAAAAATCACATGCCTGATGTTTGCGTGTGGCAAGTGGAACCACATGTAGGGAAGCAAATTTGTGGAACGCAGCTTAACAAAATGGTGTAATTACCAACAAATACTTGGACACACAGACTTCACGTATAAATCAATATGGTGGTGTCGAATGCAGAGTTGGCAGAACAGACGGTTATGTCATGACCGATCAGGTTTTGTTTCATTTTTGACTCCCTCAGTTCCTGTTTGGAGCATCCCTCTGTTTGTGTTTTGGTTGCCATGGTTGCAGATTGATTTCACCTGCCTCTGATTAGTGTTCTGCATGCTCACCTGCTGCCGGGCACTAATCAGAGAGCTACTTATTCCTGTTTTTCGCCACACACGGTCTGGTTTTCTTATTTGCTTCCACGCAACAGTTACTTTGTTTGATTCCTAGGCCAGTTGATATGCTAAGCTTTCGCGCTAGCCTTTTTCCTAAGCTTCCCTTGCTGTCGGCACGTTTGTTTTGTTTGTTGGTACGTTGCATGATTGATGGACAATAAATAATTTCCTTACGTGCACCTTGCCTCCGGAGTTCCGTGTGCATCCTGGGAGAACGATCCACGCAGTAAAATGCGACCCCACCGTGACAGGTTAGGTTCATTCCAGGCAAGGTTCTATCCACATGAAGGCGGTCCAAACAAAGGTAAGTGGTAGTGATGGGTCTGGCAACACCGATGCATCGGCGCATGTGTCGAGCTCATAGAGCAAAACCCTGTTTCGTACCGATTTTAGAAAGTCACGTGACCGATCATGAGCTGTTTCGGTCACGTGACCGATACGCGAACTGTCGCACTGACGCCTCCTCTGTGCCCTGTGAACGGGTCTTTTCTACAGCCATAGAAATAATAACTAAGAAAATAAATCGTCTAAAATTTAATACGTTGGAAAAAACTGTTTTTTTAAAATAAAAGTGTAAAAAAAAAAAAAAAAAAAAAAATTCCCAGTCCACAAGCATCTTCATTCACAACACGTTCTCTTAGATTTCCATGTTATTGATACATGTTCACATTATTTATTGACTGTATCTAAAAAAGATAAAAATATATTTTTATGTAAATGAAGATATGAAATAATCCTAAATGAAATACAATGACTTGGTTTATATTATTGTATATACTAGCTCATAAAATCAGTGTCAGTTGAGTCGGTCCATAGGTTGCCTGTAGGGATTTTTAATGTGCAGCAGATGTCAGTATTTAGTGACACAGCATCGACACAGTATCAATACAGTTTTGCAATGTGTCGAAACGCTTCATGACGCCTCATCAACCCATCACTAGTAAGAGGTAACACAGGCGTGGGGCAATATGGTAGGTCAAAGGTCAGGCAAGGTTCAGTAACACAAAGGCAAGAGTGCAAACGTGGAGCTCAAGGACTTGGCATGAACGGCAACCGACTGGCAACTAAACTGAAAAACGGGGGAGTATATAAGGCAGGTAATGAGCAGTGACGGGAAGCACCTGGGTGGACAGACAGACACTGATTGGGACACCTGGGCAGGCATGACAAGGTGGACAAACAACGGTTTAGGCTTTTGTCAAACAGTACTACCGTAATTTCCAGACTATAAGCCGCACCTGACTATAAGCCGCACCAGCTAAATTTAGGGGAACATACAGATTGCTCCATATATAAGCCGCACCCGACTATAAGCCGCAGGGTTTTGATGTGTAATTACCGTAGTATATAGGGGTTCCTGCTACCACGGAGGGGATTGTCGGGACAGAGATGACTGTTTGGGAACGCAAAGCGTCCCATTTATTAACAATAAATCTTTCAATCATTCAATCAAACTTTCACATCTTTGACATGGCGAACAGCATTCGTGCAGAGTACAAATAATACAACGGTGCAAAGTAATACAAAGTGCTCACCTGTACGTTATCAAAATAACCAGCCTACCGGTATATGAAAAGTCAGTCTTTAATCATTGTGTCATCGTCTTCCTCCTGCGTACTAAAACCACCGAAATCCTCTTCGTCGGTGTCGGAGAAGAACATGCCGTAAATAAGCCGCACCCTTGTATAAGCCGCAGGGACCAGAACGAGGGGAAAAAGTAGCGGCTTATAGTCCGGAAATTACGGTATTTATGCCGTTTGTTGGGACACTGATATCTGTATTTTAAAGTGCAGCCATACGCACACCCGGATGACTTGAATGAGTAGTAATAATAATAATAATAATAGATTCAATTTTATAACGCGCTTTTTTATTATTAGATACTCAAAGCGCTCACAGAGAAGTGGGAACCCATCATTCATTCACACCTGGTGGTGGTAAGCTACATTTGTAGCCACAGCTGCCCTGGGGTAGACTGACGGAAGCGAGGCTGCCAGTTTGCGCCTACGGCCCCTCCGACCACCACCTATCATTCATTCATCATTCATTCACCAGTGTGAGCGGCACCAGGTGCAAGGGTGAAGTGTCCTGCCCAAGGACACAACGGCAGCGATTTGGATTTCAAGAGGCGGGGAGCGAACCTGCAACCCTCATGTTCCTGGCATGGCCGCTCTACCCACTACGCCATACCGCCCCTAAGTAGTAAGATTTCAAGCATTGTAGTGCCTACAGTGTCTCGGCTTTGAGGACTTAAGTCTGCTTTGTTGCTGGGGAAACTGTAGTAGTGTTTGTTCCTCACAGCGTTCATAAACTCACCTATCAGTACTGCGTGGTCAGCATCTACAATGTTGTGCTAATGAGGGCTGCCTCGTTCATTTTCGAAATTTCAAATGTTTTACAGCACAGTTTGCATTTAGCACGTCTCGGGACAGTGTCTTTAGCCGCCAAGGCAAGGTTCTATACACATGAGGGTGGTCCAAACAAAGGTAAGGCAAGAGTGCACACGTGGAACTCTAGGACGTGGCATGAATGGCAACCATCTGGCAACCAAATGGCAACTAAACTGAAAGACGGGGGAGTATATCAGGCAGGTAATGAGCAGTGATGGGAAGCACCTGGGTGGACAGACAGACACTGATTGGGACATCTGGGCAGGCATGACAGGTAAACAAATAACGATTTAGGCTTCTGTCAAACAGCACTATGTATGCCGTTTTTGGGACACTAACGTCAGTATTTTAAAGTGTAATAGTGTTAGGTGAGTTTATGAACGGTCACAACGTTAATAAACTCACCTATCAGTATTGCGCGGTCAGCAACTACAGTTTTGTGCTAATGAGGGCTGCCTCGTCCATATTCGAAATGTCAAATGTTTTACAGCACAGTTTGCATTTAGCACGTCTCGGGTCAGTGTCTTTAGCCGCCACAGTTTGTATTTACCTTTAAAAAGCCACAAGTAACTGCAGCTGCACCTCGCTGGCATTGTTTCAGCATTGTCACCTCACTAGCAGAATTAACTAGCTTGTGGGCGAGGCTGCAGGGAACAAACAAAGTATTTACATTTCGTCACGACACATCGATTGTTTGGATTAATAAAAATTAAGATACAGTTCCATGACTTTTCCAAAACCTTTGAGAGAAAAAATCCATAACTTTTCCAAGGCCTGGAAATTGCATTTTAAAATCCCATGACATGTTTTCAGGTTTTCATTAGTGTTTGAACCCACCTTGACCAGGCACGGATGGACGGAGAGAGCTGATTGGACGAGACACAAGAGTCGCGGTAAGACACAGGTGTACCAATGACGGAACCAGGTGTAGACCATCTCACTAGGAGCACAAAGAGTGCAAACCAATTAACACGTCAGAATATAACATCATCATCCAGTTTCATAGGGAAAGTGGTATTTTTTATATACGGCAAGTTCATAGTACTCTTTTAGCATTTACAATTCAATGTCTTTTTGATTATTAAATGTAGTTTCATACGTAATGGACATCTGTTTGGCGCCCCCTGAGGGTTGTGTTAATTATGCTTTGGAAAGACATGCAACCACACATGTAATACATATGTTATAATCATAAAACCAATGGTGAGTGACTTATGGGCAATTAGACCTGCCTGTGACCCTGCAAAGACATTACGCTTGATGTTTTTTTAATCAATCTTGCTCCACTTTTACCGACATGTGCTCGTCATTCCCCTAAAGGTGTGTGCAAAACTTTGTGGCGATTCGGCTAAACACTTTTAAGTTACTGTCGAGCGCATTGACATTTCAATCAGTCTGACTTATGGGGGTCAATCAAACCTTGGGGTTTCAATACTGTCACCATGTTGGATATAGGTCAGGAAATAAACAGTCAGGGTACATTTTTTGCAGAATTGTCCTTTTGTATGCAGAGGTTCAGAAGTAGCAGAGATACATAAACAAAAAGTGTGAATTAAAGACACACCTATTGATTAATGTTTTGTCTTCACAGGAGCCCAGACTCGGGTTGTATGGTATACCGGTATTAGTATAGTACCGCGATACTAATGAATCATATTCGGTACTATACCACCTCTGAAAAGTACAGATCTGCCACCCCCGTCGCCACGTCATGACATTGCTGGTTTTACGAGCAGAGGAGCATGTTCGGCACAGCACAATCAAGGAAGTACTTACAAGCAGACACAGTGTGTAGACAGAAAAGGGAGAACGGACGCAATTTAGGCTTAAAAACTAACGATAAAGGTGAAGTTATAACACTGAAACGCCCACCAGAAGAGGTGCTTTAACCCTCTAGGAGCCACAGTGATATATTTACAACATTTTTATTTTATTTAAAAAAGGGTTAAAAGTTTTTTCATTTTGCCCCCCCCACCACTAGTCATTGGGGTCTATTGTTCAGTCTAATGATGACTTTACATTCAAAATTTGTATTTAAGGACCGCCCACAGGCTATAGAATCTCACACAACTTGAAAATCTTCGCAGAGTGACAACCCTTTTCTTTACTGGACCAAATTGATCAATTCAATGTAAGTAGAATGCATCTAATATTTTTTACTGAGATGTTTATAATATCTAGAACACTTACCTATGTTATTATTGTGAAATACCTCCAAAAAATATGATTTAGATGATGTTTTATATTGGTTGTATATGTACAACCATGGCTCAATGTGGTAGCAAATATTCCCTTGTGACTAGTTTACCTACCAGGATACTGTGTAGTCTAAATAGATATGTTTTGTCAGGAATCTACAATATATTTTAATTTACACACACTTATTCCTTCTGTCTGTGCACATTTGCACTTTAATATTGCAAACTAAAAGTAAAAAAAAAACATTTAGTTAGGCAGAAGGCTAAACTAAACTATGCAAAAATCGCTAAGTGCTGCTGCAACTTAGTAAAAGCTTGTTGTTCTAGGATGATAATGGTATTTATGATAAGCATGTAGATGGGTAGGTTCATGTTTTCCTTCTCTTTGTGCACATTTGTACATTACTTTTGCAAACTAAAAGTTAAGAACAGTTTTTATTAGAAGGCTTCTGCAACTTTATAAAACAGGTTCTTTTGTTCAAGGATGGTGTTGGGAATATAGATTGGTAATTCACCACCAGAACAGGTTCCTTTGTGTACAGGTGAATTAATTCCTTTTAGGATGATAATAAGGTCAGCCAGACAGTATTGGTTGGTTTGTGAATAGGGTACTTGGGTACTAATAGGGTACTAATGGGGTATCAGTTGGGTGAGAACTGGAATCTCTGGCATGATGTGTGACTGATGTCTACCAAGGGAGCAACAATGGAGTCCGAACCAAATCTGAACTTGGCTTGTCAGGTGATGTTGTGATGAAGCTTGCTTCAACTCTGCCGGCGGGCCAAAACTACAAGATCTATGCAGACAACTACTTCACATCAGTCCCACTGATCGAGAAGCTCCTTGGGCTTGGCATCCATTATGTGGGTACAGCAAGGCAAGTCCGCATCCCCAATTGCAACCTTGAAGATGACAAGAGCTTGAAGAAGAAAGGGAGAGGAACCTTCGACCACAGAGTGGAGGCGAACCACAACCTTCAGGCAATGGCAGCCCAGTCACAAGCAGCCTGGTCACTGGCAAGAGACCATCCTCGGCTCCAACCAACACCCCATACAAGAAATCGTGTGGACACATGCCACTGGATGTACGCCACGATCAGATTGGGCATTTACCCAAGAAGACAACGATAGGCCGCTGCAGGCATTGCCCTACTGGGTACACCAACACACAATGCCACAAGTGTGAAGTGCGTCTCTGCTTCTCGGACAGCAAGAACTGTTTCCTGGACTTTCACTGCAAGTGAACATAGTCAGCACATGCATGCTGGTTGCCAGAAGAACAATGCAGAACTTGATCACACCAACAGTGTTGTACACATGACACATTACCAAAATCATACGCAAAGCCAACTTGTATATACAGCATAGACCACCCTAGAAGTTCCTGAAAATGTGTGTTTTTCATTGATTCAAATAAAATTGACTGTTCATAAAAATAAGTAATGTTGTTATTATAATTATTATTTTA
Source organism: Entelurus aequoreus (assembly GCF_033978785.1). Lineage (NCBI taxonomy): Eukaryota > Metazoa > Chordata > Actinopteri > Syngnathiformes > Syngnathidae > Entelurus > Entelurus aequoreus. Next base: position 33,227,911 of record NC_084746.1, on the reverse strand, counting down.
CAGTGTTCTGAGTCAAGGTGATGAGCAATAAGCATTCAAATGAACCCTTAGTTGTTTGACTGAAGTGAAAACATGTGGAACATGTTGTTCAGAAAATGAATACAAATGGCTTATGGAAAATTTTGCTACCCTTTTCACCCAACGTTGTATCGTTACAACGGTTCCATAAAACCTTATCAAAATATGAACAATTTGCCAACACTTCATTTTAATTCCCAAATGCCCCCTACAACACCATCTGACAGGTTGAATATTTTTTTATTCATGTATTTCTATGTCCGGGTCTTACAGGGTTAAGACATGGCTAGCTAGCGGCTAAAGTCCAGCCCCAGTCGGCAGTGTTTTAGCTACTTTTAAATCACTAATCCTCGCCTCCATAGCGACAAATAAAGTATGTTTCTTACAAGTATCATCCCTGCAGGACGAGGAATAGCTAAACATGCTTCACTACACACCGTAGCAGGATACAATAGCTCACCGGCGTCACAATGTAAACAAATGCCATGGGTGGATCTACACCTGACATCCACTGTAATGATACCTAGTACAAGAGCGTATCTAGTCGATACTATTAGGATTACACCAATAGTTTTTATCATCACAAAATCTTTTTTCCTTTTTAAAAAATTCATATTATGTTTATAAACTCAGGAAATACGTCCCTGGACACATGAGGACTTTGAATATGACCAATGTATGATCCTGTAACTACTTGGTATCGGATTGATACCCAAATTTGTGGTATCATCCAAAACTAATGTAAAGTATCAAACAACAGAAGAATAAGTGATTATTACAATTTTAACAGAAGTGTAGATAGAACATGTTAAAAGAGAAAGTAAGCAGATATTAACAGTAAATGAACAAGTAGATTAATAATGAATTTTCTACCAATTGTCATAACGTAGACCTTGGGGTGTTGTGTTTTCCTGGAATGCAAATGAAAGTTGGCGCGGGGGAAAGGCGTGAAGATAAGTACATGTTTATTTTTACACTAACAAAAAGAACAAGCGAAAAGCGTGCACAAGGGCGGAAGTACAAACTTGGCTAATGAAACAAAAACTTGCAGAAAGGCAGAGACTATGAACATGAAAACGAAAACAACACTTACTGTGGCGTGAAACAGCATGAAAACTATGGCATGGAACTATGGCTTGAAATGACAGGTAGCAGAGGTAGAAAGGATAATGTCACCAGGCCGACTGCCTGGCAACAACAAGCTTAAATACTGGTGACATGATTAGTGAAAACAGGTGCGTGACTCAAAATGTGAAAACGTGAGACGGGTGCGTGACATGAGGATGTGAACCAGGTGAAACTAATGGTTGCTATGGTGACAAAGCAAGGGAGTGAAAACAAGAACTAAAAAGTGTCCAAAAACCAAGCAAAACATAACTAAACAAAACATGATCACAGACATGACAGCAATAAAACATATGTTTAATGTACCCTAATATTTTTTGTTAAAATAAAGACAATAACGCAATTTTTTGTGGTCCCCTTTAGTTAGAAAAGTATCGAAATAATTTTAATAATTAATAATTTTAAATATTGGTATCGGGACAACATTAGCTCAGACTTAACATGGACAGAAGAACAATTTCGGCCAGCATTCTCAAAAGAAGGACATTTTATTTCCTTTTTGTTAGGCTATCAAATCCCCGCAGAGCCTTTAGATTTATTCATGCCTTGCTACACTTGACATCCCACCACCCTTTTGTCTTTAAGGGCTGCGCTCCCATGGCCACGTTCAGACAATAACTGGATAATGTCTTCCAATGAGAACAAATAATGGCGCCGTGGTCTCAGGCGGTCTGGTGAGCGACTTCACGATCAGTGGCTATAAAATGCGCTTACGGCCGACCACTGTGAGATCAATGTGGGGTGGTTATTGTGGGGTCCACGTGGAGGAGAAAGGAGGCCACGGCGTGGACTGGTCTTTCCTGTCTGCTGACTCTTTTGTAGGCGGCTATGGATAGCCGAGGGCGGCGTCAGAAGAACATCTACTCTGACTGACACACATTCAAAGAATGACTGATAGGACTCCATTTATGCCATGCATTCCTGCTCAACCCTGGATAATGGATCCCAAAATCATTAGTCAGCTCCAACATTTGCACCACCCATCCGCTGTAAGTAGCGATAAACAGCGATTATAAGCTCCCCCCTAATCCCTTTTACTCACGAGTGACGGAATTCCCGCTTTATAATAAATTGCTTAACAGCTTTTTCATGCTAATACGAAATGGGGCCCCGGCTAACTCTCAAGGTGTAAAACACATTAAGATTGCAGCTGAATGGCTTCTCCAATTGGACTCCTCGCCCTTAATTTCACGCGAGGAGCAGAGATGACGCTCGCTCTCTGTGGCAGAAACATTTGCAGGCGACTTGTAGTCGGAGCCCAGGTTTTTACTCAAGGGAGTATTCAGTGGACATGATTGCTAACCTGAATTCCTTTGGCTCATTTGTATTTCTATTGTGGATGGAAAATATGCAAAAAACGTCTTCTTGTTTATTGCGGTAGAGGATGAAATATTTACACTCAAAATTGGATATAACGCGATATGGACCCCGAATTTCCATACTCCGTGGTAGACTGGGGTGTAGGATTAGCTAACCAGCTAAATCTGGTATGCCTCTTGTAGGCCGTTTAGGCGCTGCTGCGAACAACAAGAAATAAATGTAGAAGGTGGGGATTGAACCCCAGTAACCCTCCGATTGCTGGCACGGCCACTCTACCAACTTCGCCACGCCGTCCCTATAAACATCTCAGTTTATGAACAAGAGAACTACCGTATTTTTAGGACTATAAGGCGCACTTAAAATCCTTTTATTTTCTCAAAACTCGACAGTGCACCTTATAACCCGGTGCGCCTAATGTACGGAATAATTTTGGTTGTGCTTACCAACCTCGAAGCTATTTTATTTGGTACATGGTGAAATGATAATTGTGACCAGTAGACGGCAGTCACACAGAAGAGATGCGTGTAGACTGCAATATGACTCAAGTAAACAACACCAAAATGTTGTATGTTAGAACATTACACAGCGCTCAAAAATCTATCAACATGTTTTAGTACGACTTTGGTAAGCTATGAGGCCGCACCCCTTGATGGATTGTACTGTGCTTCAACATACGAGTATTATTATGGTGTGTGTATAAGGTAAGACATATTATCTGGCGTTTTGTTTCGCAATATTATGCAAAAGCAACTTTTCTTACTTTCTGGCACCTGCTGGTCTGTATTTGAAATCTGCATAAGTCCTGAAAATTTGCGCGCGACCGCCTTTGTAGTTCGTAGTGGATAAGCTTCTTCTTTTTCTCTATCTTCTTGTTATGGGACATTCATCCTCCGCTGTTGCCATTTCTAATATAAAGTAGTGTAAAGTTCTTCCTTATATCTGTCAGTAAACTCGCCATGAATGCGCTAAAACATACCGGTGAAGTGAGTTTACATTATTCACCCAAGGAACGTTAGTTATTAGAGAGTTCCAGTCAGACAGTTTTTCACGGGACACATTTCCGGCTTTGTTATTGCACTAGTGAGCCACGGATGAGAACATACTGCTCCGTTATTGATTTAAGTAAGGTCTGAATGTCATTAAAACAGTTAGCTCCATCTTTTGACGCTTTTTCCACTCCCATCCTTGCACGCTACACCGCTACAACAAAGATGACGGGGAGAAGACGCTGCCGAAGGTGAGCCACGTAAATAAGACCGGCCACAAAAACGACTGTCGGAAAGCTACTTGTAAAATGATCTGTAAAACATAATCTATGCAACATTTTGCCCAAAGAACCACCATTACATGTTATGTAGCCCACAAGGAAGTGTTTTACATTTAGAATTTTTTTATATATGACCCCTTTAATGCGCCTTATAATCCAATGTGCCTTTTGTATGAAAATAGACCTGAATAGACCCGCTCATCGACAGTGCGCCTTATAATCCGGTCCTGAAAATACGGTAATCATCTTTCTAGCTTTAAAGCCCATAGCAAAAAAGTCCATTGGCAATACTAACTAATAAACTCTGATACAACATTAATTATGATGGAAATTAATAATAAGCTTTAAAGGCAAGAAGACATGTCAGCCTTGTCCTCATTTACAGTATGTACAACACTGCTAAGTTAGTGAAAGACGTGGCTGCCGACATGCTTTTCCAAGCACAGCAGCAACACATCAATAACAAGGTGTCCATGGACCTAGACGTCAGTTGCCTATGAGGCCAAGATCGATAGTAAATTTAATAAAACACACCACAGTTTGACACACGTTACTGCCAATTAGAGTCTCAAAGAGGAGCCATGGAGATGCCATTAAGACACATTAGTGAATAACTGACTATGCAAAGCCCATAATTCTTTGGTTATCGTTGGCTGGGAGCGAGTCATTAAGACATTATGCGCACAATAGCCTCCTGGAAGACTTCTAAACAACATTGCGAAGCAGTGCAAGGATGCGGGCTTCCGATGTCAAGTCAGTCTGATTGAAAATGTTCCAAACGGCGAGGAGGAAGAAGAAAAAGGCACTGCACAAAATAGGTGGAAGTGTGACCTTGTTATATCAGAGTCCGGATGTGAGCTGCAACACCGTTAATGGCATGGTACTGTGATCAATCACACTTTATGATGGGAGAGAGGGGAAGCGAGCTTGTCTTCTGCGTATTCTCTCATTCTGTTCTCTTTGGCTCCCGGCCGCTCTCATTGTTTCATTGTCCCAGAGAGGATTTTTACAAATGAGCTGGTGGCACTGACGCGTTTGTGAGACAGCGACTGTAAAGACCCTTTGATGGTAGGATTAGTACAGACTCCCTTCAAGTGTCCGTCACTTAGATGGGGGTAATTAACAAAGAGGTTTGGGAACAAAACATAATAAAACTTCAGGTCAACCACAATCCATTTGATGCGGTCATGCAATTTTAAAAAATAAGAACGGGTGGAAAGTGCGGAGTAACTCACCAAGTAGGGTTGTACGGCATACCAATATTAGTATAGTACCGCAATACTAATGAATCATATGCGGTACTATACCGCCTCTTAAAAGTACCGGTCAATCAACCCCCCACCCCCGGTCGTGGTCACGTCGTGTCATTGCTGGTTTTACGAGCAGAGGAGCATGTTCAGCAGCGCACAATCACCGAGTACTTACAAGCAGACACAGTGTGTAGACAGAAAAGGGAGAATGGACGCATATTGGCCTAAAAACTGACGATAAAGGTGAAGTTATAACACTGAAATGCCCCCAGGAAGAGGTGCTTTAAGACATGGCTAGCTAGTTAGCGGCTAAAGTCCATACGGAGTCTGCAGTGTTTTAGCTACTTCTAAATCACTAATCCTCGCCTCCATGGTGACAAATAAAGTACGTTTCTTACAAGTATCATCCCTGCAGGACGAGGAATAGCTAAACATGCTTCACTACACACCGTAGGAGGACACAATAGCTCACCGGCATCACAATGTAAACAAATGCCATGGGTGGATCTACACCTAACATCCACTGTAATGATACAAAGTACAGGAGCGTATCCAGTCAATACTACTATGATTACATCAATATTTTTTGGCATCACAACATCTTCTTTCGTTTTTTAAAATGTATATTATGTTTATAAACTCATGAAATACGTCCCTGGACACATGAGGACTTTGAATATGACTAATGTATGATCCTGTAACTACTTGGTATCGGATTGATACCCAAATTTGTGGTATCATCCAAAACTAATGTAAAGTATCAAACAACAGAAGAATACGTGATTATTACATTTGAACAAGAAGTGTAGATAGAACATGTTAAAAGAGAAAGTTAGCAGATATTATCAGTAAATGAACAAGTAGATTAATAATTCATTTTCTACCACTTGTCCTTCACATAGTTGACAAAATAATACAATGATAAATGACACAATAGGTTACTGCATATGTCAGCAGACTAATTAGGAGTCTTTGTTTGTTTACTTACTACTAAAAGACAAGTTGTCTTGTATGTTCACCATTTTATTTAAGGACAAACTTGCAATAATAAACATATGTTTAATGTACCGTAAGACTTTTTGTTGAAATAAAGCCAATAATGCAATTTTTTGTGGTCCCCTTTTTTTAGAAAAGTTTCGAAATACCAATATTTTGGTACCGGTACCAAAATGTATCGGGACAACGCTATCACCAAGCAATATTGTGCCAAAATGAACAATTCGATCACGATACAAGGTTCATAGGCGGCCGATGATGATGTTCGTCTTTTCTGACTAATAAAAATGTTGTTACAATGTTGGATATTTGTGTTAAACAATGCCGAAACCTCAAATCATAAGGTTCATGCATTTGGTCGTGAGAGTCTGCGGGGTTTTGCACTGTGGCTATAGAGCAGATCTGGGCAAATTAAGGCCCGTTGAGCTTTTCAATCTGGCCCGCCGGACATTCCCAAATAATTTTTTTAGATCTTTAAGATGGAAACTATAGCTGCCATTATGATGTGCAGTGATGTTTTCAAATGACAGTAAGTCTTGAACTATACAAAGTATTTCAATGGTTGGAATCTGCGCTTTTGCATGATATACTAGTTACTATGGTAATCTAAATAGCTACTATGGTAATCTAATTAGTTACTATGGTAATCTAAGTCACAGCAGCTCAGACGAGGCACCAAGCAGTGTGGGCGCAGAGCGTTTCCACAGTGTCAGCCTGAAATGTGGGTGTCAGGGGCAGACACGGAAGGAGATTTTTACAACAAAGTTCTAAAGCTTAGTGATACATCAGATATATCCGACTGTAGGTGGGTTTTTTTGTACCCTTCGCGTTCATATTCCGCTGTGTTTGTTGCATTTGTGTTCTGTTTCGCTTGATTGTAAAATCTGTCGATCGAGAGGGGGTGTGACGTTCATATGTTGTCAATATTCAGTGTTTTGTCCTTCATAGTTAATATTGTACATCACAACGTCTTTATTTTCATGTACATTCTGGGTGTCTCATTCAGTAAAAAAAAAAAAGTTACATTCCATTCCGTATTTTAAGGCGGTCGGTCATAATGGTTTTAGCATTCAATCAGACATTATTGTGAGGTTTTGTATTAGTGTTCCTTAAAATCAGATATAACGGCCCCCAGACACATTTTGTTCTCTAAATTTAGCCCCCCGAGTCAAAATAATTGCCCATGCCTGTTATATAGTGACGTCACAGCCAGTTTTGGACATTAGGTAAAGCTATCAGCCAGAGGGGGAGGAGCTCTGTATGATGCCAGCTGAGTTTGAGGAAACACAAGAGAAGGTATACAAAGTAATATATTCATTATTTTCAGATTTTGCATGAACCTAATAAAAGCTGTTTTTTTAATGCAGCTCTGTATCAATCAGTGTGCAGCATGTGTACCTAATGTTGTGACCGAATTAATCTACATAATGTTTATGAAGTTAAGTATTTTCGCCTGTGTCTGAAAGAAAAATAGCTTATGTTGCCATGCTGTACGAAATCTGCCCGGGGCCTTCAGAATCAACAATGCGGGTCTCTGTGCACTGTAAGTGAACGGGCACACAAAGTTGATAGATAATTGCGATAGCCAATCAGATAACGAGTTGTTCTTAGTAAGACCTTCTAGCTGGCCTCACGTTGAACGTGACATTTACGCGTCCTGTGATTGAATACTCACTGGTTTGAGCCGCGTCAGTGCTATGCAGATCAGCAGAGCCACACCCGGGACCGTTAGCGGATAAATCTGAGAACACATAAAGTTGATAGACAGTTGCAATACCACAGGCTTATACGGTGTTGAATTGGTACTACAAATTGTGAGTTCAAATATTTTATTTCTTTATTTTTTCACATTTAAAGGGAAACTTCGGTTTTTTTCAACCTGGGCCCTGTTTTCATAATTTTTTCTGTATATGTGAGTGCTGGATAAAACATTTTTTGAGGTCGCGCCAGTATTGAGCAGGGCAGGCAGCCTCCAGCCCAGCTAACGCTCGTACACAGGGCAAATGGCTCTCGTCAAAATTCGGCCTATAAACATGCATTTTTTTCACACTGACAGGCTCAGATAGTTACAATGAGTGTCCGACAACATACTAGAAAGGAGAAATTAACGTATGTCTCTACCTTTAGCTGGAGATCGCTGTATGTTGTGAGCTGTGTCCAAATCTCACCACGCTACAAATCTCGTTCCGAAATCTCGCGATAACTCGCGACAAAACACCGGTGGAAAAACAGTTACCTGACTGAGGTGAAGAGAGATGACTGAAGTGATTTTCTGTTGGATTACCGAAGACTGTTATTTTAGTTTTATAGAAAAGTTTGTTTGTTTGTCTGTCATGGCTGAATTTTTGCCTGATGTGGACGATTTGATTTGTCGCGAGTTATCGCGAGATTTCGGAACGAGATTTGTAGCGTGGTGAGATTTGGACACAGCTCCCAACAAACAGCGATCTCCAGCTAAAGGTAGAGACATACGTTAATTTCTCCTTTCTAGTATGTTGTCGGACACTCATTGTAACTATCTGAGCCTGTCAGTGTGAAAAAAATGCATGTTTATAGGCCGAATTTTGACGAGAGCCAATTGCCCTGTGTACGAGCGTTAGCTGGGCTGGAGGCTGCCTGCCCTGCTCAATACTGGCGCGACCTCAAAAAATGTTTTATCCAGCACTCACATATACAGAAAAAATTATGAAAACAGGGCCCAGGTTGAAAAAAACCGAAGTTTCCCTTTAATGTTTTTTGGTATTTCAATTTTGACAGTACAACATAAGATATGTTTTAATTGCTGATGCGGATTTATTGATTTTTAAATGCGCCAGAAAATATTTTGTACACTGTTGATGAAATTCAATGACCAGTAGTGCATAAATGTGTTTCTGTATAGTAGTTCTCCAGCAATGGTCATGTGGGGACATCAATTATGGTATTTTGAGAGGTAACCATTGAAGTCGGACATCAATGAAGGCCTAGGTGGGAAACGCACGGCCCGCCACTGCGTATTATCTAGACTACACAGAATAGAATAGAATGAAATAGAAAGCTGTATTGTCATTAAACATGAGAGCATGACAAAATTACAGGTGGCTACTTTGTTTCGTGCAGTTAAAATACAAGATGAACAATATATACCATGTTAAAAATAAATAAACACCAGTTCGAACAGCAGTGCAACAGTGAAAAACAGTGTAAGCTATTGGGACCGATTCAACTTTCTAATGGGTCACTGGTACAAACTGTTTTTAAATCTGTTTGTCCTGCTCTTGTGTGACCGAAATATTTTCCCTGATGGCAGCAGGTTGAACAAGAGCTGACCAGGGTGAGAGCTGTCTGCCAGGAAATTATTTGCTGTGCCTAGGCAGCGAGAGCGAGCAATGTCCTCTAGGGAGGGCAAAGGGTGGCCAATAATCTTCTCCTCTGTCCTGGTCACCCCCTGCCAGTCCTTCTTGTCTGCAGCAGAGCAGGCAGCAAACCACACAGTTACGCAGCACATCAGCACTGGCTCTCTGTTTGCCCGATAAAAAGAGACCTGCAGTTTCTCCTCAAGTTGGTTCCTCCGCAGCACACGAAAGAAGTGGAGTCTCTGCTGTGCTTTTTTGACCAGTGCTGAAGTGTTGACGCTGGATCTGGTGTTGGTTAGGACGATGCTTGGAATCGGTGGCCTGTGTGGTTTTTTATGTTAGCCTTGCTAAAATCACCATAGGTCCCGTTTTAGCGCTAACTGATTAGTTTAATAAAAAAACAACAATTTATTACATAACGTACAATATAGTTGGCTCCTTCTTGAATTATTTGTCATAAAACAAAAATGAATGGGTAAGTAGTGAGAATGGGATTGTAATCATTAATAATCATATATGTTAATACAATCAAATTGGTCTCTTAGATATGTTGTGTTCATGTCAAAGTATGCAACCTCACAAGTTAGTCGTGCCATGACGTTTCACGGCATGTACTTTCGTATTAAGACGTTTCCTGTCACGACGTTTCTTGTCAAAACATTTCGTATCCCGACGTTTCCAACATTTTACGCTACGACGTGGGGTGTCACAAAAAGTTACGATGTTTCGTGGTTGTGACACACCACCGTTAATGACTAATACAGTACAAAAGAAAAAAAGAACCGGGTAGTTAACTTTGTCCTTTCATTATGTCTCCCAAGCATACTCTTCTGATGGCAAAGCGTCAAAGAAAAGTGAAAGTGAAATTACATATCCTAAAATCAATCAAAGCTTTTCCACTGTAAATGCAGTGGAAAAAGTAGGAAAACCGCGCTCACCATGCCGCGGCGACCATTGTCAATGATAAAGATGGTATACTATATTTTTCGGACTATAAGGCGCAATTAAAATCCTTTTATTTTCTCAAAAATCGACAGTGCGCCTTATAACCCGGTGCACCTAATGTACGGAATAATTCTGGTTGTGCTTACCGACCTCGAAGCTATTTTATTTGGTAAATGGTGTAATGATAAGTGTGACCAGCAGATGGCAGTCACATACAAGAGATACGTGTAGACTGCATTATGACTCAAGTAAACAACACCAATATTTTATATATTCCACTGAAAATATAGAACATTACACACTGCTCTCAAAAATCTGTTAAAATGTTTTAGTACGGACTTTGGATTATACTGTGCTTCAACATACGAGTATTATTATGGTGTGTGTATAAGGTAAGACATTATCTGACGTTTTGTTTCACAATATTATGCAAAAGCAACTTTCCTAACCTTCTGGTACCTGCTGATCTGTATTTGGGATCTGCATATATCCTGAAAATGTGTCAGAAAGCTGTCACACCGCGGTGAGGGAAGTCTTGTCTTGGTTTTTTCTGTCTTGTGATTTGCATGTTTTATTTTGAAAAGCAACTCCTCTTGTTTCAGATCACGGGTCCTTCCTCTTGTGTCACCAGTCGTCATGGATCCATGCCACTGGATCAAGGCCCCTCTCTGCCAAGGACCGTGTGGTGGCTGCAGGCGCATCAGTCTCCCCACGCTAAAAGACGTCACGCGCTGGCGTCCTCCCGAATGGGAATCCATCCATTCTGAGGACAGTCATACTCGACTACGAGTGACTGCCGATGATGATGATGACCAGTCTGACATCATCCCTGACACTTGATTGTTTCCACCTGTTTCCCATTACCCTCATGTTCCATATAAGCTCATGCCTCCCCTTGTTCTGTGCCAGATTGTCTCGAGCTTTCGTGCCTGTCTAGCATCCATGTTCATGTCCGTGCCTTGCCTCGTCCCACGTCTACTTCCTTGTATCCAGTATTTCCCATTCTGTAATTTTGAGTTAACTTTTTCTCCTCCCTCAGAGCGACTTTTGTTGTCTAGCCTTTTTTCAACCGCAGTGGTGAGTTATGATTTTTTCCTAATGATCTTCCTTCCTCAAAGTTTTTGAGTGATTTTTGTTTACATTTATTAGAATAAGATTTAGAGTAGTAATTTTTATAGTCCTTATTTTCTTCCTCCTGTTGGAGCGTTTTTTTGTTAAAAGTTTTTATAGCAGATACGGTGCTAATTATAATTCGTTTTATTTTTTGTATTTCCTCCCTTTGGAGTGATTTTCGGTTTTTCCCTTTTTGGAAACGTTTTTTTGCGGTCTGTTTTTGTGCCTCATAGTAATTGAATATTCTCTGCTCTGGAGGTTAAAGAGTTTTTCAAAATAAAAGCTTTATTTAGAAATCCCATCTCTGCATCCGAGTCCCTTCCTTTGTCTAAGCCTGACAAAAGCGACTTGAAGATGATCTGTAAAACATAATCTATGCAACATTTTGACCAAAGAACCACCATCACATGTTATGTAGACCACAAGGAAGTGTTTTCCATTTAGGAAAAAAAAAATCATAATATGACCCCTTTAATGCGCCCTATAATCCGGTGCGCCTTTTGTATGAAAATAAACATGAATAGACTCGCTCACCGGCTGTGCGCCTTATAACCCGGTGCGCCCTATGGTCCGGAAAATACAGTATTGTGTAAAATGGTGTTTAATATTCTATTATGCTAACATAAGCAACCAACCAATCAATTCACACCAAATTACCGCTCGGCGGAAGCAAGGCTGTTTTATTCACTGCAACATCCCCCAAACATTACTGAATGAAGAATCCCACATAAAATAATCCATAATCTCCAAGAGATATAAAATGAGCCATAATCTTATCAAGTGTACTGAGAATCTCTCGAAGCACATTTTTGGAATCCATGGAACAAAGCACATTATATGCTTGAGTGCTCTTATTACAAAACAACATCCCACAGCGCGTTTGATTGCATATCTCGTTAAGGTTTTACGACGCATTTTAATTTTTGTGCAGACACGTGTGTGAGAGGAACGCCATCCAAATGGTGAATTCATCCCTTTTGGGCCGACGGGCACGATTGTCGGGTGCATCGGTGGCCATCTATCATCATTTCTGGACTAATGGGCACAACCTTATCGAGGATGACATTCATGTTTACACACTGGAAATTACCTTGGCGGAATATCTGACAGGGCGCTCTCTGGTGTGTTACAACATACGCCGCAGGGGTAATAATGTGTTTCGACAAAAGATTGCATCAGAGAAAGCATCTTATTAAGGGTGATATCATAAAGGCTCTCATTTGTGATTTGCCAAGTATGCATATAAGGTGTGAGTAATGTACAGTCGTGGTCGAAAGTTTACATACACTTGTAAAGAACATAATGTCATGGCTGTCTTGAGTTTCCAATATTTTCTACAACTCTTATTTTTTTGTGATAAACAACAAAATACATTCATGAAGTTTGGTTATTTTATGAATTTATTATGGGTCTACTGAAAATGTGACCAAATCTGCTGGGTCAAAAGTATACATACAGCAATGTTAATATTTGGCTACATGTCCCTTGGCAAGTTTCACTGCAATAAGGCACTTTTGGTAGCCATCCACAAGCTTCTGGCAAGCTTCTGGTTGACTTTTTGACCACTCCTCTTGACAAAATTGGTTCAGTTCAGCTTTCTTCAGCATTGTCCACACGTTTAAGTCAGGACTTTGGGAAGGCCATTCTAAAACCTTAATTCTAGCCTGATTTAGCCATTCCTTTACCACTTTTGACGTGTGTTTGGGGTCATTGTGCTGTTGGAACACCCAACTGCGCCCAAGACCCAACCTCCGGGCAGATGATTTTAGGTTGTCCTGAAGAATTTGAAGGTAATCCTCCTTTTTCATTGTCCCATTTACTCTCTGTAAAGCACCAGTTCCATTGGCAGCAAAACAGGCCCAGAGCAAAATACTACCACCACCATGCTTGACGGTAGGAGTGGTGTTCCTGGGATTAAAGGCCTTACCTTTTCTCCTCCGAATATATTGCTGGGTATTGTGGCCAAACAGCTCAATTTGTGTTTCATCTGACATCACATGGACAAAGATAAGACCATCTGGAGGAAAGTTCTGTGGTCAGATGATTTATACCTACCGTCAAGCATGGTGGTGGTAGTGTTATGCTCTGGGCCTGTTTTGCTGCCAATGGAACTGGTGCTTTACAGAGAGTAAATGGGACAATGAAAAAGGAGGATTACCTCCAAATTCTTATGGACAACCTAAAACCATCAGCCTGAAGGTTGGGTCTTGGGCGCAGTTGGGTGTTCCAACAGGACAATGACCCCAAACACACGTCAAAAGTGGTAAAGGAATGGCTAAATCAGGCTAAAATTAAGGTTTTAGAATGGCCTTCCCAAAGTCCTGACTTGTCAAAAGGAGTGGTCAAAAATTCAACCAGAAGCTTGTGGATGGCTACCAAAAGCGCCTTATTGCAGTGAAACTTGCCAAGGGACATGTAACCAAATATTATGTATGTATACTTATGACCCAGCAGATGTGGTCACATTTTCAGTAGACCCATAATAAATTCATAAAAGAACCAAACTTCATGAATGTTTTTTGTGACCAACAAGTATGTGCTCCAATCACTCTATCACAAAAAAATAAGAATTGTAGAAATGATTGGAAACTCATGACAGCCATGACATTATGTCCTTTACAAGTGTATGTAAACTTTTGACCACGACTGTATATGTATCCATATGGAAACACCCACACGCTGGTTTGACAGACACTCAAAAGCGACAAAAGAAACAAGCTACTGAGAATAATTGGGGCCGAGAAAGTGGGGGTCCATAAACAAATGACTGGGCATTATTAACTGGGCACGGCCATGAATCCAAATGGGGTAATTGGTGTAAAATTATGGGCTGCATTCCATCAGCAACCATGCAGGGTTTGGCAACATAAAAGAAGCAATCCCCATCAGGCTCTTGACTTAATTCTCCCTCCGAGGCTTGATCATCCAGCCTGAGAGGAGGACTGAGCGAGGGAGGAGGGTCTTCAAGAGGAGGCGCTTTTCTGCACTTGCATCTCCCTAAGACGGTATTACGGTGTTTTTTTTTTGTGTGTTTAAAAATACTGTGTTCGCTGCCAGAGCTGGCGGGAGTGGCTGAGAGAAGAGTGGTGAACATGTGTGGGTAGGATGGATGGAGGAGCAAAAAAGGGAGCTTGTCTTAACTTGAGAGGACTCCCACAGGCTCCGGTGGGAGATGTTCTGAAGGAGTTGCCTATAAAGGCGAGTTGGAGAATAGAACCAGGAATTGATATAAATGATGTGCAGGATCTGTCGGGTTGAACATTTACTACTAGTATCTACATTTCATATCTACATTTCATGTAGATACTAGTACAGTGGTGTCCAAACTTTTTTTCCACTGAGGGCCGCACACTGAAAAATCAAAGCAAGCGGGGGCCATTTTGATATTTTTTATTTTAAAAACCAATACAATATATGTATAAAAAAGATACATTTAGGCCTCCACTCAGACTTGATCCCGGGGACCCCAAAAGGTTTTGGTCAAAAAAAATATTACAAATGTGTCATTATTTAGTATTATTATTATTATTATCATTATTATTATTATTATTATTATTATTATTATTCAAAGTTTAAATCTCTAGATCAACATTAGGTCTATCTGTCAATATAATGCTTTTAAAGATTTAAGTTGTATGCCATTTTTGTCAAGGAAAACCGTGTTTTTTTATGGAAAAAACAAACAAAATATGCAATATTTTCCCCCAATAACATTTTAAAGTGGAATATTTTAGATTATATAATAATTTGAGTCTTAAAAAGGTCAATAACTCATAACAACATTGATTTTAGTTCATCATTTTTTTGAGCAATGACACTTAAAAAAAAAAAAGTCCCACTAAAGTCATTGGGGATCCAAAAGGGTACTGCTCAGTAAAGTTTAAAAAAATAAATCCAAATTTTTTTTTACTTTTACAACAATAGTCTCAAGATCAACTTCAGATCTATCCGTCAATTACAAGTTTTATTGTTGTTTATGTTTTTTGTTTGTTCGTTTTAGGCCCT
Organism: Entelurus aequoreus; assembly: GCF_033978785.1. Classification (NCBI taxonomy): domain Eukaryota; kingdom Metazoa; phylum Chordata; class Actinopteri; order Syngnathiformes; family Syngnathidae; genus Entelurus; species Entelurus aequoreus. The sequence goes on along the minus strand of NC_084746.1, from coordinate 33,212,537 downwards.
TCTTTAAAAAACTTTTTAAATGGCAACCAAAAAATATGCAACATTTTCCCCCCAAAATATCTCAAAGTGGAATATTTAATGTGAAGTAAATGGAGCCTTGGATAGGTCAATAATTCATAATGACATTGATTTTGATTCATTATTATTTTTTAAAGAAAGAAACAGCCTGCATGGCAGCTTTGTGTTATTAGAGTAAATAATGCAACATTTTCTTGTTACATTTCACATGTTTGCTCTTTTATACCACTTTGTATGTTCTTTTTTTTTTTTCATCTTATTTTTAGAATGTGCCGTGGGGCCATTAAAAAATTACCTGCGGGCCGCACTTTGGACACTCCTGTACTAGTAGAACTAGTGTTCTACAGGAAAACCATCATTGCTCTTCTTCAAATGAGACGTCCGGGTACATAATTGTGCATTGTTGGTCAGAAATACGTGGTGTGACCGAATGCTTACTATTGTATTTTGTGGTGCCAGTTATAAATAAATGATAAATGGGTTATACTTGTATAGCGCTTTTCTACCTTCAAGGTACTCAAAGCGCTTTGACAGTATTTCCACATTCACCCATTCACACACACATTCACACACTGATGGCGGGAGCTGCCATGCAAGGCGCTAACCAGCAGCCATCAGGAGCAAGGGTGAAGTGTCTTGCCCAAGGACACAACGGTCGTGACTAGGATGGTAGAAGGTGGGGATTGAACCCCAGTAACCAGCAACCCTCCGATTGCTGGCACGGCCACTCTACCAACTTCGCCACGCCGCCCCGTTGCTATGGTTATTTCAATGCTGTGCAAAATCAAGGCTGTAGACCAGGGGTGTCAAACTCATTTTAGCTCAGGGGCCGCGTGGAGGAAAATCTGTGCACAGGCGGGCCGGACTATTAAAATCATGGCATTAAAACTAAAAAATAAAGACAACTTCAGATTGTTTTCTTTGTCTTACTTTGGCCAAAAATAGAACAAACACATTCTGAAAATATTACAATAAAAATATAGAAAAAAATACCGGTTAAATCCATGAAGGAAAGAAGAAAGTGAATGAATGTTTATAACTGAATAAATGTACATATGCATAAACATTTGTTTTCCTTTCTATTTTTTTTTTTTAAATGAATTAAGTAACGTTTATGACAATCTTTTTCCAAAACACAATATAGAATGTGAGATATTACAGGATAATGCATACATTTATCATTTGTTTTCAAAACGCTTACAAAAAAGTGGGACCCCAGAAATTTATTGTGGGACCCCATTTTAATGACTTGATGGGGTCCCTGGGACCCCATTTTGTAAGTTCCTAGCACGAACACTGATGAAGTATTGATGCGTGCAAACCAGCAGCAGGCGGCTATGGACTGCGGGCAGGTTCTAATACTAATCAAATATCATCCCGGGGGCCATAGATAGATCCGGCCCACGGGCCTTGACTTTGACAAATAGGCTGTAGATCATCATCTAGATCAGTCATTTTCAACCAGTGTGCCGCGGCACACTAGTGTGCCGTGAGAGATCGTCAGGTGTGCCGTGAGAAATTATTTAATACCTCCTAATTAACCATTGTCGGGTGTCCGTGCTATAATAAAGTGCGGCAGATAATGTAATACTCATCTATTTCAGTTGGTGGCAGCAGAGGGCGATAAATACCTGTAAAGACAATCGAGTTAGCGCTGCGCATCACGTGACAGTGACAGTTTGGGATCGCAGCAAGAGGAGGCGAGCAAGTGACAGTGATGGAGAAGTTTTTGAGAAGGGAAAATGCAAATGGCGAACAGGGTCCTGGACAAAATTCTGACCCAGATGAAAGCTCTAGTATGAGTGGTCTACAAAATTAAAAAAAGACGGTGAGCTCGAGGCAATAAAGCGAAAGCTTTCTTTCATTTGGATTGACTTTCACCGGGGATGCGACAGCACCGACTCTGCAGTGCTTGGTGTGTGGTGAGAAGCTATCCAATAGCGCCATGGTGCCAAGCAAGCTTAAACGCCATCTCCAAACGAAACACCCCGATGGACTATTTTGTACGCTTACGTACAAACAATGAGAAACAGGTAACTTTTCTGAGAAAAACCACAAAGGTAAACAAGAGAGCCCTCAAAGCTTGCTACCTTGTTGTTGAACTCGTAGCTGAATCAAAAAAGTCCTACACTGTGGCAGAAACATTAATACTGCGAGCTTGTAAAGCCATTGTAATAGTAGTGAGTATAAATACATTTAGAAAACTATATTATTAACTATATGTATTACATACTGTGGTAGAGTGTCATTTTGTGTCATTTCGGTTGGTGGTGTGCCGCAGGATTTTGTAAATGTAAAAAGTGTGCCGCGGCTTAAAAAAGGTTGAAAATCACTGATCTAGATCAACTAATCAACCTTAACAACTGGCATTTTTTAAGTAACATAATCTGATTGTACTGTATGTGCTAAACCAGGGGTCGGGAACCTTTTTGGCTGAGAGAGCCATGAAAACCAAATATTTTCAAATGTATTTCCGTGAGAGCCATATCATATTTTTTAACATTAAATACAACTAAATGCGGGCAGCACGGTGGAACAGGGGTTAGTGCATCTGCCTCACAATACAAATGTCCGGGGTTCGATCCTGCGCTCGGGATCTTTCTGTGTGGAGTTTGCATGTTCTCCCCGTGACTGCGTGGGTTCCCTCCGGGTACTCCGGCTTCCTCCCACCTCCAAAGACATGCACCTGGGGATAGGTTGATTGGCAACACTAAATTGGCCCTAGTGTGTGAATGTGAGTGTGAATGTTGTCTGTCTGTGTTGGACCTGTGATGAGGTGTGTACCCCGCCTACCACCCGACTGCAGCTGAGATAGGTTCCAGCGACCCCCCGCAACCCCAGAAAGGGACAATCGGTAGAAAATGGATGGATGGATGGACAACTAAATGCGTGCATTTTTTAAGTAAGACCAACATTTTTGCTTGTCTCGGTTTTAGAGCTACAAACTCAACAGAATATAACACTACTTTTGTACATGTTGAATGAGGGGAGACAGCAGCAAGACAACCGCTTCATTCCGTGACTATTAAATGTATTCTACCCCTCCGCCACCAAAGTATAGCTGACGTCACGGACATGCGCAGTAAGGATAAGCACTGTTCCTATGCACTCATTTCTCAAATATTTCAGCTCAAAAGACGCATTCTACAACCCATGGAAACACACTAATCTGATCATGTTTGGTTTTTGAAAGGCCAGACTAACACACCGGGATTATGAGCTTCAGGAGGTAGTCACCAGAAACGGTTTTCACTTCACAGGTGTGCTTGAAGCTCATCGAGAGAATGCCAAGAGTGTGCAAAGCAGTAATCAGAGCAAAAGGTGGATATTTTAAAGAAACTAGAATACAAAACATGTGTTCAGTTATTTCACCATTTGTTGTTAAGTACATAACTCCACATGTGTTCATTCATAGTTTTGATGCCTTCAGTGACAATCTACAATGTAAATAGTCATGGAAATAAAGAAAACACATTGAAATGAGAAGGTGTGTCCAAACGTTTGGCCTGTAGTGTATACAGCAGTGTTTTTCAACATTTTTTGAGCCAAGGCGCATTTTTTTCATTGAAAAAATCCAGAGGCACACCACCAGCAGAAATCATTAAGAAATTAAACTCAGTTGACAGTAAAACGTCGTTGTCGCAATTGTTGGATATGAATTCAAACCATAACCAACCATGCATCACTATAGCTCTTGTCTCAAAGTAGGTGTACTGTCACGACCTGTCACATCACGCCGTGACTTATTTGGAGTTTTTTGGTTGTGCTCCCGTGCGTAGTGTTTCAGTTCTTGTCTTGCGCTCCTATTTTGGTGGCTTTTCTTGTTGCAGTTTCATGTCTTCCTTTGAGCGCTATTCCCTGCACCTGTGTTGTTTTTGCAATCAAGATATTTAAGTTGTTGCTAGCTTTTTTTTGTGTGGACATTGTTAATTGTCATGTCCATGTACGGATGTACTTTGTGGACGCCGTCTGCTCCAAACGCTGTAAGTCTTTGCTGTTGTCCAGCATTCTGTTTTTGTTTACTTTGGCGCCAGTTCAGTTATAGTTTCGTTATGCATAGCCATCCCAAGCTTTAATGCCTTTTCTTAAGGACACTCACATTTTTTTATTTTTGATTTAAGCATTATATACCTTTTTACCTGCACACTGCCTCCCGCTGTCATCTGCATATTGTGATCACGACAAACCATCGTCGTCTCACACGACCTGTTCCCGGTATCTACAAAGCAATTAGCTACCAGCTTCCACCTACTGATATTGAGGAGAATAACAAGGTTACTCTGCCGAGCTCTAGACAGCACCGACACTCAACAACGGCACATTATTTGCGGATTATAATTACTGGTGAAACTACATAATCTCCCACGGCACACCAGACTGTATCTCACCGTACACTAGTGTATGTAGTATTCAGTTTTTTACTAAAACAGGGACTTTTGTCGAGGCGTGAATCAATTATTCATGCTTACAATTATTTTTATGGGAAACTTTGCTTCACTATAAGAACGCTTTGGTTGGCAAACCATGTTGAAGAACCAGATAAGTTTGTGGATTGAGGTTCCACTGTACATGGAAAGAAAGACTGGGTAAATGGACTGCACTCTCTAAGCTGCTCATGTACTCCAAGAGACGCAATCCTCTTCGCCAGTGGTTCTCAACCTTTTTTCAGTGATGTACCCCCTGTGAATTTTTTTTTAATTCAAGTATCCCCTAATCAGAGCAAAGCATTTTTGGTTGAAAAAATGAGATAAAGAAGTAAAATACAGCACTATGTCATCAGTTTCTGATTTATTAAATTGTATAACAGTGCAAAATATTGCTCATTTGTAGTGGTCTTTCTTGAACTATTTGGAAAAAAAGATAGGTTTTTATTTATATTTATAAAGGATTTTTGAATTGTTGCTATTTTTAGAATAATTTAAAAAAATCTCACGTACCCCTTGGCATACCTTCAAGTACCCCCAGGGGTACACGTACCCCCATTTGAGAACCACTGCTCTGCGCTATCAAGTTTGCACGCGTTTTAATAAACACAAACCTTTGTTAGATCAGGCCCTAACAGTGTTATGATTACATCGATTTGGCATCGCCGTGATGCTGAAGGGAGATATTAAAGCTGCTATTTTAAAGTTCAATTACAACATGTCGTTTCCTAAACATGTAATGCAGTTAAGATTAATGCTGTTGCCATTCGACATTGCTTCACACGGTGAAAAAGAAAACGAGCCTTCATTAAGTTTCATAGCTTTTAATAATGTAGATGCTGTAAACATTAATGTATGTTATTGCTCACATCCATAAAGTAGTCATCATGTTAGGGGTTGGTTACCAGAGCGGACCGAGACATACAGTAACCCTTAGTGCAAGTATAATTGGATATAGATGTGCACAGCCCTGCTTTATATGGCAGATCTATCCCAACCCCCTACCCTTGTTTTTTTAAATTATTATTCTTAGAGGTGAGACAGCGCTGACCCACCTCAGTAACAAGAGCTGATTTGGAGTTGGACTGTCCCTTGTGGGAAGTCGGAATTTTATTCAGTGGATAAGGTTGAAGACAATGATTCATTGTTGTTTTTCTCTACACCAAAATACATCTATTTATTCTTCTTCTTCTCCAGATTTTGACGCGCTCTACATTCCACATTTTTCATCCGATTCAAACCGTTCCAACTTCAAACTGTTCAGCCTATTCGTGAATCGCAGGCTTTCCATTGACAAATTCCAAAAATTCCCAAATTTCCCATTATTCAAGGAATTTAAAATGAATTGGCCATTTTTCAAACTTCCATTTCCACATTTTTCAACCGATTCAAACCATTCCACCTTCAACATATTCCACTCATCCTGGACATTCAAACTATCATTTTTCTAAGTTAAAAACAATTCCGGGAATTCCCAGAAATTTCGTTTTTTCAAACCCTATTTTCACCCTTTTTCTGTCGACTACTCCTTCCACATTTTTCAACCCACTTCAACCGTTCCACCATCAAAACATTCTTCTTAATCAGCACAAAAAAACGAAGTTGTTTTTTGACCTGAAAAACTTCTGTTTTCCCGAAATTCTATAATACCATTTATCAATTAAAATTGTTACTACTTCAACATTTCTCGACCGATTTGAAAAATTCCAGCACAAACCATTTTAACTCAGAAAAATCAATGTTTTTTATTTTTTTTATTTTTTTTTTACCATTTTCCAAAAAATTCCCTTTTCCCGGAAATCCAAAAATTTGATGAAATCCCCATTGAAACGAATGGGACATTTTTCCAAGTTGCACAATTCCTACATTTTTAACCTATTCAAACCGTTCCAACATTAACACAATCCACTCATCCTGGACATTCTAACTAACACTTTCCCAATTTCCAAACCAAATTCAGTTTTTCTTGGAAATTCAAACTCTTCAACATTCAAACCATTTCAACATTCAAACTATTCTTACATTCATACTACACTTTACAGTTCAACTTCAGCATTGGAGCATTCACACTCAATTCCTTCAGGAATTGCCTCATCTAGTTATAGTATAATAATCTTAGTCTAAGAGAAGTTTTTCTACAAATCCTGTTTCCATATGAGTTGGGAAATTGTGTTAGATGTAAATATAAACGGAATACAATGATTTGCAAATAATTTTCAACCCATATTCAGTTGAATATGCTACAAAGACAACATAATGCTCAGTCATTCACAAACAAGGATGGGGCGAGGGTCACCACTTTGTCAACAAATGTGTGAGCAAATTGTTGAACAGTGTAAGAAAAACCTTTCTCAACCAGATATTGCAAGGAATTTAGGGATTTCACTATCTACGGTCCGTAATATCATCAAAGGGTTTAGAGAATCTGGAGAAATCACTGCACGTAAGCAGCTTAGCCCGTGACCTTCGATCCCTCAGGCTGTACTGCATCAACAAGCGACATCAGTGTGTAAAGGATATCACCACATGGGCTCAGGAACACTTCAGAAACCCACTGTCAGTAAGTGCAAGTTAAAACTCTCCTATGCAAGGCGAAAACCGTTTATCAACAACACCCAGAAACGCCGTCGGCTTCGCTGGGCCTGAGCTCATCTAAGATGGACTGATACAAAGTGGAAAAGTGTTCTGTGGTGTGACGAGTCCACATTTCAAATTGTTTTTGGAAACTGTGGACGTCGTGTCCTCCGGACCAAAGAGGAAAAGAATCATCCGGATTGTTATAGGCCCAAAGTTGAAAAGCCAGCATCTGTGATGGTATGGGGGTGTATTAGTGCCCAAGACATGGGTAACTTACACATCTGTGAAGGCGAAATTAAGGCTGAAAGGTACATACAGGTTTTGGAGCAATATATGTTGCCATCCAAGCAACGTTACCATGGACGCCCCTGCTTATTTCAGCAAGACAATGCCAAGCCACGTGTTACATCAACGTGGCTTCATAGTTAAAGAGTGCGGGTACTAGACTGGCCTGCCTGTAGTCCAGACCTGTCTCCCATTGAAAATGTGTGGCACATTATGAAGTCTAAAATACCACAACGGAGACCCCCGGACTGTTGAACAACTTAAGCTGTACATCAAGCAATAATGGGAAAGAATTCCACCTGAGAAGCTTAAAAAATGTGTCTCCTCAGTTACCAAACGTTTACTGAGTGTTGTTAAAAGGAAAGGCCATGTAACACAGTGGTGAACATGCCCTTTCCCAACTACTTTGGCACGTGTTGCAGCCATGAAATTCTAAGTTAATTATTATTTGCAAAAAAAAATTAAAGTTTATGAGTTTGAACATCAAATATCTTGTCTTTGTAGTGCATTCAATTGAATAAGGGTTGAAAAGGATTTGCAAATCATTGTATTCCGTTTATATTTACATCTAACACAATTTCCCAACTCATATGGAAACGTGAAATCAGTTAATACAATTGCAAGGAAGACAAAAGATTGGATGCTCAGCGAAGTCTCACTGGTCTTTGGAGAGGAAGTATGAATTCTTAATTTCCACTCTAGCCACTAGCATGGAAGAGGTGGTACCAACCATTCTATTGTGCCATTAGCAGAGTACAAAGAAGGGTCAGCTCTAGACCGTAACCAGATTTATGATGGTGGGGGGCCCACGCATCGGTGGCCCTATTCAAGCAGGCCCTTTGTAAGGTTCCAGCAAGGATACATGGTACTGGATGTACACAATGAGCCTGGAAGGATTGATCTGTCCTGCAGGGCTAAGCACGATAATAATTTTAAATGAACCAATCACAGTGCACAGTGCAGCATTACTGGCGATAACATTCGGAAAAACAGAATCAGGACGCAGCGATCCAGACAAAGTTCAGCGATGTGTATGTATTTACAGTATATATAGTAGTAGTAGGATAGTACAGACTTAAATGATCATTTTACTCATACTGTCATCCCTCATTATCGCTGTTAGTTGGTTCCAGGCTAAACCATGCTAAATGAATTTCCGCAAAGTAGCAATGATTAATTTTAAATTGAATATTTTCTTAGCTCAAGTATAAAAAAACTTTATGACGGTTTTTTTTAACATTATTTGAGCCCTTTAGACATTAAATAACACCCATATAGTCACCTAACATTCTTTTATCCAGAATAGTAGACATAATAATAGAAAATAAGACATTTACTTTAGTATCTTTAGAAGCCACGGTCTCATCTAGCGGCCAGTACTACTGTGGAACTGATATATTTAGTTCATTTAGCCTTTTTTTTTTTTTTGCTTGAAAATGCTTAATTTAGACAAAAAAATACATAAAATATGTCTAAAAAAATCCTCCCAAAAAATCTGCAATAGAGTGAAGCTGCAAATTTTGAATTGCGATGTGTGCATTTTATAATTTTTTTTTGCAGAACTCTTAATTTTATTAGCAAACAATAAAAGTGCCAGAGCCCGCAAAATGTTTAAGTACGTTATTTTTCACACTATAAACAGCTACTTTTTTCCTACGCTTTGAACCATGCGGCTTATAAAATGGTGCAACTAATTTATGGATTTTTATCGCCAACAGCCACAAAGTTTTGCAATAAACACATAAGTGTCATAAAATACCGACAGACACACTTAAAAATGGGACTATGGTGCCATTTTTTGGCCGGGTTTGCTCACTGCAGGTGTTGTGGCTTGAAAATGTACTTCTTTTTTTGTGCCTTGAGCTGGAAGTATATCCCATTTCGTCTACTATTCGTTTATAGCGTTTCTGCTCGAAATGATTCTTCATTCATCACTCCAAGCAATGTTTGTAAGTTTTACAATATCACTAAAACAATTCATACTCACTAAACCGTCTCATGTGTGATGTCGGTAAGGGTGTTTTAATGCATATTTGTACGTGCTGTTTTAATGTTATCAAGCTAGCGTCGTTAGCATCAGTAAATATGCTAACACATTTACAAGTGTCTGTGTTAATTACAGTAGTATTGTTTTTGTATTGTTTTAGTTTTGTAAATTCACCAAAACGTCACCGTGGAGTTATTGAGTCTAATTGGAGAGCTCGCTTCCTCAGCTAGTGGGTTCATGACGATGACTTTTGTTTTGTTTGATCAGCTGTTTTACTATCGTGTGACAGGAACCGTTCGTAAATGTAAATAAACATTTACAAATTATTTCGTACTGGTACATATCTTCGGCTTATGGTCTGCTGCGGCTAATCACGTAAATATATTTATTTCTTCTAAAATTCAGGGGGTGCGGCTTAAATACTGGTGTGCTTTAAAGCCCAGAAATTACGGTACATTTTTTTCTCAAATAGTATGTTCAAAGGTTGTTGGACACAATCTAGCATTGATATGAGAATGTAGACAGTTAAAGGGGTATCGAACTGTCTGATTGTGGCGGTCCGCTCCCTGTATGATCAGTGTCAGAGCTTGGTCCGCATTGCCGGCAGTAAGTCGGACACGTTTCCAGTGAGGGTTGGACTCCGCCAAGGCTGCCCTTTGTCACCGATTCTGTTCATAACTTTTATGGACAGAATTTCTAGGCGCAGTCAGGGCGTTGAGGGGATCCGGTTTGGTGGCTGCAGGATTAGGTCTACGCTTTTTGCAGATGTTGTGGTCCTGATGGCTTCATCTGGCCGGGATCTTCAGCTCTCACTGGATCAGTTCGCAGCAGAGTGTGAAGCGACTGGGATGAGAATCAGCATCTCCAAGTCCGAGTCCATGGTTCTCGCCCGGAAAAGGGTGGAGTGCCATCTCCGGGTTGGGGAGGAGACCCTGCCCCAAGTGGAGGAGTTCAAGTACCTCAGAGTCTTGTTCACGAGTGAGGGAAGAGTGAATCATGAGATCGACAGGCGGATCGGTGCGGCGTCTTCAGCAATGCGGACGCTGTATCGATCCGTTGTGGTGAATGAGCTGAGCCGTAAGGCAAAGCTCTCAATTTACCGGTCGATCTACGTTCCCATCCTCACCTATGGTCATGAGCTTTGGGTTATGACCGAAAGGACAAGATCACGGGTACAAGCGGCCGAAATGAGTTTCCTCCGCCGGGTGGCGGGGCTCTCCCTTAGAGATAGGGTGAGAAGCTCTGTCATCCGGGAGGAGCTCAAAGTAAAGCCGCTGCTCCTCCACATCGAGAGGAGCCAGATGAGGTGGTTCGGACATCTGGTCAGGATGCCACCCGAACGCCTCCCTAGGAAGGTGTTCAGGGCACGTCCGACCGGCAGGAGGCCACGGGGAAGACCCAGGACACGTTGGGAAGACTATGTCTCCCGGCTGGCCTGGGAACGCCTCGGGATCCCCCGGGAGTAGCTGGACGAAGTGGCTGGAAGACCCAGGACACATTGGGAAGATTATGTCTCCCGGCTGGCCCGGGAACGCCTCGGGATCCCCCGGGAGTAGCTGGACGAAGTGGCTGGGGAGAGGGAAGTCTGGGCTTCCCTGCTTAGGCTGCTGCCCCCGTGACCCCACCTCGGATAAGCGAAAGAAGATGGATGGATGGACAGTTAAAGGGTGAAGAAAAAACATAGCAGTCAAAGTGTAGCAACGACGGTTTGCATAGTTGCTCGATGGTTAGTGCTTAGGCTTCACTTCATGAAGGTTAGAAGGACAGTCCTGGTAATTCAAGACTTCAAGAGGAGATTTATACAATGCCACTAGATTAAGGGACAACATTTTGGTGTCTAAAAAGTACGACCCACATAAACCACATAGGGCAGGCCTGGGCAATTATTCTGCCTCGGGGGGCCAAATTTAGAAAAAAAAAATTTGTCTGGGGGCCGGTATATCTGATTTTTAGGAACACTAATACAAAACCTGACAGACCGCCTTAAAAAACGGAATGAAATCAAAAAATGGTTTTACTTAATGAGACACCCAGAATTTACATGAAAATAAAGAATGTGGGATTTACAATATTAACTATGAATGATAAAACACTGAATATTGACAACATATGAACGTCACACCCCCTCCCGATCGACATATTTTACAATAAAAAAAAAAGGCAACAAACAACTAAATATGAACACAAAAGGTTAAAAAATAACCCACCTACAGTCTGATATATCTGACATATCACTAAGCTTTAGAACTTTGTTGTAAAAATCTCCTTCCGGGTCCCTGACACCCGCATTTTCAGGCTCGCTCTGGAAACACTCTGTAGAAACGCTCCCCACCCACACTGCTTGGTGCCTCGTCTGAGCTGCTGTGACTTAGGTTACCATAGTAACTAATTAGATTACCATAGTAACTAGTACATCATGCAAAAGTGCAGATTCCAGCCATTGAAATACTTTGTATAGTTCAAGACTTACGGTCATTTGAAAACATCACTGCACATCATCATGGCAGCTACAGTTTCCATCTCAATGGGAATGTCCGGCGGGCCAGATTGAAAACACACTCGTCTGAATTCAAACCCCATAATATTCCATCCAACGGTCGGTCGGACTATGAAAATGCTCCCGTTTTTATTAAGTCGTCATCTAAAAAAAAACAAAAAACCCTGGATTGGTTTTCAGTGTAAATGATTGTCCCTGTGTGTCAGCCTTGTGATTGACGGGCAATCAGTCCAGGCTTGTACCTTGCCTCTCGCCCGCAGTCAGCAGGGACAGGCTGGGCTCCTTCTTTGACCCCGCAGAGATAGCGCTGCCATCTGACAGAAAAATACAATATAGACTCCGACGGGCCGCACGGAGAGAGCGCCTCCAGAACGCAGACGGCCTCCATTTAACTCAACCACTGCAATTATTGCACATTCTCCTCATCTGAAGCATGCAACCATTAGGCCCGGCGCAGACGGCGTTCGCTGAACTCTGCCTCCCTTGCAGCTAATGACAGTGCTTAGCCGTGTCACGCATTTTTTTGTGCCTCGGCGGGGGATGCGGCAACGCTCGCTGCGGGGGAGAGATGCGCTAATCATGCAAACGTTGGCGGACTCGGAAAAAGACACAGAATGGAGGTTGTTAGCCCGTCATATTCTTGACCTGTTTTTTTCCCCTCTCCTTTTGTGTCAGGTACAGTAACAATGGCATCCCTCCATAAAAGGATACATTTCAAAAGTTCGACCACCAACGACTGTACAGTGTGCGCTTAAAATTATTTCATGGAGGTGATGTGCTTCACCTCTCCACTGTACGCCGTGTTCTCTTCCACTCAGCCAGCTTTGATCATGCTAAGACTGTTTGCTCACACTTGTCACCCCCCCCCCCCCCTCCCCCTCCCACGGACGAATCGGCTCCACTGCCAACACTGCCTCGCACTCTGGCAGGAAAGAAAGGAAATGAACAATAGGCCTCATTTGCTAGACATGAAACGCAGAGATGTGCACTGGGAGATTTGCTAATAACGGGCCATCTAAAACAATTAAACTGGCAGTTCAACTGCAGCTAATCATTACAAGCATCTGGCAGCACAACTGCTATTGGTACGCTGCAAGAAGATCATGTTGTACGTTTTCTTCATTTCTTTTGGCCTTGTCTCCATCAATAGAGAAACCACAGTATCTTTTAAAGGCCATTTCTGTTGTTTTTTCCCCCCCCAGATATCGTCTCGTTTTTAAAGGGGAACTGCACTTTTTTTTTGCAATTTTGCCTAAAATTCACACTCTTTATAAAAGACAAGAACCCATTCTATTTTTTTAATGCATTCTAACTTGTGAATAAAGGTCATCTATTCCGCCCATAAAGCCCACTTAATAACCATCAAAAAAGGTGGCAACAATACTCTTTTTAAATATTTTTCAGTTCAGTTCATCCATCCATCCATCCATTTTCTACTGCTTATTCTACTGCTTATTCCCTATCTCTATCTCAGCTACAATTGGGCGGAAGGCGGGGTACACCCTGGACAAGTCGCCACCTCATCGCAGGGCCAACACAGATAGAGACATTGTAAAAAAAAATTCTGTAAAAAAACGGTCATCTACTGGCAGCTACGGCTGCCAAACGAAAACCATACAATTAAAGTAAAACATTGTAAACCAAATAATGATCAAAAACATTATATTTACGGAAATTTTCATGAAACGTTTTGCGGAAAAATATCGTAATTTTACAGATTTTTACTAAATTATTTAGATCAACCACCTTTAATAAAGTGACGATGCAAACAGTTCTGCAGAAAAATACCTTTATTCTACAGAGTTTTTCCAAATTATTACGATCAAACACCTTTAATGAAGTGACAATGCTGGCAGTTCCACAGAAAAATACCATTATTTTACAGATTTTTTCTGAATTGTTAAGATTAACCACCTTTAATAAAGTGATGATGCAAACAGTTCTGCAGAAAAATACCTTTATTCTACAGATTGTTAGTATGGACATAGACTTTTATATAACAAGCTACATATTTAATGAAAGATAATTACTGTAATTTTACATGAATTTGAAAGTAATTTAAGAAAACAGAAAATGCTATGTATAATTAATCTGGTATTTTTCTGTAAAAGAAATATACATAGTTTGTCATTACTGGCATATTACTTAAATAACAGGGGGGTTGTTTATTTACAGATAATGTCTTCAATTCAACAGTTTTATAAACTATTTAAAAAAAAATAGAAAAATTACAGTAGAAATTTAGAGTAAATTAACCATAAAAATAGGATTTTTTTTGACAGTGCAGACAACATTCACACTCAGTTTCAGTTTATTTCGACCATGCATACGATACATCATGCATCAAAAATGTCCAGTTGTTTCATTACAGCACTTCCAAAAAGGAGTAGGAAGAAGCTGAGCTTATTTAATCCTAATCCTTTTCATACCATAGCAATTTTATCTCATTTCCTGGTTCTCTGTAATAGAACAGTGATTAAATGAATAATAAACAAATAATATACCATAGTAAGTAAACAAATATTAAATACGTAAATAATCATTATCTCAAAACAAGTTGTTCATAATTATTGTTCTGTGTACTCTAAGGAGCGTGCCTGCGCAACTACGCACTACTCCCGTATCCAAATCCAAAATCCAACCTAAATTCCAAACAAAATAAACACACCGATTTATTATGTACCATTTTGCAATGCCACTTTGTGAGTAACGGGTGACAAAGTGGTCACATCAGACCACGGAGAAGTAGGCGGTCCGCATCAACAATCATTTTATTGGGCAAAACCAATTACTGTCGGCCGTAACCACACCAAAACATCAGCAAAAATAAAAAAAAACACTATCTGGCAAAAATAGTCACTTACTAATCATACCAAAACAAACTATATGTTGGACTGTCAGCAACCGCTCTTCTTTCATTTGCACTGTATCAGCCAGTGATGCGTTCATGGCCACAAAAACAGTTCGACAACTCCAACACTACACTTAAAGTCTAACTGCCAGGTCGTTAGACTGTGATGTGGTTCACATTCACACGCAGCCAATCAATGTCACTAACAGTGTGTTATGTGTGGGTGTCGCTGTCTTGCAGGTTAGCTTATAGGGGCAGAGTTACCGTAATTTCCGGACTATAAGCCGCTACTTTTTCCCCTCGTTCTGGTCCCTGCGGCTTATACAAGGGTGCGGCTTATTTACGGCCTGTTCTTCTCCGACACCGACAAAGAGGATTTCGGTGGTTTTAGTACGCAGGAGGAAGACGATGACACAATGATTAAAGACTGACTTGTCATATACCGGTAGGCTGGTTATTTTGATAACGTACAGGCGAGCACTTTGTATTACTTTGCACCGTTGTATTATTTGTACTCTGCACGAATGCTGTTCGCCATGTCAAAGATGTGAAAGTTTGATTGAATGATTGAAAGATTTATTGTTAATAAATGGGACGCTTTGCGTTCCCAAACAGTCATCTCTGTCCCGACAATCCCCTCCGTGGTAGCAGGAACCCCTATATACTACGGTAATTACACATCAAAACCCTGCGGCTTATAGTCGGGTGCGGCTTATATATGGAGCAAACTGTATTTTCCCCTAAATTTAGCTGGTGCGGCTTATAGTCAGGTGCGGCTTATAGTCCGGAAATTACGGTAAATGCTGCATGCTTTTATTTTGGCAAACGAACAAGCACCATACACCCACAGTCCTCAATTAAATTTGAGCTTATTCAAGTGGCAAGAATTAAGAATATTCACGTGTGGATTTTAACCACTAAATACTGTTGGTAATCAAAAATGTGTGTCGTTAAAAGAAACACTTTCGTTGTCTCGTTATGAAATATTTGCTGTGGAGTATCATTTTGACTTTCACTTACAAATGATGCAAAGCAGACAGGAATGACACATTCGAAAGCTCAAAACATAATATAAAAAATAATAACATTAGTAAATAATACGAATAAATTAAATATAACAGGCAGTTAGCTAACATAAATGCTAATAAATCTATGTAATGATGTTTTTTACAGACAAAAAGTTGTACATTATGGCTACGTTCACACTGCAGGGTCAGCTGTCCAATTCAGATCTTTTTTTGTTAGACCTGATCTTTTTAGTGGTCGTTCACATTACAAAAAAAAAAAAGTGTTTTTTTTTTTTTTATGTGAATGCAGTCTGACCCGCATGCGTACGTGACGTCATGACGTCACACCCACTGCAGCGCTTACGGAGGTAAACATGGCTTCAACTCTAATTGGTCTCAGTACTGGCTCATTTGTGGCAATTTCAAGAATTTTGTGCAATCACAGTAAACATTTTCCGGACCAAATTATTGCACGTAGAGGATTAAGAAGGAAGAGGACAAGTTATTTGCTTTTGCAGTTTTACGGAATATTTTGCTTCGGTGTTTGCTTGAAAAGCGTGTCGGAGACAGGAGAAGTGGTGGAATTTTTACATGAGTTCCTAAAACATTTTTTTCACCTGTTTTCTGCTGTGTTG
Source organism: Entelurus aequoreus (assembly GCF_033978785.1). Taxonomy (NCBI): domain Eukaryota; kingdom Metazoa; phylum Chordata; class Actinopteri; order Syngnathiformes; family Syngnathidae; genus Entelurus; species Entelurus aequoreus. The sequence goes on along the minus strand of NC_084746.1, from coordinate 33,196,256 downwards.
TCAACTATTTTGTAACCGTCTATTTTGGCCAATTAATTATGACGCTTATCGGTTTTTAATGACGTTCTGTTCTGGCGAATGCGACCTGAGTGCCGGAGTGTTCACATTGACGACACATAGCATACTGTATACATCCCATATAAATCAACATACAAAAGAAGCCTGGGTCGGATATAAAAAAATCGTAATTACACTGTTCACACGGACATGAACAAATCTGATACAGGTCGCATATGGGCAAAAAAAAACGGAATTGACCTGCATACTATGCTTGTGTTACAGCACACATCTCATTGTGCAAAATGTGAATGTTTTAATGGAACAAAATGTGATCTCAGAAAGGGTAGACGCCTCAAATTCTTTCACAGCAGGAACCCCTCCTATACATTCAACATATTGTTTTAAATGTTCATTGTAGGTGGGCTAAATCACTTATATAAGAAAAAAATATATAATGGAAATGACTGCTGTTATTTGAATATTATAATAAAACATTTAAAGGCCTACTGAAACCCACTACTACCGACCACGCAGTCTGATAGTTTATACATCAATGATGAAATCTTAACATTGCAACACATGCCAATACGGCCGGGTTAACTTATAAAGTACAATTTTAAATTTACCGGGAAATATCCGGCTGAAAACGTCTTGGTATGATGACGTTTGCGCGTGACGTCACGGATTGAGCGGAAGTATTGGGACACCATTGTGTCCCAATACAAACAGCTCTGTTTTCATCGCAAAATTCCACAGTATTCTGGACATCTGTGTTGGTGAATCTTTTGCAATTTGTTTAATGAACAATGAAGACAGCAAAGAAGAAAGCTGTAGGTGGGATCGGTGTATTAGCGGCTGGCTGCAGCAACACAACCAGGAGGACTTTGAGTTGGATAGCAGACGCGCTACCGTAAGTACGCAGCTTTCTTCCAAACATTTGATCGCTTGCCCGTCCGTGCGTGCCGCTATGTGCATGTCACATACGTAACTTTGGGGAAATATATGTGCTGTATGAACTTTGCGGAAGTGAACGGTACTTTGGGCTGTGGGATTGAGTGTGTTGTGCGGGTGTTTGAGTTGTATTGGCGGGTTATATGGACGGGAGGGGGAGGTGTTTGTTATGCAGATTAATTTGTGGCATATTAAATATAAGCCTGGTTGTGTTGTGGCTAATAGTGTATATATATGTCTTGTGATTATTTACTGTTTTAGTCATTCCCAGCTGAATATCAGGTCCCACCCGCATCTCACAGCATCTTCTCTATCTGAATCACTTCCACTGCCCTCTAATCCTTCACTCTCACTTTCCTCATCCCAGAATCTTTCATCCTCGCTCAAATTAATGGGGTAATCGTCGCTTTCTCGGTCTGAATCGCTCACGCTGCTGGCGTCCATGATTGAAAACAATGTGCAGCCTTGCCTGTACTTCCGGTACAGGCAAGGCTTTTTTTATCAGCGACCAAAAGTTGCGAACTTTATCGTCAATGTTCTCTACTAAATCCTTTCAGCAAAAATATGGCAATATCGTGAAATGATCAAGTATGACACATACAATGGATCTGCTATCCCCGTTTAAATAAGAACATCTCATTTCAGTAGGCCTTTAAAGGCCAACTGAAATGATTTTTTTAAAATTTAAACGGGAATAGCAGATCCATTCTATGTGTCATACTTGATCATTTCGCGATATTGCCATATTTTTGCTGAAAGGATTTAGTAGAGAAAATTGACGATAAAGTTCGCAACTTTTGCTCGCTGATAAAAAAAGCCTTGCCTGTACCGGAAGTAGCGTGACGTCACAGGAGCTAGTATTCCTCACAATTCCCCGTTGTTTACAATGCAGCGAGAGAGATTCGGACCGAAAAAGTGACGATTACCCCATTAATTTGAGCGAGGATGAAAGATTCGTAGATGAGGAACGTTACAGTGAAGGACCTGAGAGGCAGTGATGGACGTATCTTTTTTCGCTCTGACCGTAACTTAGGTACAAGCTGGCTCATTGGATTCCACACTCTCCTTTTTCTATTGTAGATCACAGATTTGTATTTTAAACCACCTCAGATACTATATCCTCTTGAAAATGAGAGTCGAGCACGCGAAATGGATATTTAAAGTGACTTTTATCTCCAAGACAATACATCGGTGACACACTTAGCTACTGAGCTAACGTGCTAGCATTGTTCTCAAATAAAGATAGAAACAAAATTAAAAAAAACCTGACTGGAAGGATAGACAGAAGAGCAAAAATACTATTAAACCATGTACATGTAACTACACGGTTAAAAATTCTCAGCCTGGTAAGGCTTAACAATGCTGTTGCTAACGACACTAAGGCTAATTTAGCAACTTAGCAACCGGAACTCACAGAACTATGTACTCTCTCCTTTTTCTATTGTGTATCACGGATTTGTATTTCAAACCACCTCGGATACTATATCCTCTTGAAAATGAGAGTCGAGCACGCGAAATGGACATTTAAAGCGACTTTTATCTCCAAGACAATACATCGGTGACACACATAGCTACTGAGCTAACGTGATAGCATCGTTCTCAAATGAAGATAGAAACAAAATAAATAAACCCCTGACTGGAAGGATAGACAGAAGAGCAAAAATACTATTAAACCATGTACATGTAACTACACGGTTAAAAATTCTCAGCCTGGTAAGGCTTAACAATGCTGTTGCTAACGACGCTAAGGCTAATTTAGCAACTTAGCAGCCGGAACTCACAGAACTATGATAAAACATTAGCGCTCCACCTACGCCAGCCAGCCCTCATCTTCCCATCAACAGCCGTGCTCACCTGCGTTCCAGCGATCAACGGCGTGACGAAGGACTTCATCCGTGGGTTTGGCGGCAAGCATCAGCTAGGCGTCTTCTATCAGGGTAAGTAGTCCTTGTTGTGTTGCTGTAAGTATTTTACTTAGCCGCTAAGACACCGATCGATCCCACCTACAACGTTCTTCTTTGCAGCCTCCATTGTTCATTAAACAAATTGCAAAAGATTCACCAACACAGATGTCCAGAATACTGTGGAATTTTGTCGAAGAAAACAGAGCTTTGTGTATTGTGTCCAATAGGGCCCAAACACTTCCGTGCATTTTATGACGTCACGCGCATAAATCATATCCAAAGGAGATTTTCAACCGGAAGTGTGGCGGGAATTTTAAAATTGCACTTTATAAGTTAACCCGGCCGTATTGGCATGTGTTTCAATGTTAAGATTTCATCATTGATATATAAACTATCAGACTGCGTGGTCGGTAGTAGTGGGTTTCAGTAGGCCTTTAACTTGTTGTGTGAGCTTTTGAACAGGTGCAATGCTGGTGTGGCGACAGTGGGAATGTCCTTATGTTGCTCACATGTGGTCCACTGAATGATCAGGAAGTTTGCACATGACAATTATTGGAAAGATGACTGGCGGTACCATATTGCAGGGAATTTAGGTAATGCATTAACCGTATTTATCGTAAACTAAGATAATAAAAACCAAAAAAAGTACTTTTCAAACAACTGTTGAGACGTTTAATCAGTAGTAGTACTTTTCCAAGTATGTTCTTTGAATAAGGGGGGTCATCATATATTCAGGTCAATACTGTATTACTATTATGACAAATTGCTAATGACCTCAGGAGGTTCTGTCATAATTTTTCGACCAGATTAAGTATGCATTAGCAGTAATCATCTCCCTTCTTGAGGCGTTCTCCCAATGTTCCGGTTCAAGGCACAACAGCAAGACGCTTGCGTCTTAGATGGATCTTGGTCACCCAGGAGAAAGGCTGCTGCTGCTGCTAAGGACCTTCTCTAATCCCGGTTCATGGTCACTGGTGCGTACGTATTCAGAGAGAAAACGCCAGAGCCGTGTTGTGAAGGCGAGAGAGACGTACGGGTCGCGCGGCTAATCTCCATTCTTTCCAGTCAAGCGTACGTGGTGACATACAAATGAGTTTGTCTCGAAAGCATTAATAACGTCAATAAATCTGTCGTCATGCATCTCATTCCAATGCTCAGGAGTCCCGGTAACGGTATACACAAATATTCATCCTTTACATCCCGTTAGGCCACCTTGCCGTTGGTCTTGTCATTTGTGATTCTAATCACAGATGACAGAGGCGAGGGATTTACTCATTAAACTTCAGGTACGGCTGATACGGACATAACAGTACTACACCTCGTCCTTGCGTCTTCACATCTGCTTACCATCCACACACAATGGTGCAAACGTGTTCCTCATGAATAATTTCCCCTCATATTTGTAGCTTTTAGGAAACAAACACTTCCACGAAACAGATTTGGATCTTTTTCACATATATGGACGAAGAATGCGGTTTATAATTATCATCCGAGTGGATTTTGTGTACTGAGGAGGAAACTGGCACAGGAATAACGGTTGCTGTGCCAGTCCTGCTTTCACAGTTTGGTAGGTGCCAGTGTAGTCTGAGACTCATTTCAAACACGCCATGTGTTCCCACATTTTACTTGCAGAAAAGTCCATGCAGCAGTAGGCAATAATTGTTTTTTCACTGTAGGGATATGGTCAGAAAAAAAGGCAGACATTGTATGAATATAAAATATTTTAAAGACAAAAACATACAGAATAGATCAGTTTGCAATTTTTGGATTATAACTCCTCTACTACTCTCTTTTTTTAATTTGGTCTTTTTTTGGATTGCCTGGTCGGTGGTGTGACTGAGTGACATTTAAAACTCGTATTCCTTTTCTATTTATTTTACTTTATATTCAGGCCACTGCTATATATGCCTTAAAAAGGAACAGCACATTTAAAAAAAATGTTGCCTATTGTTCATAATCCTTTATGAGACAAAAAGATGAAGCATTCTAACTTGTAAATAAACGTAAATAAAAGTCTGCTTACAAGGTCCTCTATTCTGCCCATAAAGCCGTCAAAATAACCATCCAAAAAGCACCAACAATACTCCATCTACATATCGTGAGTTGAATTTTAACCAAGTATTAGGGATATTGTTATTATAAGCACTAACGCAGACCAACTATTTATAGCGGCACCATGATCACAGTGAGCTAACTAGCTTGTGTGGCTATGTTGACGTCATCGACTGGTGAGCTGCTTTCTTATCTCAGAGCTCATCAAAGTTTATTCTCGATCATAAATCATGCCGCTCACCTTGATAGTAGAAGGATGAGGACATAATCTGACAAATTGGTCAACTATGGCATCCAATTCAGACCTGGTAATGGCAAGAAAGACACGAAAAGACACTTGGTTCCACCCCCCATTTTTTCTTCACGAAGATTAGGATTTATTCTTCATCCCAAACGGGAATATATCAAGATCCTATTAGTCGGCATCCCCGTGACAGCAGACATTGTACAGTAAGTGATGTTTTTCTATGTTTGTTGCCTCTCATGGAGTCTGCAGTGAGTAGTAATCAGTGATGTTTTCAAAGGAAAAAGTGAACGTTGTGATGCATTTTTTAATTACATGCACTGCCGTATGCTTAAAATGATCGAAAGACATAAATATTACATACTATAAATGTGCCTGTTACACACAATGTTGAATCAAAACCCCCGATGAAGGTGTTTGAATGATTTTTTAAGCACCTTACAGGCAGAATAGAGCAACTCCAATAAGCTCCATTTAAGATGACTTTTGCCTGCATTAATTTACAAGTTAGAATGCATAAAAAAATAAAAACACGTCTGTGCTTGTCTTACATTACATAAGGATTGTGAATGATAGGCAATACCCAAAAAAGTAGTTCCCCTTTAAGGCATATAAAATAAAACAAAATAACATTTTCTTGTCACTGACACCACTAACCAGGAAATCCCTGACACAAACACCAGGTTGAAAAAACAGTATCGAAGACAATGGATCTAGTGCAGTTCCACTTTAAACACAGGGCTTCCCCTCCCCTTAATGCAAATCACGGTTGTGCGTGGGGACCAGCGATCTGTGTTGGGCCCTGTTTTGCGTGAAGAAGCGTATGTAAACGTCAATTTGTGAACGACAGGGCAAACGTATTCCTAGCTTGTTTCCTACTCTGTCACTGATTGAAATATAATGATTAATTTGATTAAAAAGTATAAACTTCATTAACAGAAATGTTTAATTCAGGTGGTGGCGCCTCCAAGTACAATTCTATTCAGGGCCCCAATTCAGCCTGGGCTGCCTTGTTTTTGGTACAATGTGACCCCAGTTTGTTGTGATTACTTACACATGTCCAATTTGTCTCCAGTAAGCTAAATAAAATCACAATTAGCCAGTAGTTGCAACTTGATGCTCTTGTTTGTGTAGTACAGTTGGTGTATCTTTGCTGTAACTGTGCCTCTCCAAGGAATTGTTCGACAGATCAGCTGTGGTGACATGAATGAGATCTTCTTGCAGGACTTGGTCTTCACAAATGTTAAGTGGTTTACATGCAGTGGCTGTCCGCTTAACAAAAGCATGTGTTTAACTGAACTGTGGTACTTTTGTTGACAACATTGACGAAGGTCAATTGCCAGCGTAGTGTTCTTCTCTGCTTGTTGTCGAAGTAGCATTCATGCTATCGGCACCTTCCGCTTTAAACTTGATGTGCGCCGTTGCTTAGAACGTTTGTTGCTGCAATACCAACAAGTGACCTCAGTTTTATTTAAAGTTCTGTTTTAAAGCGAAATTGGCCGCCTCTCATCCCTATCACACACCGTGTAGCAATGCGCACGTCTAAACCCGTATGTGATTAATCATCACTCAGATATGATTACGGATTTTTTTTATCACATGTTTTAACATTGACATTATATATATATATATATATATATATATATATATATATATATATATATATATATATATATATATATATATATATGTATGTGTGTGTGTGTGTATATATATATATACACACACACACACACACATACATATATACACACACATACATATATATACATATATATATGTGTGTGTGTATGTATATATGTATACATATACACACATATACATATATATGTACATATATATGTATATATATATATTATACACACACACCTCCAAAGACATGCACCTGGGGATAGGTTGATTGGCAACACTAAATTGGCCCTAGTGTGTGAATGTGAGTGTGAATGTTGTCTGTCTATCTGTGTTGGCCCTGCGATGAGGTGGCGACTTGTCCAGGGTGTACCCCGCCTTCCGCCCGATTGTAGCTGAGACTGGCTCCAGCGCCCCCCGCGACCTCGAAGGGAATAAGCGGTAGAAAGGGATGGATGGATGGACAGACACACACACACACACACACACACACACACACACACACACACACACACACACACACACACACACACACACACACACACACAGAGATAGCCCCGATGTAGGCCCCGAGTCAAAAATTTGGGGACCCATGTACTAAAGGTTTGCTTGTTCTAAAACACGTACAAACTTGATAGCGCACACAAAGCTGATTTACTCAGCTTGTGCGCAGAGGATTGCATAAGCAAACGGGAGAGCGCAATCCAAACCCACAATACTGGGTGAAGATGATTTTTGCATGCATTTCTGGATAATTCCAGATGCACCATCACACCAACGGCGCCTCTGGCGTGTTAAGAATAGCTTCTGTTGTCACTATCGCATTTCTACAGTCAATAGCCCATAGATGTCATGAATGTTTAGAGCTTGCTATTTGGATCTTAGTAGATCAGGCCTTAGGTATTCACACCAATAAATAAACTTGTCAAAAGTTCAGTTGTACCTGTGAGTTTCTGCGTGTCCCAGAGGGCATGGAGTTATTTTGAACATTAGCTGTTTGATTTAGGTAAGGGTCCAGTGAACTAGAAGAGAATTACTGTTGATCGCCGCCAGGTCTCTGCATGGTGACAAAAAGCTTCAAATCAACACCGCCATCAAATGGAGCGACACGGGGAAATGGATAAAGCCTGGGATTTCCAACAGAGCACATTTGCCTGCATTATTCTTCATGATCTGTGCTTTTAATATTTGACACATGTGAAACACAAAAGAAAGCATGGCAGCGAGAACACAGAATACTAACCATTTTTAGCACTCAAAGATTTGAAATGTGAAATTTATTTCAAGATATGATATTATTGTCTTCCTTTCTGATCCACGGGCCATTCCGTAACCTGGGGAAATGTAACACAGGCAGATAAATCGCAAGCAGAAATGGACAAAGAAAGGGGTACATTATGGATATCCCAAGTCCAAAGCCATGACAAAACATCCTTCATTTAGCAAGGGCATTGAAGATGGAACGTGGTTGGGTCTTTCAGCATGACAATGATCCCAAACACACCGCCCGGGCAAAAAAAGGAGTGGCTTCGAAAGAAGCATTTCAAGGTCTTGGAGTTGCCTAGCCAGTCTCCAGATCTCAAACCCATAGAACAGGCCTGGGCAATTATTTTGACTCGGGGGGCCAAATTTAGAGAAAAAAATGTGTCTGGGGGACGTTATATCTGATTTTTACGAACACTAATACAAAACCTCACAATAATGTCTGAATATTAAAAACTTTATGACAGACCGCCTTAAAAACGGAATGGAATTAAAAAATGTTTTACTGAATGAGACACCCAGAATGTACATACAAATAAAGAATGTGTGATTTACAATATTAACTATGAACGATAAAACACTGAATATTGACAACATATGAACGTCACACCCCCTCTTGATTGACATATTTTACAATTAAGCGAAACGCAACAAAAATGCAACAAACAGCGAAATATAAACGCAAAGGGTAAAAAATAAACCCATCTACAATCTGATACATCTGATATATAAGTAAGCTTTAGAACTTTGTTGTAAAAATCTCCTTCCACGTCTGTCGCTGACACCCGCAATTCAGGCTGACACTCTGTGGAGACGCTCCCCACCACCACTGCTTGGTGCCTCGTAAAAGCTGTTGTGACTTAGATTACCATAGTAACTAGTATATCATGCAAAACCGCAGATTCCAACCATTGAAAAACTTTGTATAGTTCAAGACTTACGGTTATTTCAAAACATCACTGCACATCATAATGGCAGCTACAGTTTCCATCTTAAAGATCTAAAAAATTATTTGGGAATGTCCGGCGGGCCAGATTGCAAAGCTTAACGGGCCGCATTCGGCCCCCGGGCCTTAATTTGCCCAAATCTTTGGAGGGAGTTGAAAGTCTGTGTTGCCCAGCGACAGCCCTAAAACATCACCGCTCTAATAGAGACCCGCACGGAGGAATGGGCCAAAATACCAGCAACAGTGTGTGAAAACCTTGTGAAAACTCACAGAAAACGTTTGACCTCTGTCATTGTCAACAAAGGGTATATAACAAAATATTAAGATGAACTCTTTTTATGAACCAAATACTTATTTTACACCATCATTGCAAATAAATTCTTTAAAAATGAGACAGTGGTTTCCTGGATGCAAGACAGACAGGAATGACACATTTAAAAGCTCAAAACATAATATAAAAAATAATGACATTAGTAAATAAGAAAAAATTAAATATATCAGGGGGTTAGCTAACATAAATGCTAATAAAATATATGTAAAGATCTATTTTACGGACAAAAAGTTGTACATTAAGGCTACGTTCACACTGCAGGGTCGGATGTCCAATTCAGATTTTTTTTTGTCAAACCTGATGTTTTGGGTGGTCGTTCACATTCCAAAAAAAACGTGATTTCTAATGTGAATGCAGTCTGACCCGCAATGCGGACATGACGACACACGCACTGCAGTGCTTACGGAAGTAAACATGGCTTCAACTCCAATCGGTGTCAGTACTGGCTCATTTGTGGCAATTCCAAGGAATTTGTGCAATCACAGTAAACTTTTTCCGAACCAAATTAGTGCGTGTAGAGCAGGGGTCGGCAACCTTTACCACTCAAAGAGCCATTTTGGCAAGTTTCACACATTAAAGAAGGTAATGGGAGCCACAAAAATGTTTTTAAAATTTAAAATGAAAAACACCGCATACATAGCTTACATGCTTTGTGCTATGTTAACCAGGGGTCTCAGACACACGCACCGGCACGCACTTTAATGTGGGAATTGGATGTTAGTGCAGCCCGCGAGTTTTGGATGAATGTCGCTTGCGTCACACTTGCCAACCCTCTCATTTTTCCCGGGAGACTCCCGAATATCAGAGCGTGATGACACTGCATTTGGCGCCCTCTACAGTCTGCCCAATCAGTGTACCTGCTCGGCCACAAGTGGAATGCAGCTTTAGCTTGCTCACGTAGGAGACAGCAAGGCTACTAACTCAGCAGCCACACATCTTACACTGACGGTACCAATACCCAGAATCCCATGCAGCCCTAACTCTTCCGCTCAACCAACCACGAAGAGGGGGGGGGGGGGGGGGGGGGTTGATGTGTGGGGGGATTTGGTGGTAGCGGGGTGTATAATGTAGACCGGAAGAGTTAGGACTGCATGGGATTCTGGGTAATGGTTGTGTTGTGTTTATGTTGTGTTACAGTGGGATGTTCTCCAGAAATGTGTTTTTCATTCTTTTTTGGTGTGGGTTCACAGTGTGGCGCATATTTGTAACGTAACAATGTTGAAGTTGTTTGATACGGCTACCGTCAGTGTAAGCTGTGTGGCTGATGAGTAACTATGCTTTGCTGTCTCCTGTGTGAGCAAGTAATAACAACATACAACATGTGGCTGGCCTGGCATGCTGTAAGTAAATGCTATAGAGGACAATTACTGCAGTGCAATTAGGGCACGCCCTTTATATAGTAATTAGAGTGTTAATAGGATTATTTTTCCCTGGGAGTAGTCTATGAGAGACACTGACATCCATAAGTCTCCTGGGAAAATCGAGGGGGTCGGCATGCATGTAGCTGAGCCGCATCAGAGTGGTCAAGGAGCCGCATGCGGCTCCGGAGCCGCGGGTTGCCGACCCCTGGTGTAGAGGATTAAGAAGGAAGAGGACAAGTTCTTTGCTATGGCAGTTTTACAGAATATTTTGCTTATTATTTATTTATTATGTATTTTTTTCTCATTTTGTCTCTCATAGTTGAGGTATACATATGATTGATTGATTGATTGATTGATTGAGACTTTTATTAGTAGGTTGCACAGTGAAGTACATATTCCATACAATTGACCACTAAATGGTAACACCCGAATAAGTTTTTCAACTTGTTTAAGTCGGGGTCCACTTAAATTGATTCATGATACAGATATATACTATCATATATACTATCATCATAATACAGTCATCACATAAGATAATCACATTGAATTATTTACATTATTTACAATCAGGGGTGTGGGGGGGGGGTGGGGGATATGGACATCAAGTAGTGGACATCAAGTAGTGGACATAGAGAGAGAGAGAGAGAGAGAGAGAGAGAGAGAGAGAGAGAGAGAGAGAGAGAGAGAGAGAGAGAGATCAGAAGGCATAAGAAAAAGAAAAAGTATCTGCATTTGATTGTTTACATTTGATTATTAGCAATCCGCGGAGGGTGTTAGTTTAGGGTTGTAGCTGCCTGGAGGTGAACTTTTATTGCGGTTTTGAAGGAGGATAGAGATGCCCTTTCTTTTATACCTGTTGGGAGCGCATTCCACATTGATGTGGCATAGAAAGAGAATGAGTTAAGACCTTTGTTAGTTCGGGAATCTGGGTTTAACGTGGTTAGTGGAGCACCCCCTGGTGTTGTGGTTATGGCGGTCATTTACGTTAAGGAAGTAGTTTGACATGTACTTCGGTATCAGGGAGGTGTAGCGGATTTTATAGACTAGGCTCAGTGCAAGTTGTTTAACTCTGTCCTCCACCTTGAGCCAGCCCACTTTAGAGAAGTGGGTAGGAGTGAGGTGGGATCTGGGGTGGAGGTCTAGAAGTAACCTGACTAGCTTGTTCTGAGATGTTTGGAGTTTAGATTTGAGGGTTTTGGAGGTGCTAGGGTACCAGGAGGTGCATGCGTAATCGAAAAAGGGTTGAACGAGAGTTCCCGCCAGAATCCTAAAGGTGCTTTTGTTGACAAGAGAGGAAATTCTGTAGAGAAATCTCGTTCGTTGGTTAACCTTTTTGATTGCCTTGGTTGCCATTTTATCACAGGAAAGGTTAGCCTCTAGAATGGAACCTAGGTAGGTGACCTCATCTTTCCTGGTGATAACAATGTCACCTACTTTTATGGTGAAGTCATTGACTTTCTTAAGTTTGATGTGGGACCCAAACAGGATGGATTCTGTTTTACCCAAGTGTATGGATAGCTTGTTGTCAGCGAGCCAGGTGCAAGTTCTGCAGAGCTCAGCACTGAGGATTTTCTCCACCTGTGACTTGTCCTTGCCGGATACCAGCAAGGCAGAGTCATCCGCAAACAAAAACAATTCACAGTCGCATGCCGATGACATGTCGTTTATGTATATTAGGAACAGTAAAGGTCCCAATATACTGCCTTGGGGGACTCCACAGCTCACCGAGAGGGGGGTGGGACACGGTGCCGTTCACCTCTACCACCTGCTCCCTCCCCTCCAAGTAAGATTGCATCCAGCTCCATGAGGTTTTGTTAAATCCGATTGCTCTGAGCTTATCCAACAGTATAGCGTGGTTAACGGTGTCAAAGGCCTTCTGAAGGTCCAGCATGACCATGCCGCAGTATTTGCCCGCGTCCACCTCATGTTTGATGTGGTCGGTCAGATAGAGAAGGCATGTGTCAGTGGAGTGGTTAGTTCTGAAGCCGGATTGGAATTTGTACATGAGTATATTAGTGGCAAGGTAACTATCGACCTGTTCATAAACTATTTTCTCCATTACTTTCGAAACGGAACTGAGAATAGAAACAGGTCGGTAGGTGCCAGGTTCCAATTTGCTTCCTTTTTTAAAGGCCTACTGAAATGAATTTTTTTTATTTAAACGGGGATAGCAGATCTATTCTATGTGTCATACTTGATCATTTCGCGATATTGCCATATTTTTGCTGAAAGGATTTAGTATAGAACAACGACGATAAAGATTGCAACTTTTGGTATCTGATAAAAAAAAGCCTTGCACCTACCGGAAGTAGCGTGACGTAGTCAGTTGAACATATACGCAAAGTTCCCTATTGTTTACAATGATGGCCGCATGAAGTGAGAGAGATTCGGACCGAGAAAGCGACAATTTCCCCATTAATTTGAGCGAGGATGAAAGATTTGTGGATGAGTAAAGTGCAAGTGAAGGACTAGTGGGGAGTTGAAGCTATTCAGATAGGGAAGATGCTGTGAGAGCCGGGGGTGACCTGATATTCAGCTGGGAATGACTACAACAGTAAATAAACACAAGACATATATATACTCTATTAGCCACAACACAACCAGGCTTATATTTAATATGCCACAAATTAATCCTGCATAAAAACACCTGCGTGTTTGTTATGCTAGCTCCTAGCTCCTCTGCTAGCTCCTAGCTCCATAGAACACGCCAATACAATTCAAACACCTGATCAACACACACAATCACTCAGCCCAAAAGACCGTTTACCTAACCCAAGGTTCATAAAGCTTATATATTTTTAAAAAGTTACGTACGTGACGCGCACATACGGTCAAGTTATCGAATGTTTAGCAGCCAAGGCTGCATACTCACGGTACCTGATATTCAGCTGGGAATGACTACAACAGTAAATAAACACAAGACATATATATACTCTATTAGCCACAACACAACCAGGCTTATATTTAATATGCCACAAATTAATCCTGCATAATAACACCTGCGTGTTTGTTATGCTAGCTCCTAGCTCCTCTGCTAGCTCCTAGCTCCATAGAACACGCCAATACAATTCAAACACCTGATCAACACACACAATCACTCAGCCCAAAAGACCGTTCACCTAACCCAAGGTTCATAAAGCTTATATATTTTTAAAAAGTTACGTACGTGACGCGCACGTACGGTACGGTACGTGTTATGCTAGTTCCTAGCTCCTCTGCTAGCTCCTAGCTCCATAGAACACGCCAATACAATTCAAACACATGATCAACACACACAATCACTCAGCCCAAAAGACCGTTCACCTAACCCAAGGTTCATAAAGCTTATATATTTTAAAAAAGTTACGTACATACGCAAAAAAAAGCCAAAGCTGCATACTCACAGTAGCACGTCTGCGTCTTTGTCATCCAAATCAAAGTAATCCTGGTAAGAGTCTGTGTTGTCCCAGTTCTCTACAGGCGTCTGTGTATCCAAATCAAAAGTCCTCCTGGTTAGAGTCTCTGTTATCCGAGTTCTTCTATCTTGACTGCATCTTTCGGGAATGTAAACAAAGAAGCGCCGGCTGTGTACTGTTGTGGCGGACTACGTTCGAAAAATACGTCCATTTTGCACCGACAACTTTCTTCTTTGCTTGCTTGGCTTCCTTCTCCATAATGCAATGAACATGATTGAAACAGATTCACGAACACAGATGTCCAGAATACTGTGGAATTATGAAATGAAAACAGAGCTTTTTCGTATCGGCTTCAATGTGGAAGGCATACCCGTGTTCGTCGGGCTACGTCACACGCATACGTCATCCTCAGAGGCGTTTCGAACCGGAAGTTTAGCGGCAAATTTAAAATGTCACTTTATAAGTTAACCCAGCCGTATTGGCATGTGTTATAATGTTAAGATTTCATCATTGATATATAAACTATCAGACTGCGTGGTCGGTAGTAGTGGCTTTCAGTAGGCCTTTAAAGAGGGGAGTTACTCTTGCTATCTTAAAATCTTTTGGTACTTGGCCTTGTGTAATTGATAGGTTTATTATGTGCGTGATGATCGGGGCAATGATGGAGGCAGAGTCCCTGAGGAATCTGGAGGGAATATTATCAAGGCCGGTGGCCTTGTTAGGGTGGAGCGCGCTCAATTTTTTAAACACCTCATCAGCTGTGACCATTTCTAATTTGAAATCATCGTTGGATACTCCTAGCTTTCTGTAGAAGGCTTTAATGTGTTCTACACCAAAGCGACCAGAGTGGTGGGACAGCTTGTTGACAAGAGTTGCGCCTATGCTGGTGAAAAAGATGTTAAGTCTGCTAGCTACCTCCATTTTGTCTGTAATGAGGGAGTCACCCTCCTTGATGCTGGTGAGTCTTGTTTTAAGTTTCTGGCTGCAACCAGGAAGCTGGTTGTTGAGAATTTTCCAGAGCTCACGTGGCTTATTTGTGTTTTCCTCTATTTTGTCGTTAATGTAAAACATTTTTTAAGGATTTAGTCAGGTTGGTTGACTTATTTCTTAATTTATTGCATTGCTTTTTGAGAGTTGAAAGGAGTAATTTGAGGTTGATATTATTGGGTTGTTTATCTACTTCTGTTTTACATTTTTGGTATTCAGAGTATTTCCTGTCTCTGTCTTTCATGGCAGCTAATAGGTCCGGATTCATCCATGGTTCCGAGCGGGCTTTGATCCTGACTGTTTTCACTGGAGCCATGTCATTTAGTATCTTTAGGAACGCCGTTTTGAAGCGATCCCAAGCAACATCGACCAGGTTGCTCGCGAGCACAGGGGACCAGTCCCACTCATCTAATTTTAAATTGAAATTGTCATTGGAGTATTTTTTGAGGGATCTGGATTGGGCTGTTATGTGGCCATTGGCTTTAGGTTGAGCTATTTTACGGGTGCAGAAGGTTAGATAGTGGTCGCTAAGACCACAGATCATGACCCCACTATTTTTTATTTTAGGCCGGTCTGAAGTGAGAATGAGATCTATGGTTGATTGGGTGGAATCACACACCCTTGTGGGTAGCGCTATTAGCTGGGAAAGACCGTGCAGATTACAAAACTTGCTGAAGGATCTGAAGACAGGCGCATCTTTGCGTTGAATATCTGTGTTCAGATCCCCAGTTATAATTTTCTCCATGTTGTCTGTCCCTGCCAAGCATTCTTCCAAAGCCCCATAGAAATCACTCTGATTAGGGGGTCTATAAACAGTCCCTATTAGTACCGGCTTAGCGTTTTTAAATTTGATTTCCGCCCACACAGATTCCAGGTCATCGTGGTTAAGATCAGTGCGAGTTATGTATTTAATATCCTGGTGAATATACATACAAACGCCCCCACCGTGTTTATTCCTATCCTTTCTGAAAAGTTTTGTATTTCTATCTATGAGTCAGAAATACTTTGATCAAATTTGGTTTCAGAGAAACAGAAGATTTTTACCTTCGTGTTAAAGAACATTTCTCTGATTTGGTCAAGTTTGGCTCCAGAGAGGCTGTTCACATTAAGGTGGATGATGTGTAGTCCACTGGAACCAAAAAGAGCATCAGAGTCCGCTGTGTTGTGGTACTGACCAGAAAAATTGTTGGTTATTATTGCTGTTGAAGTTGAAGAGCAAGGAGAGAGAGGAGAGAGAGAGAGAGGCATATTGATCGTCCTCCAGGTGAACGGGGAGAGAGAGGGGGAGAGGGGGAGGCCAGGTAGGGTTGCGGGGGGTGGGGTTGGGTTTCCTTTTGGCGGGCTTTTTTGAAGACAAAGAGAAAGAGAATAACGAAAATGTTCATGTAAAGGCACTCTAAATCCAGTGTATGCCGCGTCCTCGACCGTCTGGGACCGGGGAGAGGCCGCGTGGACCCCCGCCATCTCGTGCAGTTCCCCGCAATCACCGACGTCTGGGTCGCCGTCCACCGCAGCCGCCGCGTCGTTCACCGCCGCTGCCTTCTCCGATGACCGGGTCGTCCTCCACCGCCACCGCCGAGCCTCCGACCGTGTCGATGAACGGGGCGAAGTCCTCCGCCGAGCCGCCGATCACTGGAGCACAGGTGAGCTTGAGCTGAGATGAGCCGGTAGCCGAGTTAGCTTCGATGGCGACGCTAGCAGTAGCATTGCTAGTCTTCGCCAGTCGGGACAACATTAACCGGGTTGTTGCAGGTCCAGGGTTGAGTTCAGTGTCTCCTTATAGTAGAAGTAATAGTAGTATTATTGACTTTCTGTCTATCCTTCCAGTCAGGGGCATGTTTCTTCTGCCTCGATGTGCAGACAAGCATGATGCTAACACGTTAGCTCCAAAGCCAAGGTGCTTCGCTGATGTATTGTCGTGGAGATAAAAGTCACTGTGTATGTCCATTTCGCGTTCTTGACTCTCATTTTCAAGAGGGTAGAGTATCCGAGGAGGTTTAAAATATAAATCCGTGATCCACAGTAAAAAAAGGAGGAAGTGTGGGATAATCCGAGCAGTTGTTTGAATTCCCGATCGGGAGCGAAAGAGAGTGCGACCGCTCATCTCGGCGTCCAGATGACTACAGGCCTCTATCATCGTTTTAAGTGGGAGATCTTGCACAATTAGTGACTGACTAAATACTGTATATAGCGTTTTTATATATTATGTTGATTAAAAAGGTGAAAACTTGAGATGACAGTGTACAGAGGTGTACTTTCTCACTAAGAGCATATGAGCAGACACCTGAAAAGTCTCACCCTCTACTTGCAAAGAATGACATTTCACCGGAAATGAAATATATCAAACTTTGGTATTACGCGTGGGATGTGTCTTGCATTAGAGCGAATGTGCATTAGCTTTGTGTCTATATAGTGTGTAGGTGCTTTTGTGCAGAAGTGAATGTGTGTGCATGATGGTTGTCTGCCTTTCTCTTTCTCTCAAGCTACTCAGTGCCACCGGGGAAATAAACAGGAGCAGCTCAGCAGGGCTAATTAAACGCGGCTCCTTTGCACCACGGCCAGCAAACCGCTGCAAACTTGGATCAGTCTAGACTTGTCGGGAACCGCCGCTAAAAACTGTCCGTCGCCATGACCACTGGCTGCCGAGAAATGACGGCGTAGGAAGAAGCGGCAATTCACACAAATATTAATTTTAAAAAAAGATGCATTTATTTAATCTTAACAAATTCAAATGGTAAACTAGCTTGTGTCTCTGTTGCCACGGCAACTGTAGATCAAAAGTGGACTATGTTTTGGATCCAGGGATGTAACGATAAATGGTATTAATGACAACGACGGTTGGTATTACCATTTTAAACTGAATTTATCAAAAAAACCTGTGATCGATAACTGCACATTGATGGAACTCACGGACTGACTGGCGCCAGCTTGCTAGCTTAAATTATATCATGAAAACAAGAAACATTAACGTCGTTCTACATTACGAAAGAACAAACCCCGATCTAAACTTATATAGTAAGTAAGTACATTTCATTGAAGAAGCGATTATCACAGATAAAAATCACAAAGTGCTGTATAAACTATTGGTGAATTTAAACAACAATTACCGTATTTTCCGGACCATAGGGCGCACTGCTGATGAGCGGGTCTAGTCAGGTCTATTTTCATACAAAAGGCGCACCGGATTAGGCCGCATTAAAGGGGTCATATTATTATTATTTTTTTCTAAATGTAAAACACTTCCTTGTGGTCTACATAACATGTAATGGTGGTTCTTTGGTCAAAATGTTGCATAGATTATGTTTTACAGATCATCTTCAAGTCACTTTCTGACAGTCGCTTCAGGATGCACCGTTTTGTGGGCGGTCTTACCTACGTGTCTCACCTTTGACAGCGTCTTCTCTCCGTCATCTTTGTTGTAGCGGTGTAGCGTGCAAGGACGGGAGTGGAAGAAGTGTCAAAAGATGGAGCTAACTGTTTTAATGACTTTACTTCAATCAATAACGGTGCAGCATCTGCTCATCCGTGGATCACTAGTGCAACAACAACGCCGGAAATGTGTCCCGTGAAAAACAGCCCGACCGGAACTCTCTGATAACTAAGGTTCCTTGGGAGAATAATGTAAACTCACCGTTTTACCCCTTTCATGGCGAGTTTACTGACAGATCTAACCATTGCACAAATGTACAAATCCCAAAACCAGTGAAGTTGGCACGTTGTGTAATTTGTAAATAAAAACACAATACAAAGATTTGCAAATCCTTTTCAACTTATATTGAATTGAATAGACTGCACAGACAAGATATTTAATGTACGAACTGAGAAACTTAATTTTGTTTTGCAAATAATCATTAACTTAGAATTTAATGGCAGCAACACATTGCAAAAACCTTGGCACAGGGGCATTTTTACCACTGTGTTACATGGCCTTTCCTTTTAACAACGACAACGACGTCCACAGTTTCCAAAAACAATTTGAAATGTGGACTCGTCAGACCATGCAACCCTTTTCCACTTTGCATCAGTCCATCTTAGATGAGATCGGGCCCAGCGAAGCCAGCGGTGTTTCTGGGTGTTGTTGATAAATGGCTTTCGCTTTGCATAGTAGAGTTTTAACTTGCGCTCACAGATGTAGCGACAAACTGTAGTTTTCTGACAGTGGTTTTCTGAAGAGTTCCTGAGCCCATGTGGTGATATCCTTTACACTACTTTATATTAGAAATGGCAACAATGGAAGATGAGTGTCCCATAACAAGAAGATAGAGACAAAGAAGAAGCTTATCGACTACGGTGTCGTCACGGACTACAAAGGCGGATGCACGCAATTTTTCAGGACTTCCAAATACAGATCAGCAGGTACCAGAAGGTAAGAAAGGCTACTTTTTCATAATATTGCGAAACAAAACACCAGATATGTCCTACCTTATACACACACCATAATAATACTCGTATGTTGAAGCACAGTACAATCCATCAAGTGGTGCGGCTTCATAGCTTACCAAAGTTGTACTAAAACATTTTGCTAATTCTTGAGCGCCGTGTGTAATGTTCTATATTTTCAATGGAACATATAAAATGTTGGTGTTGTCTACTTGAGTCATATTGCAGTCTACACGTATCACTTGTGTGTGACTGCCATCATATTGCAGTCTACACGTATCTCCTATGTGTGACTGCCATCTACCGGTCACCCTTATCATTACACCATGTATCAAATAAGATAGATTTAAGGTTGGTAAGCACAACCATAATGTTTCCGTACATTCGGCGTACCGGGTTATAAGGTGCACTGTCGAGTTTTGAGGAATTGAACGGATTTTAAGTGCGCCTTATAGTCTGAAAAATATGATACCTGCAAGCCATTGCAATTGTATTGTTATATTTGTTTCAAAATCTAAACAGTTTTATGTTCAACATCTTGTTTCCTCCCAATACAGAAAATTAATCCAACCATGGCCTTAATACCGAGTTGCGTACTGAAGCCAAAAGTTGAAATATAAAATAGGTATACATTTTTAACCACAAAAAATGGTTTTTCCCCCCCAAAGAAAACTCTTAGTTTAGCTGACATCCCAGGCAGAAGGATATGTCAGGACACAGCAGGCGATGTTACACAAGCTACTTTTCTCCCTCCGGTCGATGATCAGAGAAACGTTGAGCATGAATGAAATATAAGAGCTGCACTCCTGTGATTTATAATACCTTCCCGGAGCAAGAGCTGTTTCTGGCTGTGTTACGGGCGGCCTCGCGGGGAAAATACGACAAAAGCTTTCGCGAAACGCTCGCACAAAGTGTGAATTGAATGATTGAGAGCGGCCCGAACCTTACCTGGTTCCAGTACCACACAGTACCTCGTACACAATACGGCATGACAACATGGCGCCGGGAACAGAGCAACGAGCCACACCGTACCGCAGTCATGGGGATCTACTAAGTGTCGTTGTTTGCCTTCCATTTGACCTCGGCACACTCAAGGTGTCACTTAAAATAAGCAGCTCTGTCTCTGGCGCTATTCTTAAAGCACTTATACCGTCAAACCGGGAGAAAGTTCATTCCCCGTGTGATGTTTATCTGACATTTTCCACAGGCTTGCATGTGACTCACTGGGCTGTGATTGCTCGCAGAACATATCAGAATGGCAGGGGTGTTCCTCCCAGTGCTGGCTATAGGGCACCGCTTGCTGGATGCTGCACAGGTTCGTAAACTGTTTGGATGCTTTCCTGATCCTTGTCTCCTCGTCACATGCACACAGCTGTAATAGTCTGCTAGCTTTCCTTAAAAATAACAGAGTTGACGAAATCAGCACGGAAGGAATCGTCAGTAAGTCGATGAAATATCTACCGTATTTCTCCGGACTATAAGCCGCTACTTTTTTCCCTACGCTTTGAAACCTGCGGCTTATAAAACGGTGCAGCTAATTTAGACTTAGACTTGACAAACATTATTGATCCACATGGGAAATTGTTCCACACAGTAGCTCAGGTACAAATGATGGAAAGGGTAAGCATGGAAAGGATAATGCAGGTATAAAGTAGACTAAACATTTACCATAGTAGCAATATAAAATACAACATATATGTGATATTTACGTATTATGAATACAGTATATAATATTTATAGATATATTATATTACATTATATTTTTATATAATACATACAATATATAACATATATATTATGGATGTTTCTTCGCCAACGTCCATAAGTTAAAGTTAAAGTTAAAATTCCAATGATTGTCACACACACTAGGTGTGGTGAACCATCCCCATGGGGAGTAATGAGCAGCAGCGTGTGCCGCGCTCAGGAATCATTTGGTGATTTAACCCCCTATTCCAAACCTTGATACTGAGTGCCAAGCAGGGAGGCAATGGATCACATTTTTTTATAGTCTTTGGTATGACTCGGCCGGGGTTTGAACTCACAACCTCCCAGTCTCAGGGCGGACACTAACCACAAGGCCACTGAGCTTGGGTTTGTATTCCACAGTTTTCATAAAATACCAACAGAGATACTGAAAAGGTGTGTTATTGTTTTTGTTTTCTACTAGGATTATTCATTCATCACTCCAAGCAGCGTTTGTAAGTTATACAATATAACTAAAACAATTCATACTTATAGGCAGCACGGTGGAAGAGGGGTTAGTGCATGTGCCTCACAATACGAAGGTCCTGGGTTCGATCTTTCTGTGTGGAGTTTGCATGTTCTCCCCGTGACTGCGAGGGTTCTATCCGGGTACTCCGGCTTCCTCCCACCTCCAAAGACATGCACCTGGGGATAGGTTGATTGGCAACACTAAATTGGCCCTAGTGTGTGAATGTGAGTGTGAATGTTGTCTGTCTATCTGTGTTGGCCCTGCAATGAGGTGGTGACTTGTCCAGGGTGTACCCCGCCTTCCGCCCGAATGCAGCTGAGATAGGCTCCGGCTCCCCCTGCAGCCCCAAAAGAGACAAGCAGTAGAAAATGGATGGATGGAATTTATACTTACTAAACCGTCTCATGTGTGATGTCTGTAAGGAGTGTTTTCATGCATGTTTGTACATGCTGTCAAAATTAAATCAAGCTAGCGTCGTTAGCATTAGCGAACATGCTAACTTGTTTGCAAGTGTCTGTCTTATAATAACTTACAATGGCATTCTTTTTGTATTGCTTCAGTATCGTAAATTCACCAAAACGTCACCGTGGAGTTATTGAGTCTGTTTAGCTGATTGGAGAGCTAGCTTCCAGTGATTGGGTCCATGGCGGTGACTTCTGTTTTGTTTGATCAGCCGTTTAATTGCAGTGTTACACACACCATTTGGAAACAATCAAGGTATGGAAATATAAATATTTACAAAATGTTTCGTACTGATATATATCTGCGGGTTCTGGTCCGGTGCGGCTAATATATGTAAAAGTATTTTTTTTTATTTTTATTTGGTTGGTGCGGCTTAAATATAAGTAAGCACCCAGTAACATACTTACTGCACGGAAAGTACAGTAAGTAATAAGAGTATAATTCGCTCTCTGACGCAGCTAGTACCTTAAAAATTAATTAAAATCTATTTAATGTCAATTCAATTCAAGCACTTTATTAATCCGAACTTTATCTATCAAAACATATTTAGGGAGATTTATTTTACAAAGAGTATTTTTAGTACTATGTACCTGGCTCTTCCAAAGCGCCACTATTTTAACATGTAACCTGAAAAACCATACAATAAAATGTACTACAAACTACAGTAATTTTATTGAAGTAATGTAATAAAAATGGTGAGCTTTGGAGAAAGGACTTCTACGGCAGTGGTTAAGTTTTTTCAGTAAGTACCACCTCAAAAAACACTTGGCTCACCAAGTACCACCATAATGACAGACATTAAAATACAGTAGCGCAGTAGGCCTAAGTATTCATGAAAAACGAGGCTAGTATGTTAAGTATTTTTGGCCACTATTAACATTACACATAAGTTTCAACAGTAGCACTGTGTTTACATTTTGGCAAATAAAATACTTAATAAAGTGATTATTTGGCGTAAAACTAGATGGTAGGGGTGGGTTATACTGCCAATTTTTTTATCGATCCGATACCAATTTATTACAGGGCCAGTATTGCCGATACCGACACTTTTTACTTGAAAATGCCTGATCGAATGATTTTGTACTTTTGCCTTTAATTGATTATAACACAAGACAACGATTCAGGCCAAATAAATAAAAAATATTTACTAACCAAGTTGAAAACATGAATGCAAAACTTTGGAACTGAGAAATGTAAATAAATAAAAAACTATGTAAAAATATCAGTAACAATTAGGTAAATAGTGTAAATAAACATTACGGAACCTGGCTAGTCGCCTCGCAACACAAAAAACCTGTCTTTGTTCACAAACAACAACATGTTAACATTTTTTCCCTCTAGAAAATCTTCCTTCAACAGATACACGAAAAGGGGTTATATATTCTGCCATATTGGTACTTCAGATTTGAGGAAGTCTAGAAATCTTATTATAAGTACATATTCTTGATTTCCAGTAAAACAATTATGATTTATTTCAACTCACCAAATATGACAATAGTTTAATGTCTGCTAAATTACATCCCTGACCACCAATTATACTTTGAAAAAGCAACATTAATTAATACTGGAAACAACTTTCACTTCTGGAAATTGCTACCTGGATATTGATGAGGTTTTTGAAAGGCCCCTGGACTAGAGACATCTGTCTGATGTTCCAGGGGTCTGGTTTGGGTTTGGGGAGCTCCTTCACCCTCGCGCTGTTTGCTTTGCAGCTCATAGAGCTTTACTGCATATGTCTGACGCTGTAAAATAGCCCCGCGCAGCACTCCTCTTCCTCTCCGCCATCTCACCAGTCCGTCCCTGCGCTGACGGGCAGGCAGCGGTGAAGGGGGAGGAGGGAAGGGGCCCGGTGGACCTGAATGAGCAGACTGAGAGGTGGAGAGGACTGAGAGAGACGCCGCGCTCACACAAACTCCCTGAAGAAATCTGAGTGATTTGCTGAACTTACAGTAGATAAACTACAACAAAAGTATCGATCTCATCACACTCGTATTGATCAGGTACCAATACTCACCTTGGTATCGATACTATCGATATTTGGATCAATCCGCCCACCCCTACTAGATGAAGCCCGCGTATTATTAGTGGTACCCATACCACAATTTCAGAATCACTGGTCTACGTTATAGCTCCTTTGACCTGCTTTTCCTTCAAACACACCATCAGCAGCTTCTCCATATTTTCTTGGATGTTTAAATATTATTATTTGCTATAGACTCATTCTGCTTCAGTATGTTACAGATTAGCAGTGCTACAGAATTCAGAAATACATGAGATTGAGAAATTGAGATTTTCAACACAATCCCATTCAAGATCAGACAAATATTACAGGGAGACAGAAAAAGGATTGCTCACGGGTCTGCCAATTTCCGGCGCCCCTTACAAAGAAAAGGTGAGAAACATGGAAACGTTGGGGGGAGTAAAATGT
Organism: Entelurus aequoreus; assembly: GCF_033978785.1. Taxonomy (NCBI): domain Eukaryota; kingdom Metazoa; phylum Chordata; class Actinopteri; order Syngnathiformes; family Syngnathidae; genus Entelurus; species Entelurus aequoreus. The sequence goes on along the minus strand of NC_084746.1, from coordinate 33,171,711 downwards.
ATTCAGTCAAAGGCTGTCCTGGGCATGACGTTAAAAGTGCATCCAGCAGTGGAGGTTCCTCTATGGGATCTTGGGGTACTAGGAGGTTAACCCCTTTACCGATGTTACCCCAGGTGGCCCTTGGCAAAGGCCTAGTACCTGACTGCCCCTAAGCCAGGGATACGGTGAAGACCTCAACGGCGGAGCAGGCGGAAGACGGTAGATTTGAACTACCACAACAGCTGCGATGGCGGAAGAAGGCTGCAGCAGAAAAGGGTCCCCTGTCATCTTGGACTCCATGCCACTGGACCCTGACCCGATTCTGTCAAGGATCGTGTGGTGACTGTCTGTGCACCAGTCTCCCCACGTTAAACAAAGTCAGGCACAGGCATCCTCCATAAAGGGATACACCTCTACCAGGAGGATCGTCATACTCGTTCGAGTGACCGCCGATGATGATGATGACTCCAGGGAGAGGTCCAGACTGAGGCCAAGGAAAAAACCTCATAGCACACATAAATAAATTACATAGAATCAACAAAACTTGCAACAGAGGGAAAGGAGTGGGAGCTACGGGGGCCGGCTACTGCTGTATAAGGGCTAGTCAGCCATCCATCGCCCCTAAGGGATTTAAGCGTCGAGAGCGTTGGATGGGGGTTTGGATATGTGTGTGTGGTGTATATTTATCGTAGCTGCATGTGTGTGTCTAAGCCTAGAGCGTGTCTTTGTTCGGCGGCCTTGGTGTGATTGCAGCCGCCAGTCAGTCCAAAGTCAACAACAACAGGTGTGTGTACATGAGAGACAAGAAGGGAGTTTGTCGTGTCTTCGCTGGGACAGTCTCGAAGCCAGGGAAACAATCCAAGTTAGAATGTTTGGTATGCGAGTGAAAACACAATTTTGCTTTTCACTCTAAATTGTCTATGACTGCCCCTCAAATTCATCCCGCAGAGGCAGACGATGTTGTACAAATCACAAAGTGTCCACAGTTCTTCCCACATCCTCCAATCATTTGTGGCAGCTTTGGGGTACTTTGAAGACTGCCAGCAACTTCCAATTTGTCGACAAACCAGAGCAACGCTTACTCCAATCAGCAGATATCCTGTTGTCATAATTCCGAATAGGTAGATATCTTCACGTCGTCGACTGAAGGGTCGCCAGGGACGCGGCACTCCTTCTCCCAAGAGTCCGTCAAGACAAGCAGGTTCCCCCACACCCAATATCTTGTCAATTCCGTTGAGAGGCCAGCTAATTAGTTCCAATGTTTAGATTTGGAGAGCAGTGCAAAAAGAGACAACAAGAAAGTTAAGACAAGACAAGACAAAGAAGCAAGCAGGAGAGATAAGGGAGAGGGAAAGGCAGCGTCCGCCCTTGATGAGTGCCAGCTTCGTCTTGCTTCGGTCGGTAATTTTTAAAGTGATTTATTCTCTTTAATTTAATGAATATGCAGCTTCTTCCTTCTTATTACGCACTCACTTTCTTTGGTCCAATGGTTGGAAAAACAAAAAATTATGTCCATCTCGACATTCTCTACTCGCGAATGAAACAACGGATGTTTTGGTGAGATCTTACGGGGTGGAGAGGCTCCAAGCCTGATTTTTTGCTCACAGCCTACAGCATAACACTTAGCCGAGAAACAGCTCGTATCTAGAAAAAGCTAAGAAGTTGGGACATTCATAAGCTGAGGTAACTGATGAGGTAGAAATATTAATGGTTCTTTAGTGAATATCTTCCACCACGTATTGACATCAACACAACAATTACAGCATAGACCTGATTATAAGACAGTATTTAATATTACCAGTGTTGGGACTAACGCGTTACAAAGTAAAGTTAAACTGTCATTGCTCAAAACATAATATTGAATCAAACTCAATGTTATTATGAATTATAGTACACACACTCTGTCAATTCTCTTATATACTCTTTATTTCTAGACTTCTAGAGTGTTTGATTATCACATCACTCTAAATGTATAAAAAATAAAGTTCACAAACATAAAGAGGGATGCTAGTGGGCCAGGCCAATATTTCCTTATCTCTAAACTAAAACTGGGGAAATGTGTAGAGGGTTCTGGGCTTCAGACATGATTTTATTTCAGAATTCCTTGAGAGAAAAAACGCCTGGTTAGGCTTTGGTATGTAAAAATAAAGTTAAAGTACGTATTTCGTTTACAGCTATGTTGTTATTATGCTGTTTGTTACTTATGTATGTTATGTTGCAGCTATTTAAAATAGTTTTGTCAATTTGTTCTGGCCTGAAATAAGTTGGCCCTTTGAAACATATATTTGTCTTTGTGTGTTGTATGTAGACCACATTGCTTAGCAGAGTTGAGTGATGCAAATGCATGTCAAGTTGATCAACACATTGTATTATTCTCCAGTGCAATAACAGTACTGAAATGAAGGCTAAAAGGGCATTAATGGGAGCTTTAAAAAAAGGAGTAACTAAATAGTTACTTTTCACAGTAACGCATTACTTTTTGGTGTAAGTAACTGAGTTAGTAACTGAGTTACTTTTGAAATAAAGTAACTAGTAACTGTAACTAGTTATTGGTTTTCAGTAACTAACCCAACACTGAATATTACACACAAACCAATCGAGTCAGCTTTTCTTCCTGTCACTCACACCAACCAGACAAGCAGCCAAGACCTGACAATTCCAATTAAAATCACCAAAATCGTGATTTAACGTCCTGGGTACCCAGCGTCATCCGGATCATCACCAACAAGAGATGAATATATCTTGTGGCGGACTTCAGGGATCTATACTGGGACCAAAATCATTCAATCTTTATAGAAACGACATTTGTAAAGTCACAAAGGACTTAAAGTTAGTGCTATTTGCAGAACACAACTGTGTTTTGTTCAGGAGAGAACGCACATAAGCTATTACAAATAATAACAGAAGAAAAGAACAAATTAAAAATATGGTTTGACAAAAAAAGACTCTTTGAATCTCAGTAAATCTAAAATAATGCTAAATCTAAAATAATGCTATTTGGTAACAGTAGAAGACAAAGTCAAACACAAATAGACGGAGTAGACATTGAAAGACTAAAATAAATCAGTTTTAATAATAGATAAGAAATTGACCTGGAAATCTCAAAAATAAAATATACAACATAAAATAGCAAGAAATATTTATATAATAAATAAAGCAAAATATGTTCTGGACCGAAAATCACTTCATAATCTCTACTGCTCGCTTGTGTTACCATATCCTGAGTTATTGTGCAGAAATAAAGGGAAATAACTACAAAAGTACACTTCATTCACTAACAGTGTTACAAAAAAGATCAATTAGAATAATACATAATGCTGGATATAGAGAACATACAAACCCTTTAAATTAAATCAAAAATATTGAAATTTAAAGACTTAGTGAAGTGCAAACAGCAAAAATTATGCTCAAAGCAAACTCTAATCTGCTAGCCAAGAATGTACAACAATTATTCTCAACAAAAGAGGAGAATTATAACCTTAGAGGAAAATCTTAATTTAAAACATTTGTATGCACGTGCAACACTTAAAACATTTCGTATATCAGTATGTGGAAATTAAATTATGGAATGGATTAAGCAAAGAAATCAAATAAAGCACTAATTTGATTCACTTTAAGAAACTGTTCAAACTACGAGGAATAATTATGACAAATATATTAAACTTATTGAAAATAAGATATTATTCATCTCATTATAAGAATCATAACTGACTTAACTTAAGAACTGTTTTATTCAGAATTGTTTCATTTTTTTTCATTTATTTATTTATTTCAGGTAATGACATAAAGAAGTACAAGTTGACAAAACATAATAATATAAATTAATATAGTGCATGATTGTCCAGTTTTGCCTGAAAGGGAGTGGGAAGAAGATAACTTATTTAATCCCACCCCCAGTTCTCCATTCAGTGATTATTGACATGAGTTTCACGCTTACTTAGTGAATGTGCAAACAGACAAAATGGCGGCGCATGGGAATGCTGCGGCTATGCTAACGCTCTTGGGAGTGTAGAGCGATTTGGCAAAAAACACCCGTCATTTCTGTCAATTTCATGGCTGGCTCAAAGCGTGAACACTCTGTAATCACATACGACCGACAGACAATTCTGGATGTGGATGGATCGGGTCGTTATAGACTGAAAGATGCATGTACGGTGGACCTCCTCGCTGGCATGGGAATACTTTGTGGGCTACATCGAGCGGCCTTTGTAGCAGAGGAGTCAAGTGCTAGCGGTGACCGCCAATGGAGACGACATAAGCGGTGCGAGCGGAAGCTGAAGCGGGGATGCCGAGCTGGGCTAACAACAAAGAGAAAAGCTAACCAAAGAAGCGTGGAGTCTCCGGGTATGAAGCCATTTAAACTAGAACTAGCCGGCGTCAGGCTGGATAATCCCTGCACACATAGCAATTCTCTTAGAATAAAACACAACTCACATAATGTTTTTTCTTTTGTGACCGTGTCAGAGGCAGACATACATTGTACTGAGGTAGCTAACTATGATGCGTTCAGTATATCGCAACATCAAGCAAACAATCTGAATATCCCCGTCGTATCAATTCCTAGATATGGTCGAAACTATTTAAAGTGCTATACGCATAATAAACGCAACATTATTAATATTGCTACTTCGGATAATTTCAACAAACAATCCTCAAAACAGCCCACTACCTATAATATAGGCTTTTTAAACATAAGATCATTATCTTCCAAAACGTTATTAGTTAATGAAATCATTAGAGACAACAAACTTGACGTCGTTGGTCTCGCCGAGACCTGGCTCAAACCAGACGATTTTTTTGCGCTAAATGAGGCATCTCCTCCTAACTATACCAATACACATGTTGCCCGACCTCTTAAAAGGGGAGGGGGTGTCGCATTAATATACAATGAAAACTATAATCTTACACCTAACCTAAATAATAAATATAACTCGTTTGAGGTGCTCACTTTGAGGTTTGTCACACCGCTGCCTCTCCACCTGGCTGTTATCTACCGCCCCCCTGGGCCCTATTCAGACTTCATCAGTGAATTCTCAGAGTTTGTTGCTGATCTAGTGACGCACGCCGACAATATAATCATAATGGGGGACTTTAATATCCATATGAATACCCCATCGGACCCTCCATGCGTGGCGCTCCAGACTATAATTGATAGCTGTGGTCTTACACAAATAATAAATGAACCCACGCATCACAACGGTAATACGATAGATCTAGTGCTTGTCAGGGGTGTCACCACCTCTAAAGTTACGATACTCCCGTACACTAAAGTAATGTCCGATCATTACCTTATAAAATTCGAAGTTCTGACTCATTGTCAACAAACTAATAATAATAATAATATCTACTATAGCAGCCGCAACATTAATGCTGCCACAACGACGACTCTTACTGACCTACTGCCTTCGGTAATGGCACCATTCCCAAATTATGTGGGCTCTATTGATAACCTCACTAACAACTTTAATGACGCCCTGCGCGACACCATTGATATTGTAGCACCGCTAAAGCTAAAAAAGCCCCCTAAAAGGCGTACCCCATGGTTTACAGAAGAAACTAAAGCCCAGAAATTATCATGTAGAAAGCTGGAACGCAAATGGCGTGCGACTAAACTTGAGGTTTTCCATCAAGCATGGTGTGATAGTTTAATAACTTATAAACGCATGCTTACCTCAGCTAAAGCTAAATATTACTCAAATCTCATCCACCTCAACAAAAATGATCCTAAATTTCTGTTTAGTACAGTAGCATCGCTAACCCAACAAGGGACTCCTCCCAGTAGCTCCACCCACTCAGCAGATGACTTTATGAATTTCTTTAATAAGAAAATTGAAGTCATTAGAAAAAAGATTAAAGACAATGCATCTCAGCTACAACTGGGTTCTATTAACACAGATACGACTGTATATACGACGGATACCGCCCTCCAAAATAGTTTCTCTCTCTTTGATGAAATAACATTGGAGGAATTGTCAAAATGTGTAAATGGGACAAAACAAACAACATGTTTACTTGACCCAATTCCTGGGAAACTTATCAAGGAGCTTTTTGTATTATTAGGTCCATCAGTGTTAAATATTATAAACTTATCACTTTCCTCTGGCACTGTTCCCCTAGCATTCAAAAAAGCGGTTATTCGTCCTCTACTCAAAAGACCTAACCTCGATCCTGATCTCCTGGTAAACTACCGGCCAGTGTCCCACCTTCCGTTTATCTCGAAAATCCTCGAAAAAATTGTAGCACTTAGCGTCTAACACTTAGCGTCTAACAATCTCTGTGAACCTTTTCAGTCCGGTTTCAGGGCAAATCACTCTACGGAGACAGCCCTCGCAAAAATGACTAAGGATCTATTGCTAACGATGGATTCTGATGCTTCATCTATGTTGCTGCTTCTTGATCTTAGCGCCGCTTTCGATACTGTTGATCATAATATTTTATTAGAGCGTATCAAAACGCGTATTGGGATGACAGACTTAGCCTTGTCTTGGTTTAACTCTTATCTTACTGACAGGATGCAGTGTGTCTCCCATAACAATGTGACCTCGGACTATGTTAAGGTAACGTGCGGAGTTCCCCAGGGTTCGGTTCTTGGCCCTGCACTCTTTAGTATTTACATGCTGCCGCTAGGTGACATCATACGCAAATACGGTGTTAGCTTTCACTGTTATGCTGATGACACCCAACTCTACATGCCCCTAAAGCTGACCAACACGCCGGATTGTAGTCAGCTGGAGGCGTGTCTTAATAAAATTAAACAATGGATGTCCGCTAACTTTTTGCAACTCAACGCTAAGAAAACGGAAATGCTGATTATCGGTCCTGCTCAACACCGACATCTATTTAATAATACCACCTTAACATTTGACAACCAAACAATTAAACAAGGCGACTCGGTAAAGAATCTGGGTATTATCTTCGACCCAACTCTCTCGTTTGAGTCGCACATTAAGAGTGTTACTAAAACGGCCTTCTTTCATCTCCGTAATATCGCTAAAATTCGTCCCATTCTGTCCACAAGCGATGCTGAGATCATTATCCATGCGTTCGTTAAATCTCGTCTCGATTACTGTAACGTTTTATTTTCGGGCCTCCCTATGTCTAGCATTAAAAGATTACAGATGGTACAAAATGCGGCTGCTAGACTTTTGACAAAAACAAGAAAGTTTGATCATATTACGCCTATACTGGCTCACTTGCACTGGCTTCCTGTGCACCTAAGATGCGACTTTAAGGTTTTACTACTTACGTATAAAATACTACACGGTCAAGCTCCTGCCTATCTTGCCGATTACCATATGTCCCGGCAAGAAATCTGCGTTCAAAGAACTCCGGCTTATTAGTGATTCCCAGAGCCCCAAAAAAGTCTGCGGGCTATAGAGCGTTTTCTATTCGGGCTCCAATACAATGGAATGCCCTCCCGGTAAAAGTTAGAGATGCTACCTCAGTAGAAGCATTTAAGTCTCATCTTAAAACTCATACTCTAGCCTTTAAATAGACTCCCTTTTTAGACCAGTTAATCTGCCGTTTCTTTTCTTTTCTTTTCTACTCTGCTCCCAACCCGTGGTGGACCGCTAGCCTGTCCATCAGATGGGGACATCTCTACGCTGCTGACCCGTCTCCACTCGGGATGGTTCCTGCTGGCCCCACTATGGACTGGACTTTCGCTGATGTGTTGGACTTTCACAATATTATGTCAGACCCACTCGACATCCATTGCTTTCGGTCTCCCCTAGAAGGGGGGGGGGGGGGGGGTTACCCACATATGCGGTCCTCTCCAAGGTTTCTCATAGTCATTCACATTGACATCCCACTGGGGTGAGTTTTCCTTGCCCGTATGTGGGCTCTGTACCGAGGATGTCGTTGTGGCTTGTACAGCCCTTTGAGACACTTGTGATTTAGGGCTATATAAATAAACATTGATTGATTGATTGATTGACTTTGTTCAAGGATTATAATACAGATGTTGTATCATAGTGGCATTAACACAGGTAACAATAATTATTACACTGTAACAATAATTTGTATCAACAATGTAGGAATATTGAATATACCAACAATGGTAATAGACAACATAGCAATAATGGTAATAGACAACATAGCAATAATGGTAAGGAAACATTGAGCACATGTTAACACTTTGAGACGGAGTACAACAGCAAGTCAAATTAAAGACCCTCATCTCTATATTTGAACCAGACCCCATGTTTGTATAATAGTTTAAATCGATTAATAGTTTGGCATTGCTTGTGTTGTAAGTCCAGTTTGTTCCATTGTTTTACTCCGCATACAGACACACAAAAACGTTTACGTGTGGTTTGAGCTCTCTGCAATAAGAAATATCCAAAGCCTCTCAAGTTATGAGCCTGCACTCGTCTTATAAAAAAACGTTGTAGATTAGGCGGCAATAATTTGTTAAATGCTTTATATAAGATTATTAATGTATTATATTTAACAAGGTCATCAAATTTGAGCAACTCTGATTGCATAAACAGATTATGAGTATGTTCTAAATAACCAACGTTGTGAATGATCCACACTGCTCTTTTCTGTAATATGATCAGAGGATGAATTGTGTTGTGGTAAGTATTCCCCCATACTTCAACACAGTATGTAAGGTATGGCAGTACCAAGGTGCAAGGTGCAGTATAGAGTACGGAGTGCATTTTCATTGAGGTATAGTTTTGCTTTGTTTATAATTGAGAGGCTTTTAGAGATTTTTGTTTTAATGTGTCTGACATGAGGTTTCCATGATAGTTTACTATCAATTATTACTCCCCAAAATGTATTCAATCATCAATCAATGTTTATTTATATAGCCCTAAATCACAAGTGTCTCAAAGGGCTGTACAAGCCACAACGACATCCTCGGTACAGAGCCCACATACGGGCAAGGAAAAACTCACCCCAGTGGGACGTCGGTGAATGACTATGAGAAACCTCGGAGAGGACCGCATATGTGGGTAACCCCCCCCCCTCTAGGGGAGACCGAAAGCAATGGATGTCGAGTGGGTCTGACATAACATTGTGAAAGTCCAGTCCACAGTGGATCCAACACATCAGCGGGAGTCCAGTCCACAGCGGGGCCAACAGGAAACCATCCCGAGCGGAGACGGGTCAGCAGCGCAGAGATGTCCCCAACCGATGCACAGGCTAGTGGTCCACCCGGGGTCCCGGCTCTGGACAGCCAGCACTTCATCCATGGCCACCGGACCTATGCAACTCCCCCTCGCAAGGGACAGGGGAGAAGAGGAGAGAAGAAAAGAAACGGCATATCCACTGGTCTAAAAAAAGGGGGGTCTATTTAAAGGCTAGATTATACAAATGAGTTTTAAGATGGGACTTAAATGCTTCTACTGAGGTAGCATCTCTAACTGTTACCGGGAGGGCATTCCAGAGTACTGGAGCCCGAATAGAAAACGCTCTATAGCCCGCAGACTTTTTTTTGGCTCTGGGAATCACTAATAAGCCGGAGTTCTTTGAACGCAGATTTCTTGTCGGGACATATGGTACAATACAATCGGCGAGATAGGCTGGAGCTAAACCGTGTAGTATTTTATACGTAAGTAGTAAAACCTTAAATTCGCATCTTAAGTGCACAGGAAGCCAGTGCAGGTGAGCCAGTATAGGCGTAATATGATCAAACTTTCTTGTTTTTGTCAAAAGCCTTGCAGCCGCATTTTGTACCAACTGTAATCTTTTAATGCTAGACATAGGGAGACCCGAAAATAATACGTTACAGTAATCGAGACGAGACGTAACGAACGCATGAATAATGATCTCAGCGTCGCTAGTGGACAAGATGGAACGAATTTTAGCGATATTATGGAGATGAAAGAAGGCCGTTTTAGTAACACTCTTAATGTGTGACTCAAACGAGAGAGTTGGGTCGAAGATAATACCCAGATTCTTTACCGAGTCGCCTTGTGTAATTGTTTGGTTGTCAAATGTTAAGGTGGTATTATTAAATAGATGTTGGTGTCTAGCAGGACCGATAATCAGCATTTCCGTTTTCTTAGCGTTGAGTTGCAAAAAGTTAGTGGACATCCATTGTTTAATTTCATTAAGACACGCCTCCAGCTGACTACAATCCAGCGTGTTGGTCAGCTTTAGGGGCATGTAGAGTTGAGTGTCATCAGCATAACAGTGAAAGCTAACACCGTATTTGCGTATGATGTCACCCAGCGGCAGCATGTAAATACTAAAGAGTGCAGGGCCAAGAACCGAACCCTGGGGAACTCCGTACGTTACCTTAACATAGTCCGAGGTCACATTGTTATGGGAGACACACTGCATCCTGTCAGTAAGATAAGAGTTAAACCAAGACAAGGCTAAGTCTGACATACCAATACGTGTTTTGATACGCTCTAATAAAATATTATGATCGACGGTATCGAAAGCGGCGCTAAGATCAAGAAGCAGCAACATAGATGACGCATCAGAATCCATCGTTAGCAATAGATCATTAGTCATTTTTGCGAGGGCTGTCTCCGTAGAGTGATTTGCCCTGAAACCGGATTGAAAAGGTTCACAGAGATTGTTAGTCACTAAGTGTTCATTTAGCTGCTGTGCAACAATTTTTTCGAGAATTTTGGAAATAAACGGAAGGTGGGAGACCGGTCGGTAGTTTACCATGAGGTCAGGATCGAGGTTAGGTCTTTTGAGCAGAGGATGAATAACCGCTTTTTTGAATGCTAGGGGAACAGTGATAAGTTTATAATATTTAACACTGATGGACCTAATAATACAAACAGTTCCTTGATAAGTTTCCCAGGAAGTGGGTCAAGTAAACATGTTGTTTGTTTTATCCCACTTGTCATTTACGATTTCAATTTGGGTACCATCAATACTTATTTTCTGTTCAGACGTTATGTTGCGATTTCCAAACATCACTATATTAGTTTTATTTATATTCAAAGATTATTTATTTGTGTCCATCCATTTTTTTTTACCATGTTTAGTTCTGTGTTTACTGTATTTATGAGCTCATTATAGTCATCACTACTGTAGAATATATTTGTGTCATCTGCAAATAGTATACATTTCAGTATTTTGGATGTATTAAACATATCATTAATATATACATTAAACAGTTTTGTTCCCAACACGGACCTTTGGGGGACACCACAAGCAATGCCAAGAGTATCAGATGAAAATGTACCCATTTTAACTAACTGTACCCTCCCTGTTAAATAACTTTTTAACCAGTCACCAGCCAGCCCCCTAATTCCATATCTTCCCATTTTATCTAGTAGAATTGAATGATTAATGGTATCAAAGGCTTTCTTTAGATCAATAAAAATACCAACTGCATATCTTTTATGCTCCAGTGCATTAGTAATTTCCTCAATAGCTTCAGTTATCGCCATTGAAGTTGTTCGTTTGGACCTAAAGCCATACTGACCGTCATTGATTATATGATGCTTCTCAAGAAAAGATTCAAGTCGAGAGTTAAATAGTTTCTCTAAGGTTTTTGAGAACTGAGGCAAAAGAGAGATTGGTCTGTAATTGGTGAAAGCCTGTTTGCTGTCACTTTTGAAGAGCGGAGTTACCTTAGCGATTTTCATTTGACTTGGAAAGCAGCCAGTCTGGAATGATAGGTTACATATATAAGTCAAGGGTTTTACAATATTCAGTATAACTTTTTGAACCAATATCATCTTGATATCATGGCAGTCAGTGGAGCACTTACTTTTACACTTCCACACAATGTTTGTCACTTCCTGCTCATTTGTAGCTGAGAGGAAGAATGGCGAAGAATTCTGTTCAATAGTTGATTTTGTAACTCCATTGTCTGGGATATCAACAGCCAATTTAGGACCAACATTTACTAAAAACTATTGAACTTATTCACTACATTACTCATATTATAATCTTCACCGTTTTCATCAATAAAGTAATCTGGATATGTCAACTTTGAATATCCTTGTTTGATTAGACTAATCAAAACATCCCAAGTTCCTTTTATATTGTTTTTGTTTTCATATAATCACTCTAGCTGCATTGAAAACAATAGGAAAATATGAGGCGGCGATCAACTGACTACGTCACGCTACTTCCGGTAGGGGCAAGGCTTTTTTTTTTATCAGATATAAAAAGTTGCGATCTTTATCGTCGTTGTTCTCTACTAAATCCTTTCAGCAAAAATATGGCAATATCGTGAAATTATCAAGTATGACACACAGAATGGATCTGCTATCCCCGTTTAAATTAAAAAAATTCATTTCAGTAATCCTTTAAGTTATGAAACTGAAACATTCCAATATAATTTCATTGTAAAATACAAAATTAATTCCACCGTAAATTACTTAACACAGACACTTTAAACGTGTTAGAATGCTCGCTAATGCTAACAATGCTGGCCTATATACATTATGATAGCATGTACAAATATGCACTAAAACACTTCTACAGGCATCACACACGGGACAATTTGCTAAGTATGAATTATTTTAGTTATATTGTAAAACTTGTAAACAATGCTTGGAGTGATGAATGAAGAATAATTTCGAGCAGTTGTACTCCAGGTTCAAGTCAGGAAACAAAGTTCATTTTCAAACCACACCACCTGCAGTGAACAAACTCATCTATAAAATGGCGCCATAACACAAAGGATAACGCACCTGTTCAGTGTCTTTGCCGGTGCAATATGAAAACAGTGTCATGATCCGTTGCCCGTATCATGTTTTATTTTAGTTATGACTCCCTCAGTTCTGTTTTCAGCACACCTGGTTTGTGTTTTTAGTTGCCATGGGTGCTGATTATTTTCACCTCCCTCTGATTAGTGTTCAGGACGCTCACCTGCTACCGGGCACAAATCAGAGAGCTTTTTATTCCTGCCTTTCGCCACACTCAGTCTGGCTGTCTTGTTTGATTCACGCAACAGTTACGTTCGTATACCGCTTGATTCCTGAGCTAAGCTTCGCCATTTCTTTGCTTGTCCTCTATGCTAAGCTTTCCCGTTAGCTTTTCCATAGCTACCCGTGCTATCGGCACGCTTGTTCCGTTTTGTATTCCTGCCTGCCTGATTTATGGTAAATAAATCATTGTCCAACCTGCACGCTGCCTCCGCAGTTTCGTCTGCATCTTGGGGAAACGATCCGCGTATTAACATGCAACCCCACCGTAACAAACAGTTTGTTAAATACAAAACAATATGGCCGTTAGCAAAGAAAACTCCATAAATTAGCACCACCGTTTTAAGCCGCAGGGTGAAAAGCGTTGGAAAAAAGTAGCCGCTCATAGTCCGGAAAATACGATATTTATAGAGGGGTGATAATCATTGAGTGTAGCCTTTGCCATTCAAATACCGACTCAGTTTAACTTTGAATCTACTCATATTAGTTAAACAACGCAATAAAAGCGAATCCCAATGGTTCCAGATGTTATGTATCCAGCAAAAACACATTGCGGGTTTCACAGGAACCCAGAGACCATATTAAGACATTTTATTGCAGGCAGCAGAGCGGAGACAAAATAAACATTTTGGGAGGACATTTCCTCCTTCCTGACTCAGAACAGCAGTTGAGGGTCACTGCTTTGCGAAACCACAAGTGCTCCTGTAATCATAGCCACATGCGGGCCGGCGGGTAGAGTCTGGTCACAAAAGGGCCACCGTGTTGATGCGCCAAGCACATTAGCTCTGATACCTTTTCCATCAGCGAGATCTAATTCCGTTTGTCTGCCTTCAGAAGAATGTTCGGGGATAATTTTTTAACAAGTGAAGGCAGTTTCTCCGGCTCTCAGGGGACACAAATTACCTGACCACGTCCTTATAGGGCTTCCGCCATCTGCCCCCCTCAAAGTATGTCAACCATGTAGATATACCGGGGGTCAGCAACCCGCGGCTCTCGAGCTGCATGCGGCTCTTTAGCGCCGCCCTAGTGGCTCCCTGGACCTCTTTCAGAGATGTGTAAAATGGAAAAAGATGAAGTAAAAAACATATTTTTTGTTTTAATTAGGGATGTTTGATAATGGCTTTTTGCCGATATCCGATATTCCGATATTGTCCAACTCTTAATTACCGATACCGATATCAACCGATACCGATATATACAGTCATGGAATTAACACATTATTATGCCTAATTTGGACAACCAGGTATGGTGAAGATAAGGTCCATTTAAAAAAAATTAATAACATAAAATAAGATAAATAAATTGAAAACATTTTCTTGAATAAAAAAGAAAGTAAAACAATATAAAAACAGTTACATAGAAACTAGTAAATAATGAAAATGAGTAAAATTAACTGTTAAAGGTTAGTACTATTAGTGGACCAGCAGCATGCACAATCATGTGTGCTTACGGACTGTATCCCTTGCAGACTGTATTGATATATATTGATATATAATGTAGGAACCAGAATATTAATAACAGAAAGAAACAACCCTTTTGTGTGAATGGGGGAGATAGGTTTTTTTTGGGTTGGTGCACTAATTGTAAGTGTATCTTGTGTTTTTTATGTTGATTTAATAAATAAAAAAAACCACAAAAAAAAAACGATACCGATAATTTCCGATATTACATTTTAAAGCATTTATCAGCCGATAATATCGGCAGGCCAATAATATCGGCCGATAAATGCTTTTTTAATATATTTTCTGTAGGAGAGCAAACATGACACAAACCTTCCTAATTGTTAGAAATCCCACTGTTTTTGTTATACATGACTCCAGCTTCCTCCCACCTCCAAAGACATGCACCTGGGGATAGGTTGATTGGCAACACTAAAATTGGCCCTAGTGTGTGAATGTGAGTGTGAATGTTGTCTGTCTATCTGTGTTGGCCCTGTGATGAGGTGGCGACTTGTCCAGGGTGTACCCCGCCTTCCGCCCGATTGTAGCTGAGATAGGCTCCAGCACCCCCCGCGCCCCCGAAGGGAATAAGCGGTAGAAAATGGATGGATGGATGCTTCACTGATGAGTATTTGGCAAGCACTGTTTTGTCCTACTAATTTCAGCGATCCTTGAAATCATCGTAATTTGTTTACATGTACAACTTTCTCTGACACTGCCACAGAAAGACGTGTTTTATGCCACTTCTTTATCTCATAAACGTTTTATGCTGTGCGTGAATGCGCAAAAGTGAGCTTTGTTGATTTTGTTGATTTGCTGGAGTGCTTATCAGGCATATTTGCAAGCTAATCGATGCTAACATGCTATTTAGGCCAACTGTATGTATATATTGCATCATTATGCCTCGTTTGTAGGTATATTTGAGCTCATTTAATTTCCTTTACTTATATCCTCTGTGTTTAATTTATATTTGCATGCATCATGACACTTACATGTAATATAACTGTATGTAATATTGGCTGCATTTCTTATAGTTGTTTGTTCCAGACCACAGCAAACGTTACCCAGCTTGCAAAGATTGTAATAAATCCACTAGAAGACAGCCTGTCGTTTAGTTTAACATGGACACACACACCTATACCTTTGTCCATTCTAAGACAGTCATTTCCAGGAGTTTTTACCCTCTGAGAAGCCTCCATTTTACTAATGATTGCCAATGTTGGAAAAATGTGTAGAATAAAAATTATAATACAACATTTTTGTCAATGAAGATTTGACTTTGATAGTAGGCTAACATAGCTAATATAGACACATCATGTGTTGCCTTCATTATAACACTTATATAAGACTTTTAAAGTCAATTTGATAGTAGGCTAATATAGCTAGTATAGACACTTACATCATGTGTTGCCTTCATTATAACACTTACAGTCGTGATCAAAAGTTTACATATACTTGTAAAGAACATAATGTCCTGGCTGTCTTGAGTTTCCAATGATTTCTACATCTCTTATCTTTTTGTGATAGAGTGATTGTAACACATACTTGTTTGTCACAAAAAACATGTATGAAGTTTGGTTCTTTTATGAATTTATTATGGGTCTACTGAAATTGTGACCAAATCTGCTGGGTCAAAAGTATACATACAGCAACATACATTATACATTTTGGTGATGTAGAAAAGCTACAATCAAATCAAATTAGCTTCACGGCATGGCCTCTTAACTTCATGTGAGTGATTATGATTGACAACACCTGTGACTTCTCTGAGCCCATTTAAATAGGGCTCATGTGATGCAGTCATTAGACTCGGTTACAAACGCGATAATGGGAAAGTCAAAGGAACTCAGCACAGATCTGAAAAAACTAATAATTGACTTAAAAAAGTCAGGAAAGTCATTTGGAGCCATTTCAAAGCAGCTCAAGGTCCCAAGAGCAACTGTGCAGACAATTGTTCATAAGTATAAAGTGCATGACACAGTTTTGTCACTGCCAACGAAAAAACGAAGAAAACGCAAGCTATCACCTGCTGCTTAGAGAAAATTGGTCCGGATGATCAAGAGTCAACCAAGAACTACCAAAAAGCAGGTTTGCAATGAATTGGAAGCTGCTGGAACACAGGTGTCAGTGTCCACAGTCAAGCGTGTTTTGCATCGCCATGGGCTGAGAGGCTACCATGCAAGAAGGAAGTCCATGCTCCGGAAGCGACACCTTAAGGCTCGTCTAAAGTTTGCTCCCGATAACATGGACAAAGATAAGACCTTCTGGAGGAAAGTTCTGTGGTCAGATGAAACAAAATTTGAGCTGTTTGGCCACAATACCCAGCAATATGTTTGTAGGACAAAAGGTGAGGCCTTTAATCCCAGGAACACCCTCCCTACCATCAAGCATGGTGGTGGTAGTATTATGCTCTGGGCCTGTTTTGCTGCCAATGGAACTGGTGCTTTACAGAGAGTGAATGGGACAATGAAAAAAGAGGATTACCTCCAAATTCTTCAGGACAACCTAAAATCATCAGCCTGGAGGTTGGGTCTTGGGCACAGTTGGGTGTTCCAACAGGACAATGACCCCAAAACACGTCAAAAGTGGTAAAGGAATGGCTAAATCAGGCTAGAATTAAGGTTTTTGAATGGCCTTCCCAAAGTCCTGACTTAAACCCCATTAAGAACATGTGGACAATGCTGAAGAAACAAGTCCATGTCAGAAAACCAACATATTTTGTCAAGAGGAGTGGTCAAAAATTCAACCAGAAGCTTGCCAGAAGCTTGTGGATGGCTACCAAAAGCGCCTTATTGCAGTGAAGCTTGCCAAGGGACATGCAACCAAATATTAACATTGCTGTATGTATACTTTTGACCCAGCCGATTTGGTCACATTTTCAGTAGACCCATAATAAATTCATAAAAGAACCAAACTTCATGAATGCTTTTTGTGACAAACAAGAATATGCTCCAATTACTCTATCACAAAAAAATAAGAGTTGTAGAAATTATTGGAAACTCAAGACATTATGTTCTTTACAAGTGTATGTAAACTTTTGACCACGACTGTATATAAGACTTTTAAAGTCATTTTGATAGTAGGCTAATGTAGCTAATATAGACACTTACATCATGTGTTGCCTTCATTATAACACTTATAAAAGGCTTTTAATTTTTTGCGGATCCAGACAGATTTATTTTTGTATTTTTGGTCCAATATGGCTCTTTCAACATTTTGGCTTGCCGACCCCTGAGATATAGCAACAAAACAAACAAGCTAAATGACTTGACTTTGGGGAGAAAAGGGACATCGTGCGATCGCTAACTTTGAGTGAATTTTTAAAGATCATCTGTCTTCTTCACTTGGGAGGCTCCCTCTGTCTTTATCAGCCTTGTGATTGACTGGCAATCGGTCCAGGGCATAGCCTGTCTCTCACCCTTTGTCTGCACGGGAGTAAGTGGTAAAGACAAAAAAGTGTACTTCATCTCACCTATATTGGAGGAAATATTTGCTTTGACTGCAGCAGTAATAAAAAACCTAAAAAGTCAACCGCACAAAACCTGGCCTTGAATGCAAAGGACTCGCACAAACAGACAGCACAGGCAGCTATTCGAATAACAGATAGAATATTTATATAGCAAACTGGCAGTCTTACAAGCAAACATGGTCATACACTAATAAGCACTCGGCACAAGCAGACAAAACTGGAGGGAAATATCCCCCCCCAAAAAATTGAGGCAAGGTCAGAAAAAGGGGTGTCAAACAGGCTGGAAAGCATATAAAAGCCTTGACGCAAATCTGGCAATTGTGAGGGGAAACATCAGATTATAATAATAGGAAGGGTTCATAACCATCAGCACACATGGGAGTACTACAACAGTACTAGGAACTAAGAATACTAAAAGCTACACATTTGAAACAGTGCATGCAAAAACAGCAACAATACGACTGCTAGTAGTGAAAATACACACACTGTATTTTCCGGACCATAGGCCGCACCGGATTATAAGGCGCACTGCCGATGGTCTATTTTCGATCTTTTTTCATATATAAGGCGCACCGGATCATAGGGCGCATTAAAGGGGTTATATTATTTAATTTTTTTTGTAAAATGAAAACACTTCCTTGTGGTCTACATAACATGTAATGGTGGTTCTTTGGTCAAAATGTTGCATAGATTATGTTTTACAGATCATCTTCAAGCCGCTTTCTAACAGTCGCTTCCGGATGTGCCATCTTGTGGGCGGTCTTATGTACGTGGCTCACCTTCGACAGAGTCTTCTCCCCGTCATCTTTGTTGTAGCGGTGTAGCGTGCAAGGACGGGAGTGGAAGAAGTGTCAAAAGATGGAGCTAACTGTTTTAATGACATTCAGACTTTACTTAAATCAACAACAGAGCAGCATCTCCTCATCCGTGGCTCATTAGTGCAACAACACCGCCGGAAATGTGTCCCGTGAAAAAATGTCCTAAAGTTCCTTGGGTGAATTATGTAAACTCACTACACCGGTATGTTTTTAGCGCTTTCATGGCGTGATATAAGTTTAGGCTACTTTATATTAGAAATGGCAACAGCACAGGGTGAATGCCCCATAACAAGAAGATAGTGAAAAAGAAGAAGCTTATTATCAACTACGGCGTCGGTACGGACTACAGTGGCGGACGTGCGCACATTTTCAGGACTCATGCAGATCCCAAATACACATCAGCAGGTACCAGAAGGTAAAAAAGTTGGTTTTGCATAATATTGTGAAACAAAACGCCAGATAATATATATTGTCTGCTAATGGATGCCATTTTGCGGTCCTTATACACACACCATAGTAATACTTGTATCTCTGACTACGGTAGCCGTAATGGGCAGACAATCCATCAAGCGGTGCGGCTTCAACGTCATACCTAAACATTTTGACAGATTTTTGAGCGATGTGTGTAATGTTCTTTATTTTCAATGGAACATTTAAAGTTTTGGTGTTGTTTACTGGCATCATATTGCAGTCTACATGTACAGTATCTCTTATGTGTGACTACCATCTACTGGAATTATTCCATACATTAAGCTCACCAGGTTATAAGGCGCACTGTCAATTTCGCCTTGTAGTCCGAAAAATATGGTACACATTTGAAACATCCATCCATCCATTTTTCACCGCTTATTCCCTTCGGGGTCACGGGGGTTGCTGGAGCCTATCTCAGCTACAATCGGGCGGAAGGCGGGGTACACCCTGGACAAGTCGCCACCTCATCGCAGGGCCAACACAGATAGACAGACAACATTCACATTCACACACTAGGGCCAATTTAGTGTTGCCAATCAACCTATCCCCAGGTGCATGTTTTTGGAGGTGGGAGGAAGCCAGAGTACCCGGAGGGAACCCACGCAGTCACGGGGAGAACATGCAAACACCACACAGAAAGATCCCGGGCGCAGTATCGAACCCAGGACCTTTGTATTGTGAGGCAGACGCACTAACCCCTGTGCCACCGTGCTGCCCACATTTGAAACAGTGCATGCAAAAAACAGCGACAATACGACTGCATCCAGTAGTGAAAATACACATAATTCTGCCTGACATTATGGACAAAACTAGGCTTTCGTCTCAACATAGATCGAGGCGGATTTAGGATTGAATAAGATCCGGGGCTTAGCCCAGATAAGTTATGGATTTTTTTTTAGTATTTACAAAAACAATACAAATTACAAAGGGACTTGCGGTCCCTAATTTAAAAAAAAGGTGCTTTTTTTAATTTACTTTTATTTTTATTTTTTTTATTTTTTAAATGGAGCAGCACAACTTTCAAATCCTGCCCACCTTACCAAAGCAGATAATAATCACTGGATAACACAAATTAATTAGCATGCTTTAATGAAGCAAAATGATTAGTATCCGAGCTTCATAACCTTCATATCAAACGTGGGAGGGAGTAAGATGATTATCTTGTATTTACAAGCATGTACAACAGTGGTGTGCCGGCAGGGCCAGCAAGGCCTTCTCTGCTCGCCTAACATAACCAGAAATGATGATCATAATTAAACAAATTCTCTTCATGTCCTATTATGCTCATTCCATCCAGTGCTGTTGTTTTTAGGTTAGAGTTTGTATCCAATCAGAATTCAGCTAGCTTATGTTGCCATGCTGTACCAAATCTGCCTAGAGCCTTTAGAATCAACAATGCGGGCGTACGTGCACACAAACAGTTGATAGACAGTTGCGATAGCCAATCAGATTGCGAGTTGTTGTCAGTAAGACCTTCTAGTTGGCCTCACGTTGAACGTGACATTTACGCGTCCTGTGATTGGATATTCACTGGGTTTGTGAATGCATTAGCAGATGCATTTGAGAACACATACAGTTGATAGACAGTTGCGATAGCCAATCAGATCACAAGTTGTTGACAGTAGCCTATCTAGGTAGCCGGATGTTAACGAGACTGTGATTGGATTCTCACTTGTCATTCCAAAGTGAGTGTCCAATCACAAGTTGCAATTTACTAAAGCAGGAAGTGTTGTGCCGTAGCCATAACGGGCCATACTTACTTTTTTAACCCACAAAGAAGGAGAACAAAACGTTGATTAGGTGGCAGATATATATTTGCAAAGCCATTTTCAAGAAGGATAATTAAAGAGAATCTACATTTTGTGAGACGATGTTGGCCAACACCGGAAGCTAGCTCAGCTGTTCTGGGAATTAAATGGGGAAATCCACTCGAATCAACTACGAGCGGCACCACTGGCTTATACGTCCAATGTATGCTACAAATTGTGAGTTCAAATATTTTATTTCTTTATTTTTTCACATTTACCGTATTTTTCGGACTATAAGTCGCAGATTTTTTCAGTTTGGCCGGGGGTGCGACTTATACTCAGGAGTGACTTATGTGTGAAATTATTAACACATTACCGTAAAATATCAAATAATATTATTTAGCTCATTCACGTAAGAGACTAGACGTATACGATTTCATGGGATTTAGCGATTAGGAGTGACAGATTGTTTGGTAAACGTATAGCATGTTCTATATGTTATAGTTATTTGAATGACTCTTACCATAATGTTACGTTAACATACCAGGCACGTTCTCAGTTGGTTATTTATGCCTCATATAACGTACACTTATTCAGCCTGTTGTTCACTATTCTTTATTTATTTTAAATTGCCTTTCAAATGTCTATTCTTGGTGTTGGGTTTTATCAAATAAATTTCCCCCAAAAATGCGACTTATACTCCAGTGCGACTTCTATATGTTGTTTTCCTTCTATACTATGCATTTTCGGCAGGTGCGACTTATAATCCGGTGCGACTTATACTCCGAAAAATACGGTAATGTTTTTTGCAATTTTCATTTTGACAGTACCACATAAGATATGTTTCAATTGCTGTTGCGGGTTTATTGATGTTTAAATGCGCCAGAAAATAACCCGTTTTGTACACTGTTGATGTGGTTCAATGTCCAGTAGTGCGTAAATATGTTCCTGTATAGTATTTCTCTAGCAACGGTCATGTGGTGACATAAATTATGGTATTTTGAGAGGTAATCATTGAAGTCGGAAATCACTGAAGGCCTAGGTGGGAAACGCACGACCCACCACTGATGTACAGTATTTTTTTTTTTTTGCTAAATGATTAAATGAATAATAAACCACTGTGGGATTTATTTCCCACTACTTATACTGTTTTACCTAAACCTGGCTATAATTATAGCAATGTTACAATATTATAGGAAATATACACTAAAACTCATACCTTTCTTTTTTAAACTTCATTTAACTTTTAACTGGTTGATTAAAGGGAAACTGTACTTTTTTTTTGGGGTGGGGGGGGGGGGGCGGGGGGGGGGGGATTTTGCCTATCCAAGAAAACAAAAACTTTTTTTTTTTCATTCTAACATGTAACAATTGGCTGGTTCTCGGTAGCTAGCAATGCTGCTAATGGGAGCAATCAATTATACCTCTGAATCACTTTAAAAATGCGTTCATAAACCGTCACCAATACTTTGTTTAGGTCCCGTAACCTGTAAAACAGGAATGTCAAACATGTTTTCATTGAGGGCCACTTCGCAGTTTTATCTGCCCTCAGAGGGCCACTTGTAAATATGTGATTACAAAAAAAAGTATAGGGATTCGGCTCATAATATAGCATTTGATTATTCGCTTTTTTTACGTTCGCTTAAAAAAAAAAACGAAACAGATTTTAGTTGCCAGGATTTTATTGTAAAAGTTGCAGTGTTTTTTTACGGCACATTACTGTAAATGGAATGGAAAAACAGCACTACACTTTTGTTTACAGTAAAATCTAGAGTTGATTTTATAGTGTATTCCTGTAAACGCACACAGTATAAAAGTTGTTTTTTTGTTAAAAAAACAACAACTGGCAGCTAAGTTGCCAGAATTATTGTCATTTTTACACTGAACAATTTAAAACTTGCTTTGAAATCATAAGTCAAGCTGATATTCAAGTACTTATTTTAATTTTTAAAAAGTATAACATTTTGTTGCATTATTAGATATTACATTTTAAAATATTTGTATATAAAGATAAGCATGCAGTTCCTGTATTTTTTGAATGTCAAAATGAAAAGAACAAATATTTAGTAGGAAAATATTCCTAATAAAGTATATAATTACCATTTCGCGAGTCATATAAAATGATGTGGCGGGCCAGATCCGGCCCCCGGGCTTTGAGTTTGACACCTGTGATGTATAATAACCAAGCTGTAGCAACATTGTTATTTTAAGAACGAACATTGAGGAACTCAATAAAATTCAATCACAAAGAGTTGTCACAAAGAACAATGAAAGCTGGCAAGCGACTTACAAACAGGTAAATGTTGCACAGATGTTAGCAGTGTAAACCAACAGCACCACAGAGTTGACCTGAAAACAGAGGACGTTCCAGGTGGAAAGAAACTTTCTTGCCTGGAAAACAGAGGCTGGATGTCCATCTAAAGATGTCTTTGCATAACCTTTATGATTCAGAATTTTTGGCACTTGCAATATTTTTTTGCTTACAACTTGTTACTCTATTAGAATTACACAGGAAATACTGAAGAAATCAAAATGGTTGAAAAGCAATATTCTTAGTTTCCTGTTATTACTGTAATGGTCATTTAAGGCATTTAGACCATAGGTGTCAAATTCAAGGATCACGGGCCACACCTGGCCAGTAGGGATGGGTGATATGGAATAGCACAATAACTTGCCATTCATGGTGAAAACGATAAAAGTGAAGATAAAAACAACAACATCTTTTAAACTACATCAGTTAAGTTTAAGTAGCACACCTGCACACCGCGAATAATGATGCTTATCAAGAGCGTCTTTATTATTCACCAAAATAGAAGGATACAAAAAAATAGTTGATTGAAATTAGCAGAAACAGGCGAAAATAATGTTTAAGGAAGTCACATTAATCAATGTTCCACCATTCATCGCCAACACGCTCTTCAGAGCAGACATCGAGGCAAATGTCCTCAAAACTGCGTGAGACTTCTTATTTCATTATATTCTCCACGGTTCAGAAAATGGTTGACTTTGATTGATCCTCAAAATTGCCAGGGATGCGCCAGTACTGAGACGACTGGAGTTGAACCATGTTTACTTCTGGGTTTACTTCCGTAAACACTGCAAGACGTGCTGTGGTTAAGGTAACAGTGAAAAGGTGGACTGGATTGTTAGTATAATAATACAGGCCTTACTGATGGAACAGATCGGATTGGATAATAAGCGCTGACAAAGGGCCTTCAAATTATTTATAATTATAATTAATAACGACAACTTATCCACTTTATAATTTATATAAACTCATATTCCTGCATATTTACGTAGATTTTTTTCTGCCTTTTTTTGTTAAAAAAAGCAAAACAAAACAACAAATCATCCAATTAGGGGGGCTTAAGAATAAGAAGCTAAAATAGGCCAAAAAAATGCAGATGATTTTGGGTAAGCATGCCAAGTATGTTGTAATAACTTGCTCCAAGTTGCACATTTACAGCGTCAAAGTCCCGGCTTCCGTCTGCGCCAACGTTTAAACCTTCCTTCGTGCTCGCTTCTCGAAGCTGCAGTTCATCCTCCGTTCATTCGCCTTAAAAAAGATAAGGTTTTGACTCTTCATTTGTCCGAAAATAGTCGTCTTCGTTGTCTGTTACCCAGTCTGCCATGATTAGAACACACTCAAGCGTTTTGTATCCGGAAGTAGGAAAAACACATCTGTTGCCGAAAGTCAGAAGTGTGTTGCTATGGAAACGGAAATAAATGAGCAGAAGAAGTCAGTCACGGAATTTATTAAAATGATAAAAATACAGTAAATATTGTAATATTACACATTGTTATGAACGTGTCTGTTACTACATTATATATATGTATATTTATATTTATATATAATATATATATATATGTATATGTATATGTATATATATATATATATATATATATATATATATATATATATATATATATATATATACATATACATATATATATATATATATATATATATACATATACATATATATATACATATATACATATACATATATATATATACACATATATATATATACATATATACATATATATATATACATATATATATATATATATATATATATATATATATATATATATATATATATATATATATATATATATATATATATATATATATATATAATATATATATATATATATATATATATATATATATATATATATATAGACTTGCAGTGTGTATATAAAACATTGATGAAGGGGTTTGAAGTTTTTTTAGAGGGCTTTGAAGGCTACAACGATGACTCCTATTAGCCACATCTTACCAAACATTTTTTATCATCTTTAAAGGGGAATTGCACTTTTTATTTTTTTTCTATCGTTCACAATCATTATGAAAGACAAGAACACACCTTCAAAGTCCTCTAAGACAACTTCAAAACCCTCCATCAACGTTTTATATACACACTGCAAGTATATCTAAATGTAGTGATTTTTGTGATTTCAGTGTTTCCAGAGCAGTGCACTTCTGACGTCTGGCAACAACTGTTTGTTCCTACTTCCGAAACAAAACACGAGCGTGTTTTCTAATCATGGCAGACTTGGTAATAGACAACAAAGACAACTATTTTTGGACAAATGAGGTTTTATATACTTTTGAAGCTAAATATACTGCTGCTTATAGAAGTGAGCACAAAGGAAGAGTGAGACATTAGAGAAGACAGAAGCTGGGAGAGGCTATTTTGTTGCTATAAATATGGAAACTTGGAGCCGAGCTATTTCGACATAAGTGGAGTGCTTACCCAAAAACAACAGGAAACGTCCCCGGCCAGCTGGACCAGAGTCACAATTTATACCGATCATGATACACACAGCACGTCATGCGTGTTAGTACAACTACAGTACATATGCTGTCTGGCTAGCTGTGTACAAACAAAACATGAAATGTGGGCTAATACTTTACAGATACTGTAATATGATAGTTCATGTTTTTCAGTCAGTACAAATTATTGTCCTATCGCACTGTTCATTACAAACTCAAACACATTTCGGGTTGACGTAGAAGCTAGCTTATCTTCTGCCGTAGTTAGCTTGTACGGCTAATACCAAAGCACGCAGATGTGTTAGTACTAGGGATGTCCGATAATGGCTTTTTTGCCGATATCCGATATTGTCCAACTCTTAATTACAGATACCGATATCAACCGATACCGATATATACAGTCGTGGAATTAACACATTATTATGCCTAATTTGGACAACCAGGTATAGTGAAGCTAAGGTCCTTTTTAAAAAAATTATAAAATAAAATAAGATAAATAAATTAAAAACATTTTCTTGAATAAAAAAGAAAGTAAAACAATATAAAAACAGTTACATAGAAACTAGAAATTAATGAAAATTTGTAAAATTAACTGTTAAAGGTTAGTACTATTAGTGGACAAGCAGCACGCACAATCAAGTGTGCTTACGGACTGTATCCCTTGCAGACTGTATTGATATATAATGTAGGAACCAGAATATTAATAACAGAAAGAAACAACCATTTTGTGTGAATGAGTGTGAATGAGTGTAAATGGGGGAGGGATGTTTTTTGGGTTGGTGCACTAATTGTAAGTGTATCTTGTGTTTTTTATGTTGATTTAATTAAAAAAATAAAAAATAAATACATTTTAAAAAACGATTCCGATAATAAAAAAACGATACCGATAATTTCCGATATTACATTTTAAAGCATTTATCGGGCGATAATATCGGCCTGTCTCTAGTTAGTACGCTAGACAAAGAGTTCCTCAGTGTTCATTCATGAAGGTAAAAATTGGTTATCAAATCGTCCTGATATTGACGGAGCAAGAGGGGACTCAGACTTTTTGTGAAAATTACCATAAAGTGCCCTTCTAATTGATACATATTGATATTTTTGGTTCTCATGGGTTTCATCGATCCATGGCCAGTCCTGCCTTGCACACAGCAGCACAGTTGAATGGAGACGAGTATGGCACTCAGACTGAGAGCAATTGTCTCACTGTCCATGCTTACTGCGTGCTCATGGGAAGACATGCAGTGCTGTAACACGTTCAATAGCAACCCGGAAATATGAGTCACAACTTGTTAAAATTAATTTCTCTGCATTTCAGGCCACAAAAGTGTGCACCTCAAGTACGTACACTGCAAAAAAAAAAGCTGACAAAATATAAGATTAAAAAGACTAGATTTTAGGAAAACAAATGTATAAACTAGTGAAATGATCTGTCCATGCAGCTAGTAATTTTACTTCATAAGACATCATAAAGTTTTTATATCTAGAAAGAAGCACAACTTTAAAGCTAGAAATAAGTATTTTATTCTGAAAACAAGCATTATTCAACTTGCACTTACTAAATTAAGCATCGTCGGGATTTTGCAGAATCTTTGAGCAAGTTGGTTGTGTGGGGAAAATCTAAATATCTTATTTGATTGATATTTCCTTAATTTCATTATTTTTGAACTAGAAAATAGACGAGGGTTGTACGGCATACCGGTACTAGTATAGTATCACAGTAATAATGAATAAAAAAGGGTACTATACTATGTTTGAAAAGTACCGGTTCACGGGCATAACATTGCTGGGTTTACGAGCAGATGAGCATGTTCGGCAGCGCACAATCACAGAGTATTTACAAGCAGACCCGGTGTGTAGACAGAAAAGGGAGAACGGACACATTTTGCCTTAAAAACTAAAGTTAAAGGTGAAGTTATAAGACTGAAACGCCCTCAGGAAGAGGTGCTTTCAGACATGGCTAGATAGCTAGCGGCTAATGTCCATCCGCAGTCGGCAGTGTTTTTTAGCTACTTCTAAATCACTAATCCTCGCCTCCATGGCGACAAATAAAGTTGAGTTTCTTACAAGTATCATCCCTGCAAGACGAGGAATAGCTAAACATGCTTCACTACACACCGTAGCACACCGGCGTCTCTGCTAACAAAAGCATGGTAACATCAACCCCTTTATAAATAAGATCCACAGACCGTCACAGCTATTAGTGTTTGTCTGCCACAGTACTTTTTGTTGAAAAAATATATAATGTCCATGTTTACTTCCAATGGCTCATAGCAGGCTGCTAAAATGCTTCTTCACAGGAGGCTTAAAAAGTCTTGGTGCTGGCTACATTTTTACGCAACTTTTGCAGCTCTCTTGGACGCTACACTCGAGAGTTTTTTTGTCTGCCCATAAAAGTAAAATTCAGGTTTGGGGCTTTTCACAAAACCCAAATAGGCAGCATCTATAACTCAGGGCTGTCAAACTCGTTTTAATTGAGGGGCATATCGCAGTTATGTTCGCCCTCAGAGTGCCACTTCTAACAGTCAATGATATTATTACACCATTGCCTATGCATTTGATGAGTAGGTTTTTTAGGTACAATTATTACAAAAAAATGTATTTTACAATAAAAAACTGACAGGTCAGTCGCAAAAATGTTACCGTAAAATTTACAATGTTTTTTTCAGCATGTTACTGTAAATGGGAAAAAAATACCAGTTGATAGAATTTGACAGTGTTTTTTTTTACTGGAAATATAAAACTGCATTTTTACAGTAAAATTCTGGCAATTTAGTTTACAGTAAAATTCTGGCAATTTAGCTGCCAGATTTTACTGTATAAACGACAACTGTAGATTATACCATATACTATTATAACAGTACCACTGTTTTTTTACAGTAAAAAAACTGGCAGCTCAGTTGCCAGCATTTTATGGTCAAAAAACAGTGGTACTGTTTTTTCATGTACAGTAAAATGCTGTAAAACCACAGTAAATGTCATAAAGTCGCTGTAAAATCTATAAAATTTGACAATTTGATGAATAACTTGCTTTGTAATCTGAAGTCAAGTAAATAAAAAATATTTATTTGTAGTTTAACAAAAACATTGTTTGAATGTATGATCATATATTTGTTACATTATAATATCTATGTTTAAAAAAAAAGTGATTGCATTGCATGCATTTCTTTGTCAAAATGGAAACAAACTAATACATTAAGTAAGAAAATATAAAGCACTTTAATGACGCATATCATTTCTAGGCTTTCGAGGGCCAAATAAAATGACGTGGCGGGCCAGATCTGGCCCCCGGGCCTTGAGTTTGACACCTATGATCTAACTGGATCTCAGACCCAGTTGACCTCAAGTGGTGGCATGGTAGGTTCCATGTTGAAGCGCCTTCATGTTTAGCATTTTCACAATAAAGACGTTTGCCACATTGGCAATTGCTACAATATCCTATTTATTGCAGTCTATCGCTGTTTTTTTTACCAATACTGCATTGAAACCAGAACCGTCTCATATGTGTGTGAAAACAGTACAATACAACTGGTGTTCAATGAGCCGGATCCGGTCCCAAACTTAAAAATAAGCTATGAAGTCTCTGAAAGTATTTTTCAAGAAACACGTATTTGCGTTATTTCAGACCACAAGGTCGTTTTTGCAACTATTCAAATAAAAAGTGTGAATTCCTCAAGTCTTATAATCGAACGTACGCAAGTATTTGATGGAAGCTTGAAGCCTGTGGGGCAAAAAGGACATGGCTGTGAATTAAGAGCGCGCTTGTGTCCAGCAATTAACCTTGTGAACTGAAAAATATTTGAGCTTGGAATGATTAAAAATATGCTTTCAGAGTTCTGCCTCAGCGAGTGAGCGTTGACCTTGTCATGTTGGTCTGAACCCGTTTACAGTATGAAAGGAGTACATAGTGAGGGAGATGGTTTGAGTAAGGATGACGTACTTTAAACAGCCAATCAAATATGATTAGTTACATTCTTGGCATTACATGGCTTTCTTTTTGTCAAGCAAATCTCGCTTTCTGGAATTCATGCCATTCGGTTGATGTAAAACTGCACTTTTTTGGAGAAAGTTTGCCCCACATCTACACGTTTACCATTTTTGTACATTCTAAATAGTAAACAAGGCTGGTAATGGGGATTCTACTATTTGTCTTAAAAAACGGCTTAAAAAGGACCTGCATATTAGCCAACCTGTAGCGACATTGATAATGTACATTGTTATTGTAAGAGCTATCATTGAGGAACTACTTTTCTGGCGTAGTGAAGTAGGCTAACGCTAGCTACGAGACCTGATGTTACATTGGCTTTGAGTTAAGAAACATTAATGCTAGGTTGGGGGTCAGCAACCCGCGGCTGTAGCGCCGCATGCGGCACTTTAGCGCCGCCCTAATGGGTCCCTAGACCTCTTTCAGAGATGTGTGAAAATGGAAAAAGATTAAGAAAAAGAAAAATTGTTTGAATATATTTTCTGTAGGAGAACAAACACGACACAAACCTTCCTAATTGTTAGAAATCCCACTGTTTATATTAAACATGCTTGACTGATGAGAGTATTTGGCAAGCACCGTTTTGTCCTACTAATTTCAGGGATCCTTGAACTCATCGTAGTTTGTTTACATGTACAACTTTCTCCGATGCTGCCACAGAAAGACGTGTTTTATGCCACTCCTTTGTCTCAGTTTGTCCGCCAAACGTTTTATGCTGTGTGTGAATGCACAGAGGTGAGCTTTGTTGATTGTATTGATTTGCTGGAGTGCTTATCCGGCAATCCATGACTGCAAGCTAACCCATGCTAACATGCTATTTAGGCTAGCTGTATGTAAATATTGCATCATTTATCCTCGTTTGAAGGTATATTTGAGCTCATTTAATTTCCTTTACTTATGTCCTCTGTGTATTTAATTTATATTTGCATGCCTCATGACACATTATCTGTATGTAATATTGGCTGCATTTCTTATTGTTGTTTGTGTGCCATTCTGAGCCAGTAATTTCCAGAAATTATTTCATCCTGTGAGAAGCCTCCATTTTACTAAAGATTTCCAACGTTGCAAAAATGTGTAGAATAAAAATTTAAATACAACATTTCTGTCAACAAAGATTTGCGTCAGCCTTGGATAGTAGGCTAATATAGCTAATATAGACACTTACATCATGTGTTGCCTTCATTATAACACTTATATAAGACTTGAAATTTTTTGCGGCTCCAGACACATTTTTTTTTGTATATTTGGTCCAATATGGCTCTTTTAAACATTTTGGGTTGCCGAGCACTGCGCTAGGTTATAAATCATGCCTTTTACCTGTAGAGTAGAAAACGGTTGAGGCAATAAGCAGAGAAGTTGGTCACGCTACCAACAAAAAAATAAAAACTGAAACCGTGGATGTTGGCCGAATATATCGCTAAGAAGACTCAGCATGAAAGCTGTACACTTGCTCAACATTTTATACGTTATGTTAACTTTACCTGCTCAACGAGGAGCACAAGTCGTGTGCTGAAAGATACAGCCATCCCGCTTTGATTCACTAGAGAAAAGCGCTATATAAATATAATTCACTTTACACTTCACTTCACATCCCATCAGTCGGCATCCAGTGAGAGCGGACATTGTAAGATACCGTTTTGGCATGTTTCGTAATTTGTCTAGCACTCGTGCTACATGATGTTTAGTGTTTCACGAGAGCTGGATCTGCCTAGCGCCCAGCTTATAAAATGTATATCTTATCCTCTGTACATTACAGGCCAAAAGTTTGGACCCACTTTCTCCTCATTCAATGTGTATTCTTTATTTTCATGACTATTTATATTGCAGATTGCTTTGCACTTTTTTTGGCATTCTCTCAATGAGCTTCAAGCACACCTGTGAAGTGAAAACCATTTCAGGTGACTACCTCTTGAAGCTCATCAAGAGAATGCCAAGAGTGTGCAAAAAAGTAATCAGAGCAAAGGGTGGCTATTTTGAAGAAACTGGAGTATTAAACATGTTTTCAGTTATTTCACCTTTTTTGTTTAAGTACATAACTCCACATGTTCATTCATAGTTTTGATGCCTTCAGTGACAATCCACAATGTAAATAGTCATGATAATTCAAAAAACGCATGGAATGAAATTTAAAAAATGCATTGAATGAGGCAAAAATGTTGTCATGTACTGTATATCTGGCTTGAAAAGATAAGGTTTTGGATCATCATTTGTCCCAAAGTAGTCGTTGGATCTCACAAGGTCTGCCATGATTATAGGTTCAATGCGCTCTGTGAAATCAATGCCCCCAGGAAAGAAGTTACAGTAATGCTTAGAATTGACCAAAATACTGTAAATATTTCATGGTATCATTAAAGTGCCTGTTACATGTTTACAGCATGTACATAAAACATTAGTGGAGGTTTTTGTATGTTTTTAAAGGGCTTTAGAGGCAGAATAGTAAGATCCCCATTACCTGCCTTGTGCTAGCAGTTTTTCACTATCTAGAATACACAAAAAAAGTAAAGACGTGTTCTTCTCTTACATCATTGCAGATGATAGGTATTCCTTTAAAATACTTATTTACTTAGAAATCAAGCATTGTTCATTCACGGTGATGCTAAAATGCAAAAAAACCCTCGAGCACACCCTTTCCCTGTCATTTTCTCGCTGTCCTCACAGCATGTACGCGGTCACGTGACCGTGTGAGTTATGAACTGCATACATACATACATACAGTAAAGCGTGTGCAGGTGGTTGCGGAGGGGGGGTTATCATCACTCCCAAGATGTTCTTCTGGTGCCCTGTCTTACTAATGCAGCCATTAAAGGCCTACTGAAACCCACTACTACCGACCACGCAGTCTGATAGTTTATATATCAATGATGAAATCTTAACATTGCAACACATGCCAATACGGCCGGGTTAGATTAGTAAAGTGCAATTTTAAATTTCCCACGAAATATTCTGCTGAAAACGTCTCGGTATGACGTTTGCGCGTGACGTCACGGATTGTAGCGGACATATTGGGACACCATTGTGGCCAGCTATTAAGTCGTCTGTTTTCATCGCAAAATTCCACAGTATTCTGGACATCTGTGTTGGTGAATCTTTTGCAATTTGTTTAATGAACAATGAAGACAGCAAAGAAGAAAGCTGTAGGTGGGAAGCGGTGTATTAGCGGCTGGCTGCAGCAACACAACCAGGAGGACTTTTGAGTTGGATAGCAGACGCGCTACCGTGAGTACGCAGTTTTGGCTTCCAAACATTTGATCGCTTGCCCGTACGTGCGTGCCGCTATGTGCATGTCACATACGTAACTTTGGGGAAATATATGTGCTGTATGAACTTTACGGAGGTGAACGGTACTTTGGGCTGTGTGATTGAGTGTGTTGTGCGGGTGTTTGAGTTGTATTGGTGGGTTATATGGACGGGAGGGGGGAGGTGTTTGTTATGCGGGATTAATTTGTGGCATATTAAATATAAGCCTGGTTGTGTTGTGGCTAATAGAGTATATATATATATGTCTTGTGTTTATTTACTGTTTTAGTCATTCCCAGCTGAATATCAGGTCCCACCCGCCTCTCACAGCATCTTTCCTATCTGAATCGCTTCCACTGCCCTCTAATCCTTCACTCTCACTTTCCTCATCCACGAATCTTTCATCCTCGCTCAAATTAATGGGGTAATCGTCGCTTTCTCGGTCTGAAGCGCTCTCGCTGCTGGTGGCCATGATTGCAAACAATGTGCAGATGTGAGGCGCTCCACAACCTGTGACGTCACGCTACTTCCGGTACAGGCAAGGCTTTTTTATCAGCGACCAAAAGTTGTGAACTTTATCGTCGATGTTCTCTACTAAATCCTTTCAGCAAAAATATGGCAATATTGCGAAATGATCAAGTATGACATAGAATGGACCTGCTATCCCCGTTTAAATAAGAACATTTCATTTCAGTAGGCCTTTAAGAGGACTAATCAAGCCGGAGAATAATGACTTGCATGGAAGTGAATGCATAAAAACTAGAATTGCAACTGCAGTTAACCAGTATAAAGGATTTCCTCCAACCAGGATACAAAAACAGTTGTCAGGGTGTCTCGCGGGAATTGCGTCGGTTAATTTAAACAAACATTTACTGCCGATGAAACATTATTGTAACACTGTTGAAAACATTTAAAAGATTTGATTAAAAATCACTGACTATGCTTCGGATAATTAACCTCTTAATCACTTCATCAACTGCTGTTTTTGAGGTTCTTAACTCCTGTTTCAATGCTAGACCGAGGAGTTGTCATATTGGGAGTCAGCGTAGATACTGTAGTTGCATAACATTACAAAAGGTAATCTGCAACGTTTTACTTTTTACAGACAGCACTAGTCTGAGCTTTATATGCCCATCACCATCATTTACCGTATTTTTCGGACTATAAGGCGCACTTAAAATCCTTTCATTTTCTCAAAACTCGACAGTTTTATTTGAAAGGGGGTGGGCCAAGCAAGGTTTGAATTTATTTAGATGATTTTCCGGACTAAAAGCCGCTACCTTTTTCCTACGCTTTGAATCCTGTGGCTTATAAAATGGTGGGGCTAATTCATGGAGTTTATTCGCTTACGTCCAGAATGTTTTGTATTCAACAAACAACACATATAGCACGGACAGACAAACTGACAAGGTGTGTTATTGTTTGTGCTATGGCACCATCTTTTGAACGAGTTCGCTCACTGCAAGTGCTGCGGGTTGAGCATGTACTTCCTGTTACGCACCTTCAACCTTAAGTACTGCTCGAAAGGATTCTTCATCACGCCAAGCAACGTTTGTAAGTTTTACAATACAACTAAAACAATGCATACTTACTAAACCGTCCCATGTGTGATGTGTGTAGGAGTGTGTGGGAGGGGGTGTAGTCAGCGCTGCTTGCAGGAGGAAAAGTCACCGCCGCTGTCCATGGTACTGAGGGCGAGCCCCATCGGGCAGGGGCGGGGCATGTGCTGATGGCGAGACACAGCTGGCAGGTGATTAGATTTCACAGGTGGTACGTGTTAATCTAATCATCTGTTGTCTTTAACTGTGAGCGGTCAGGAGCAGAGAGAGGAGGAGGATTGGTAAGACTGAAAAGTCTGGAAAAACGTAGCGATTGGAGAACTGCAAAACATTAAACCTTTGTTAACCCTGCACAACTGGCTTTCAGCGTGTACACTACCGCTCAAAAGTTTGGGGTCACCCAAACAATTTTGTGGAATAGCCTTCATTTCTAAGAACAAGAATAGACTGTCGAGTTTCAGATGATAGTTCTCTTTTTCTGGCCATTTTGAGCATTTAATTGACCCCACAAATGTGATGCTCCAGAAACTCAATCTGCTCAAAGGAAGGTCAGTTTTGTAGCTTCTGTAACGAGCTAAAGTGTTTTCAGATGTGTGAACATGATTGCACAAGGGTTTTCTAATCATCAATTAGCCTTCTGAGCCAATGAGCAAACACATTTTACCATGACTGGAGTCATAGTTGCTGGAAATGGGCCTCTATACACCTATGTAGATATTGCACCAAAAACCAGGCATTTGCAGCCAGAATAGTCATTTATAGACGGTGAGCTGACATGAGAAAAAGTGCCTAGAAAATGAATTTCGCTCCCACGTCTAAGCACAACTTGTTCAATGCATTTTTGCATAGATAATACCCTTCTGGACTTTGGGTTAAAAGTTCAGAACATGATACCTAGCCAAATTTTGTCACAAGCCAGAAATGTATATAGAGGTAAATCACAAAAAACGAAAATCTTGTGCTGCAGTTTTGGCTTGTAAAATATGTCTTATTCATTTTGGCAACACAAAATCTTTCTCAAATATCATAAATACATATACCTAACATCTGAAACAAATATTGGTGCCTTAGTATACTCATATGTGAATTTAGATCATGAAATGTAGCAAATTTCTTAAAAAACGATTCAACTGAAGTGATTTGCCCCAGCACAATGAAGCACACACTTATTAAATTTAGCTAAAAGCTTATGTATCATACATTAAAAAAATGTCACAACCTTCTATGTAATCAAAGGTACAAAAGAAGTAACACACCGTGGCCAAAAGTGGCTTAAAATCTAGCAAAATATTACCATGCACCCCAAAACTGGAATAAGGCAAAAATGGACAAGATTAAAATAGATGCAGTAAAGGCCCAAATTGGTATAAAATATGATAAATATTTATTAAAGTAGCAAATTGTTTCACAGCATGTGTCATTTATACCCCCCCCCCCCCCCACACACACACACACACACACAAACACACACAAAAGACCAAAACAAATTTGAAAAAAAAGGTAATACAGACATTATTTAAGCTTTACCGTTAAAATGGCAGTGTGGCATCTCGATAATCAAACATCTTGATAAAGAAACAAAAGTGGCAAATTTTACATGGTGACATGGTGCGTAATTACTCATCAATATCACTTTCATCTGTGTCATCATCCCATGCACCTCTTTCTTCTGTTTCCTTTGAAACATTTCCACAGTTCTGGCAGTGACATAAATCAGTACAAGACATTTTTGCAGACATACATGAACATCTTTCTGTTTCACATTTGCTTGTCTTGCAACCACAGTGGACTACCTGCAGCACACTATCTGGGGCAGGATTTCTAGTCATCCATCTTACTGTTAACTCCCCATCCTCAATGTACCATCCATTGCCAATGGGTGAAGGGGCACACATCATACCAGTCAGGGAATGTCGCATTACTGCTGCTTGGTAGTTTGCCCTTTTGCAGTGTTGGTGGAGGGCATCACTTGTTGGGGGAATGGACAGTTCTGGCAAAGCTGACGATGCCATACAGAATGCTTTGTATCTTGCATCGTTCACGTCTTTGGCAGATGCCTGTCCATACAGGTGGCACACATATTTGCTCAGTGTTTTGAACGTAGACTGGTCAAGGTTAAAACTGCTGCCCAGATTTGAGAACGCAGTCAGGTATTCGTCTTTCTGACAAGCAAGAGAAAAT
The DNA here is from genome assembly GCF_033978785.1 of Entelurus aequoreus. Taxonomy (NCBI): domain Eukaryota; kingdom Metazoa; phylum Chordata; class Actinopteri; order Syngnathiformes; family Syngnathidae; genus Entelurus; species Entelurus aequoreus. The sequence continues at coordinate 33,135,191 of NC_084746.1, read as the reverse complement.
GTCTTCCTTTTGCCCTTGCCATGAAAGGCACTGGTCGAGTCACAACCTGTGAAGGTATGGATGCCAATGAGTGCAGAACAAACACTGTTGCCAAGAGCTGCTGCCACCTTAGCCACGTCTATGATCCTCGTTCTGTTGCCTACTCCCGTGAAAAAATACAAGCTACACTGTAAAGCTCTTTGAAGACTTACAGCAATCACTGCCACATCAGTGTCAGGGCTTTTGATGACAACAGTTTGATGTTCTTGTGCAGCATGCTGTGCATGTAAAAACACCCTAGTGTCACATTCCTCATGGTCACATGTCAGTTCGTGAACAGCACTGACAGTTTGTGAACCCTCTTTCACAGTAACACAGTGACACAGTTCTCCATGTGCTATGTACAAGCTGAAGTCCCTGCCCAAAATGGTGAGATCAGCATCTCGCCATGCAACAAAGAGGAATTCTGCCAGTGCTGCTTTGTTGGTCCCATTAGATAGAAACTAATAATTTGTATTAAACTAATAAAATAAACAGACAGTCACACTGCACAATGAAAAGCTTATTTTGCTGGTCCCCCTTGCAAATTCACAAAATATAAATATAAATATAAACTTAAGCTAAATAAAGAATCACAGAATATAAAAATTAAACAAGAATAAACTTAAACTATATTGCACACTTACAATAAACTTACTAAAAATGTAAATGCTAAGGATGTTTAATACTAATAAATATAATAAAATAAAATAAGAAACAAAAATAAAGAAATAAGATAAAGTAAATTAAAGTGTGGATCTTACAACAGATCTATAGTGGGCATGAGTAGACAGAAGCAGTATTGCACATTCAGTTCACAGTGAAGATGATAATGGATGATATGACAATGATGATGTATAAAGTGCACTATGCATTCTTCAATTATTGTAGCAGCAGTGGAGGTGACATGAAGTCACAGCAGGGATGTGGGTAGTGGTCACAGTTCAGTCAGTTCAGGGATGAGGGGTGAGGTGTGAAGGTGTGCGGGGGGAGGGGTGGGGGTTGTGATGTGTAAATCAGTCCAGGGGTGTGTGTGTGTGTGTGTGTGTGTGGGGGGGGGGGAGAGAGATTGGGGCTGTGGTGTGAAGGTATATGGGGGGATGGGTGGGGCTTCCTTTTCTAGGCCAGTGGTTCTCAAACTTTTAAATTCCAAGGTCTCCCCTTAACTCTGACAGTGTATAAATGGTCCATTTGGTTATTACAAAGTAACAACACATTCTTTCAATCCTACGCTATGTACTGTAACATTATTACTATAGATTCACACACGTGTGTGTGTGTGTGTGTGTGTGTGTGTGTGTGTGTGTGTGTGTGTGTGTGTGTGTGTGTGTGTGTGTGTGTGTGTGTGTGTGTGTGTGTGTGTGTGTGTCACATACCTGCCGACACGGTTTCTGCTTGTGTGAGTTGATCCCTCTGGCGTTTTCCTCCCACACGAGTGTACTTTTCCACTTTTTGACAAATTATACAGATGGCTGGCAGGACGGGGCCGGCAGAAGCAACGGGCAAACCTGAACGAGATCGAAGTTTCTTTCGGGGAGTTTCAGACGTGCCTGCTGACTGACCTGCGGCTGCAGATGGTTCTCCCACCGCCCGTGCGGTCCTTTTCTCGGCATAAAACAATGCAGATTTATCTGTAAAACGTCGGTAGCATGTTGCGTGAAACCCAGCGTCGTCAGGAATAGCGTCAAAATCTACATCCGAGCAATGTTTATAGATTTCTGCCAGATGCTTGTTCTGGTCTTGCAGACAAAGCCACTGTTTTAAATAGTTTCTGTATGTGTCCCACCGTGTCCGAGTGAAGTGCTGGACGTCCTCATTGTTCACAGATGAAAGATGCATATAGCATCTTTTATTTTCCTCTTTACGCACTTTTTTTCTAACTTTTGAGGTCTTTCGTTCCTCTTCACTCTCGGATGTTGTCGTCGCCATAGCAGGTATGTTGTTAGAATAAAGCTGCTACCTGATTGGTCCATGTGACCAAAACCGCGCCACTCCCCACTAGATATCACTGCGCCTCACTGAAAAATAGTACCGGCTTTCAACACCGATTACACAAAATGGGCTAGGTGTCAATTTCCGAACTTTTGGTATCTTACTTACTACCAGTAAATCTATTTTATGAAGTAAAAATGATGTTGTGCCGTTGGTGTGGGAGCGAAACTGAACGATATGAGCCTTGACCACAGGCACTATTACCACATTAGCAATGTATAGAGTGTATTTATTTAAAGTTAAGACTAGTTTAATAAGGACATTTCAATGTGACCCCAAACTTTTGAACGGTAGTGTATATCTGTGAGTCTGCGAGTACGCTAAGCTTAGAGTGTTTTCATGCATATTTGTAGGTGCTACCGTGATGTAAGCAAACTAGCACATATGCTAACACGTTTACGAGTGTCTGCGTTAGTATTATTAACTTACAATGGCATTCTTTTTGTATTATTTCATTTTTGTAAATTCACCAAACTATCACAGTGGCATTATAGAGTCTATTTAGCTGATGAGAGCTAGCTTCCGCAGCTAGTGGGTCCATGACGATGACTTCTGTTTTGTTTGATCAGCTGTTTTACTGCCATGTGACATGCACCATTTGGAAACAATTAAGGTATTTTATAAATAAACATTTATAAAATATTTTGTACGGTATATATCTGCGGCTTATAGTCTGGTGCAACTAATATGTAAAAATATTCACTTCTTCTCAAATTTGATGGCTGCGGCTTAAATAGTGGTGCATTCCATAGCCGGGAAATTAATTTCAATGAGCAAAGCTAGTTTGAGATACGTGTGTTTTGAGCTACGAGCTCGGTCATGGAGACAATTAAACTTAAAAGCTACCACCATTAGTACCAGACAGAGGTGGGACCAAGTCATTGCTTTGCAAGTCACAAGTAAGTCTCAAGTCTTTGCCCTCAAGTCTCGAGTCAAGTCCCGAGTCAAGACAGGCAAGTCCCGAGTCAAGTCCAAAGTCAAGACTGGAAAGTCTCAAGTCAAGTCCCAAGTCCTGCATTTTGAATTTTGAGTCCTTTCAAGTCCTTTTAACCACAGACTAATATATTTACACAGATTGTGTATGCTTTTAAAACGCTGTATTTATTTATTAAAACAAGTGCATTTGAAATTGCAGGAAAAAAAATAGTGCTGACATTGCACTTCATAATAGCACTATTAACCAGTCATCTTAAACATTTAACTCATTCCTTTACAGAATAAACACATTTGAAAAAACAAGTGCAACTGTACTTATTTGCACAAAAGTGTTAACATTGTATTTCCATGGCATATTGCATTGTAACTAGTTCCACAGCAGTTGCTATCCTGTTCTTACCTGATCTCATTGATCTCATCTCATACTGAATGTGTGTTGATGTGTGCGTACACATGAAAAACATAACAAAAACATGAACAAAACAATGAACAGAGTTGTACTTTTTAGATGTCAGGGCCCTATGCAACATGTACACATATTCTTAATATAGTATACATTTTAACTGACCTTTATTTGACTATGTTTGTGTTTTTGTAGGTGGCTAAAATACGCGGTGCTGCTGATCGCCGTCTAACGTTACGTTACTGTGTGTGAGACATTGACTAACATAACGTTAAGTATAGGTACCTCATGCAGCCCTGCTTAAAAAAAATCACTTGACAAAAAGTATGAATAAGGTTAGCGAACTGCAGTGGACGCAACATATTGCCGTGTTTGCAATGACGTTATAACCATAGACATCTTATAAGTAGACGCAGCATTGGCTGCTGTGACACGAGCAATTTGGCCGCCATCTTAAAGTGGTGATGAGGAGCCGGCGAGCAGCCTAAACTGACAGTTGACAGGTAGAAAACAAAGATGGTGTTCAGCGTTTTCCTACTCAAATGAGCGGACTGTTGAAAATAGGAATCGGGTGATTACTTTTCACAAGTAAGATTTAACATTAATGTACTATTGGCTGTATTTTATGAAAATAATATTACCACAGAGTTGAGAAGGAGCAAAGATCTTTAATATTTGTATGTGAAAATCACAAAGAAATCTTCTGGGGGAGGATGACCCCCCTACAGGGGTTTGGTTTACAAACTTTCAGCCCCACCTAAAACAAAATTCACCAGCCGCCACTGATTATGATGCATTCTCATTTTAGGCAAAATATAAGACAATACTTTCTTAACAGTATAATTGTAACCAGGAATAAGTCTTCAAGTAACAATATTCAAATACTAACATTGTTGGGTAAGACAGAATTTGATTTTATTCTGAATCTAGTGAAACAGATTGGTGGTTTTAGCTGATATAAAGACTTACAGGTGTTTATATATGTTTATGTTGAAGTATTTGGCAGATGCTTTTATCCAAAGCGACATACATAAAAAATACATATAAAACAATGACTGTAAACATGATCATTTGAGGGAAGAATGTAATACAAAATATCAATACAAAGTGTCAAGACAGAATAAACTCTCTGCTGCTGCAGCAACAGAGATACAGTCTATAAGATATATAGATATCTAATGTTTTCATACATTGTTTATGTAGGATATACGCATGTATATATAACCTAATCATATTGTTTCTTCAATTTAAAAATAGCTGACCGTTTTTTTCCCCTTTCTCTGGGATTATATTACCAGTTTTGTTTTCGGACGTCTGGTCACTTATAGCGTATAAGAATATTATATTACTGTTAAGCAAACTATGAATAATAAAACACGCCAAAACATGTGTCCTTTATCATAGCTACACGTATGACAAAAAAGCGTGTGAAAATCAGTGGTATTCAGTGATGTAAGATGAATTAAATGCGCTGACAGTTCATTGCTCCTGCCAAATGAATTGCACTAGTGGAGCGGATCACCACTCCAAGATGGCGGCCCCGCGTCTCGTCTGCGCCTGTAGGCAGTAGCGCTCCATGCTGCGTACCCTTATAAGATGTCTATGGTTATAACATTAGCAGTGAGTTTACAGCCTCACTGATTTAACTACACAGCAAATAAAAGTCACGTTACTTAGCCAATAAACGTTTGCTTACATTAAAAACTTACCCTTCTTTGTGCATCTTCAAATGTCAAACGAAGTTGGAAGTTGTTACGTCTCCGTCTGTAATATTCGAACTGCATGATTTGCATAGGGCTATTCGTTTTTTGTTGACCGAGTCGTAGTTTTAATACCCGAACGAAATTAACTTTGGCATAATTGTTTCTCACTGCCGCATTGTTTGACAATTCTTCTTCATTGGTTGTCCTGCAATTTGATTGGATGAGAGCTGTGGGATGAAAACAGCGTACAGATCTAATTTGATTGGCTGTTGTAATGAGAGCACACCAGCTGACAGGAACAACACGCTGATAGACACAGACAAAGAAAAGGAAAAATACGGAGCGGCGCGCTCCCAAATAACTTTTTAATCTTTGGGTTTTGGGGAAAGTAGCAAGTCATGTCAAGTCAAAAGGCTCAAGTCCAAGTGAAGTCACAAGTCATTGATGTTAAAGTCTAAGTCGAGTTGCAAGTCTCTTTACATTTTGTCAAGTCGAGTCCAAAGTCATCAAATTCATGACTCGAGTCTGACTCGAGTCCAAGTCATGTGACTCGAGTCCACACCTCTGGTACCAGACAGACTTTCCTGCAGGATATCTTACACTCTTGCATTTCATGTTTAATTATTCATCACACTGTAGTCTTTTTTAATAAGAATGCTGTCAACAACAGAAAAAACAAAAACAAAATCGGAGCCAAATATTTATACTTAGATGTTCCCTTAGAGATCAAGAGGCTAAAAACTTGAGCAAGCTGAATGTCGGCGTTTAAAAAGTGCACAAAACTTCACATGTCAGAATGCTTATGATTTATGAAGCCTTCACAGGGCTGGTCCGGTATAGTTCATGACAGCTGGCAAAGCCATTAATCATGTGATGTGTATCACACACTTCCCATGGGGCGGATCTACTGTCATTGATCATTTTTATGTCAACACTATTGGGACAGACACACGGCCTGCAGACATTATTCCTTAAATAAAGATGACATGCCGTTGCGACGGCGACAAATTGTGATTTGTGGCTCCGGCAGGTTCGTGACAACGCGGTCCTTTAGAGACTGAGTCACCTCTCCTGCTTCCTGACTGGAAATGTGAGGTACCATTTTGAAACCGTATGTATGTTCAAAATAAACAGATACCAGAACCACCTGTGAGTACCGTATTTTCCAGACCATAACGCGCACCGGATTATAAAGCGCACTGCCGATGAATGGTCTATTTTTGATCTTTTTTTCGAAATGTAAAACACTTCCATGTGGTCTACATAACACGTAATGGTGGTTCTTTGGTCAAAATGTTGCATAGATTATGTTTTACAAACCATCTTCAAACCGCTTTCTGAGTCGCTTCAGGATGCGCCGTTTTGTGGGCGGTCTTATTTACGTGGCTCACCTTCGACAGCGTCTTCTCCCCGTCATCTTTGTTGTAGCATGCAAGGATGGGGGTGGAAGTGTCAAAAGATGGAGCTAACTGTTTTAGTGACATTCAGACTTTACTTCAATAACGGAGCAGCATTTCCTCATCCGTGGCTCACTAGTGCAACAATGCCGGAAATGTGCCCCGTAAAAAAACGTCCGACCGGAACTCTCTAATAACTAAAGTTCCTTGGGTGAATAATGTAAACTCACTATACCGGTATGTTTTAGCGCTTTCATATTAGAAATGGCAATAGCATAGGATGAATGTCCCATAACAAGAAGATAGAGAAGAAGCTTATCGACTACGGTGTCGTCACGGACTACAAAGGCGGATGCGCACAATTTTTCAGGATTTATGCAGATCCCAAATACAGATCAGCAGGTACCAGAAGGTAAGAAAAGTTGGTTTTGCATAATATTGCGAAACAAAACGCCAGATAATATTTCTTAACTGAAACATACACCATAGTAATACTCATATGTTGAAGCACATCAAGCTTCATAGCTTACCAAAGTCGTACTAAAACATTTTGTTAGATTTTTGAGCACCATGTGTAATGCTCTATATTTTCAATGGAACATATCAAATGTTGGTTTTTACTTGAGTCATATTGCCATCATAGTGCAGTCTACACATATATCTTATGTTTGACTGCCATCTACTGGTCACACTTATCATAACACCATGTACCAAATAAAATTGCTTTGAGGTCGGTAAGCAAAACCAGAATTATTCTGTACATTAGGCGCACCGGGTTATAAGGCGCACAGTCGAGTTATGAGAAAAAATAAGGATTTTAAGTGCGCCTTTAAGTCCGGAAAATATGGTACATTACAGGAGTCGCGTTAATTCTGTTTCAGATCAACCTGGATGTTGGCTGATTTTTAGATATAAAAAAATAAACAGTTTGTGCTTTCATCTTAATTGCAAATGAGACAATGTCATTGATTAGATGACAACCTGTCATTCATTCTTTTTTGAGCGTTCAATCACGCATGCTAACGATGGTCCCTTTTGGGTCATCTTCTTATGGATCAGGGCATCTACGCTGACTTCTAAGTCAAATCATTGGTACATCTGCTTATAATCAAGACAGCATTCAACCTTAGATCTCCTTCTGTACTGTGCAGGTTATATTGGTGGACCAGCCTGGATGGAGTATATTGTATTGACTCAATGTTATTTTTCCCCGGGGAAAAAGTCACAAAATGTTTTTATCCGGGATCAGAGAGTTATACATCCAAACAACCAATGCCGTATAACAACTTCTCCACAAACAAGTCAAGAGCTTTTTTTCCTGCCACTCCCACACACCGGTGACATGGAGCGACGCAGCCACGACGCAAAAACACGGTGGAGGGGAAAAGGCGTTTTAGAAAAGCTGGGCGATTTAGAAACAGCGAAGGAGTTATGAAGCTAATTTTGTGATGATCTGTTGCCCTTAGTTCTGTTTCAGCATCCCTGGGATTGTTTTTTTTTGGTTGCCATGGGTGCTGATTATTTTCACCTGCCTCTGATTAGTGTTCAGGACACTCAACTGCTCCCGGGCACTAATCAGAGAGCTATTTATTCCTGACTTTCGCCACACTCGGTTTGGCTGTTTTGTTTTCTTTACGCAACATTTACGATTGGTGATTTTTGCATTCGTGTTCTTGTTTTCGATGCTAAGCCTGTCCATAGTTTTGCTATAGCTATCCGCATGCTTTTCCTGTATTTTTGCATTCTTGATTTGATTTATGAAAATAAATCATCTTTCTTACCTACACGCTAATTCCAGGGGTCCGTCTGCATCTTGGGGAAACAATCCACACATTAACATTCGACCCGACCGTAACAAGTTTTAAGATAATGGTGAATAATGAAGCAGAGATCATCAAACAACTGTGGAGAACATAAACTTTTTTTTTTGTTTATGCTTGAAAGTGCTTAATTCCGGCCCAAAATATGTAAAATATGCTTTAAAAAAATACATCTTGAAATTTTGAAGCGTGATGTGGCAAGGGACGTCTACCCTACAAAAAGTGGCTTTATGAAGTCATGTAGTGTTTCTACCAGACTTAAAAATCTTGGCCATTTACTAAAATATCAGATTAATATAATATGATGACGTTAACATGTACAAAAAAAGGGTAAAAACACTTCTGAGAAACACAAAAGCAAATATTGAATGTTAAACTTGTTGCTTTTGTTTGCCTGAAATATAAAATGAATAAAACAGATTCATTAACCACAGTAAATTACAGTAGAAAAAAATAAAGTGATGATGAAACATCAAGTCATCACTTCTAGTAGAAGAGAGGATAAAGTCGCCACGCTGACATCATGCCAGTTATTTCTTCTATTAGGAGGCCAAGTAGTTTTCCTCGGCTGTGAGTGGAAGATATGTTCTCAGTGCCCAGAATCAGAGTGTTTTCCTCCACTTTAGTTTAGTGAAGAGCTGATGCCATTTGCTAACATCTTTGCTGCTACTGTTAGCTGTGGCTGCAGTGCGACTGGGTGGTTGAGCCTCTTCGATGGTAAACAAACGGCATCTTGCAAAGAAGAAAAATCACACCACCTTTATCAAATGTGCTGTCCGAGCATTTTTTAAAAAGGTACAATTCACATTACCATTGGATCACCAACTGGTAACAGTAGTGGAGCAGTGGAGATTTCTGTAAGGCTGCAAGGGAAGCTCGAGTTTCCCCTAAAATATAAAAAAGTGGTCAAATATGTACTTTTGTGTTTACATTTCATTGACTAAATATGCTAGAGTTCAACTTTTTTTCAGACTCAGCTACTTTTGCGACAGGTGACACAACTTTCTTCTTGTTCATTCCTGTAGAGTCACAGTGCATTAAGGCAAGGCAAGTTTATTTGTATATTTGTACACAAGGCAATTATGTCATGATCTGGCCTTTCACACCTGATACATATTTTCTTCCTCACTACTTAAGTGCTCTAGTACATTAACTTTCAGTCGTATTCATCTCCTCTGCTTTAGATTTGAACATTGCCAACCTTGAAGCCTGTCTCACATTTTTTGAAAGACTATTCCAGGTTTTAGGCACATAAATTTGTAATGTAACCTCACCATTGTAAATAAAGTAAATAATTCAATGTGATTATCTTGTGAGATGACTGTATTATGATGATAGTATATATTGATAGTATATATCTGTATCATGAATCAATTTAAGTGGACCCCGACTTAAACAAGTTGAAAAACGTATTCAGGTGTTACCATTTAGTGGTCAATTGTACGGAATATGTACTTTACTGTGCAACCTACTAATAAAAGTCTCAATCAATCAATCAATCAATCAAACCATGACTCTGGGCATCAGCAGGAGACTACGCCTTGAGGTTCTCGGAGCTCAAGATGGTTCGTATGGCTCTAACAGAGATGTACTTTGGCACAAGACTATGAAAAGACAGCTCTGTTTTAAAGTCTATCTCTGAGTAACAGAAAAGCCATTGGTGTGGCCTAAGCACTGGAATCATATGGTTGTATGTCCTAGTTCTAGTCAGGATATAGCAGCAGCATTTTCAATGTAATGCAGCTGCTTCACACTCGCTTAGAGAGCCCAGTGAAAAAGGGCCATTCGGGCCTGTACAGTGCATCAAATCTACTCACATTTGCGACTAAAATTCGATAAAAGTGGCACTCATGCAAATCCGAATTTCAACTCTCAGAACCAAGACTGAGGCTTTTTCTGCATCTGTGTTCAGGTGGATATCATTTGTCGCCTTGATCAGAGTCTTTTCAGTACTGTGCTGGGGCCTAAAGTGGAAAGTGTCAAACACTTAGTTATACACGTGAAAGTCACTAAGCTGTTGGTATACACCTTTTTTTCATTAAACAGTGTTGAAGCCGGGCAGCACGGTGGCAATATGAAGGTCCTGGGTTCGATCCTGGGGTAATAATTAAATGTAAATAATCAAATGTATATACTTGTTCTTATGCTTTCTGAACTCACTATGTTCACTGCTCGCTGTACATATCATACGAAGTGAGACCTACACTGTTTCAATGTCCATTTCTCAGATGATATAATTGTTGATGACTGAAGTGCTGATATCAACCAAACCTAAATCCCCCCCGCCGCCACATCCCCCGCCCCAACACCCTCCACATCCCACCCCCCGGATTGTAAATAATGTAAATAATTCAATGTATGTACTCTGATGATTAACTTCTGTGATGACTGTATTATGCTGATAGTATATATTTGTACCATGAATTGATTAACGTGGAAGTTGAAAAACGTATTCGGGTGTTACCATTTAGTGGTCAATTGTACGAAATATGTACTGTACTGTGCAATCTACTAATAAAAGTTTAAATCAATGAATCAAACCGCCCTATTGCAGCTGAGGTAGGCTCCAGCGACCCCCCGCGACCCTTGAAAGGGACAAGCAGTAGGAAATTGATGGAGTGTTGAAGCGTCCATTGACTTCAATGGGGGAGTATAGAGTTGGTTGTTCCACAGCAGCCCAACTAGACAATCATTGGATAAATGCTCGGCTTTGTCCTGCCCACAGATGCCGAGCATCTCTGGAAGTAAGTGAGTGGGCTCGGCCTCAGCTGGCCTGGACGCTTGGATAAAGCATGATGATTGAGGCGAAATCCCTTGAATCAGCGATTATGAAAAATAAACCACTGTCGGAGCATTTTTCAAGTTTCATTCCATTGTTCCGTGTTGATATTGAGAATTTTACAGTCCTGTAAGTGGCGTTTTCTTTGTAACATTTCATTTACATTTTATCTTTTTTGTTTCTGTTTTTGGACGCGTATCCCTGTTTAGAGTAGCTGAAAAGAAGCTTCCCCTAATTGAAAGACCAGCAGCCGCAAGCATAAACACAATGGCAGCCAAAGAATATCCACCTCAGAGTGTGACTGACCATTGTCAAGCACATGAAGAGACAGCGGAAAACATGCAGAGTTGCAGCCATAAACAGACTGTAACTTTAAAGATGAACAATTTGATTAAAACATTAAAAAGAATAATGCACTAAATATGACTATAAAACAGTATCTTCCACACTTTGAAAGAGCTATCCATGCATTTGTGGCGTCACGCCTGGATTACTGTAATTCGTTGTACCTAGGCCTAGATCAGAGCCCTCTGCAGCGGCTGCAGAGCTTGCAGAACTCTGCTGTTCATCTTTTAACTAAAACCAAATGACGTGAGCACATAACCCATGTACTGGCTTCCCTTCATTGGCTCCCAGTTACTTATTGTTTTTAAATACTTACACCGAGAAGCCCCGCCCTATCTTATTGAGCTGCTGCAGCCTTATTGTCCCAGCAGGACCCTGAGGTCTTCAGACCAGCTCCTCCTGGCTGTCCCAAAAACTAGGCTAAAAGACAGAGGAGATCGAGCCTTTTCAGTGGCAGGCCCCAGACTATAGAATAGGACCTTCCATTATCTATTAGGTCCTCTCAGTCTCTGAGCCAATTTAAATCTAGGCTAAAAACATGTTTTTACTCCCTGGCGTTCAAATCCAGTTAGACAGGATATCTTGGTTGTTTTAATTTTTTTGTTGTATTTATTTATGACATTTTAGGTGATATATTCTGTAGTTCTTTTAAGGTATATTTTACTTCTGTATTTTATGCATCCTTCCATGTTACCATGTAAATGTGACACTATGTGCACCTTTTCTTATGTCTGTCTGTATAGCACTTTGGCCAACTGGGGTTGTTTTCAAATGTGCTATATAAATACCGTATTTTCGACCATAGGGCACACCGGATTATAAAGTGCACTACCAAAGCGGGTCTATTCAGGTCTATTTTCATACAAAAGGCACACCAGATTATAAGGCGCATTAAAAGGGTCATATTGTGATTTTTTTTTAAATGTAAAACACTTCCTTGTGGTCTACATAACATGTAATGGTGGTTCTTTGGTCAAAATGTTGCATAGATGATGTTTTACAGATCATCTTCAAGTAACTTTCTGACAGTCACACGTTTTATGGGCGGTCTTATTTACGTGGCTCACCTTCGACAGCGTCTTCTCCCTGTTATCTTTGTTGTAGCAGTGTAGCGTGCAAGGACGGGAGTGGAAGAAGTGTCAAAAGATGGAGCTAACTCTTTTAATGACATTCAGACTTTACTTAAATTAATAACGGAGCAGCATCTTCTCATCCGTGGCTCAATTATGCAACATCAACACCGGAAATGTGTCCCGTGAAAAAACGTCCGACCGGAACCCTCAGATAACTAAAGTTCCGTGGGTAAATTATGTAAACCCACTACAGTTTTTAGCTATTTGATACCTAGTCTACTGACGGATAAAAGTAAGAACTTTACGCTATTTTATATTAGAAATGGCAACAGCGGAAGATTAATGCCACATAAGAAGGTAGAGAAAAAGAAGAAGCAGATGACTACGGTGTCGCCACGGACTAAAATGGCGGACGCTTGCACATTTTCAGGATTTATGCAGATCCCAAATACAGAGCAGCAGGTACCAGAAGGTAAGAAAAGTTGGTTTTGCATAATATTGCGAAACAAAACACCGGATAATATGTCTTACCTTATACACACACCATAATAATACTCGTATGTTGAAGCACAGTACAATCTATCAAGTGGTGTGGCTTCATAGCCTACCAAAGTCGTACTAAAACATTTTAATAGATTTGAGCGCCGTGTGTAATGTTCTATATTTTCAATGGAACATATCAACTGTTGGTATTGTTTACTTGAGTCATATTGCAGTCTACAGATATCTCTTATGTGTGACTGCCATCATATTGCAGTTTACACATATCTCTTATGTGTGACTGCCATCGACTGGTCACACTTATCATTTCACCATGTACCAAATAAAATAGTTTTGAGGTCGGTAAGCACAACCAAAATTATTCCGTACATTAGGTGCACCGGATTATAAGGCCCACTGTCGAGTTTTGAGAAAATGAAAGGATTTTAAGTGTGCCTTATAGTCCAAAAAATATGGTATTTATTACATTTTAGTATTTTAGGTGATATAGTCTGCACTTCTTGTAAGGTATATTTTGCTACTGTATTTTATTAATTCTTCCGTGATATCATGCAAATGTGACACTATGTGCACCTTTTCTTATGTCTGTACAGCACATTGGCCAACTGGGGTTGTTTTTAAATGTGCTATATAAATAAATAAACTGAACTGACTGTAATTAATTCATCGCAATTAACGCAATAATTGGACACCCTTCTATGGCCCGCCGGACATTCCCAAATATTTTTTTTTATCTTTAAGATGGAAACTGTAGCTGCCATTATGATGTGCAGTGATGTTTTCAAATGACCGTAAGTCTTGAGCTACACAAAATATTTCAATGGTTGGAATCTGTGCTTTTGCATGATATACTAGTTACTAGGGGTGTAATGGTACACACAAATTTCGGTTCGGTACGTACCTCGGTTTAGAGTTCACGGTTCGGTTCATTTTTGGTACAGTAAGAAAACAACAAAATATAAATTTTTGGGTTATTTATTTACTAAATTTTTAAACAATGGCATAACATACATATACACACAGGGTCCATTGCCAGGGTTAATGTGCTCAACATATATCAAATAAAAACTAAATAATATAAGGCTCAGAATGGTTTCTTAACAAAACCTTTCTACATATACAGTGCTTTTTTTGATTGATTGATTGAGACTTTTATTAGTAGATTGCACAGTACAGTACATATTCCGTATAATTGACAGTGTTGGGTTAGTTACTGAAAATCAGTAACTAGTTACAGTTACTAGTTACTTTATTTCAAAAGTAACTCAGTTGCTAACTCAGTTACTTACACCAAAAAGTAATGCGTTACTGTGAAAAGTAACTATTTAGTTACTTCTTTTTTTTCTTCATTTTTTTTTTTAAAGCTCCCATTAATGCCCTTTTAGCCTTGATTTCAGTACTGTTATTGCACTGGAGAATAATGCAATCTGTTGATCAACTTGACATGCATTTGCATCACTGAACTCTGCTAAGCAATGTGGTCTACATACAACACACAAAGACAAAGATGTTTCCAAGGGCCAATTTGTCGCCAGAACAAATTGACAAAACTATTTTAAACAGCTGCAACATAACATACATAAGTAACAAACAGCATAATAACAACATAGCTGTAAACCTAGGAAGGTTTACACTACATACACAAAGCCTAACCAGGCATTTTTTCCTCAAGGAATTCTGACACAAAATCATGTCTGAAGCCCAGAACACTCTACACATTTCCCCAGTATTAGTTTAGAGATAAGGAAAGATTGGCCTGGCCCACTAGGATCCCTCTTTATGTTTGTGAACTTTACAGTCTATGCATTTAGAGTGATGTGATAATCAAACACTCTAGAAGTCTAGAATGAAAGAGTATTTAAGAAAATTGACAGCAATGTTCCCTCTAAGGTGCGCACCTGTGCAATTGCGCACTGCTCAAGCATCCTCTGCACACGGCAAATCTATGCCACGCACAAAGTCAAATTAAAAAATAAGCGCATAACAATTTTCGACAGAGAATACAGTTTTCGTCATCATTGTTCAAATATTGTAACGTCTGTCGAGACGCCTTGAGGACATGAATTCCATCGATCACTTTACTGAGCACTCGGCCATAAACACATCACCAAAACATTAGTAAAAAAAATTATATCTAGCAAAAGTGGTCATTTTCTGCAGTACAAACCAGACCAAAATCATCTTTGTTATATCAACAGCAGCCGCTCGCTCTTTCTCACTTGCGCCAACACATGCACATATGGCACTTAGCCAGTGATGCGTTTACAGCCACACAAAAAGTCGGACAACTCCAACACCACACAAAGTGTCATTCCAGGTCGTTACACTATGATTTACTAATCAAATGTGTGCTTATTCTAGTGTCATTTATTAGGAATCTTCATTTATAAATATTAATCATGAAATGCTGTTAGTATATTAAATAAATACTAATAAAAATATATTTTTTACAAACAGGAAGTTGCAGGAATGTACACATGATCCCCTGCTTACATCTCATTGTGCAACATGTGAATGTTTTAATGGGAACTAAATGCAATGTCTGAAAGGGGTACAAATTATTTCCAAAGCAGGACCTCCACCCAGACAAACAATACAAGTACACAGTTCATGAAAAACAATATTTTTTGTTATTGTCATTCTAAGTGGGCATAAACACTTATATTGGAAAATAACCTCATGGAAATGACTGCTGTCATTTGATTACAATAATAAGAGAATGTTGTCTGTTTATCTGTGTTGGCCCTGCGATGAGGTGGGGACTTGTCCAGGGTGTACCCCGCCGTCCGCCCGAATGCAGCTGAGATAGGCTCCAGCACCCCCCCGCAACCCCGAAAGAGACAAGCGGTAGAAAATGGATGGATGGATGGAGATTGAACTTGTTATTTAGTCAGGTTTGGGACAGGTGTGCTGCTGGTGTAGCCACAGTGTGCACGTCTGATGTTGCTCACATGGGCTCCACTGAATGCTCAGGGAGGTTTTGCGTTTGCTCACACACATGAACAATTAGAGGGAACATTGATTAACAGAGTGTGTACCTTCAGTGCTGAATGATGAGCAGAGGCAGAGTTAATCCTTAAGTGGTGGTGGTGGAGGTGAAGTGGCATTGGAGTCTCTGTCTCTCTTTACTAGCTTTGTCGAAGCATGTTGCTCATGTAGCTTGTTTCAGCAGATTTGAATTGCTGTTTTGGGCAGTAGATGGGATCTTTGATCCAAAGCACAATTTACACTTAACTAAAATTTTATTGTCTTTGTGCTCGACAAAAGAAAAGTAGTGAAAATATCTCCATGTTAACAAACTCGACTTCTGGCTCTGCCATGATCAGACACGCCCCTTCCCCACACTCACACTCACACCCAGACACACACGGAGCGCACGTCTCTGTCTTGTGACACAAGAAGAATCAGAACGATGACACTGCAGCGCTCCGATAAAACACACTTTATACTACATAAAAAGTAACGTAAAATAACGCTGTAACGCATCATGTAGTAAAGGTAACTGAGTTACTGAATATAAAAAATAACGCGTTAGATTACTAGTTACCGCCGAAACTAACGGTGTTACAGTAACGTTTTACTTTGTAACGCGTTAGTCCCAACACTGACAATTGACCACTAAATGGTAACACCCCAATAAGTTTTTCAACTTGTTTAAGTCGGGGTCCACGTTAGTCAACATTAAACTGCCTCAAGTTGTTGCTCAGATTAAATAAAATGACCATTCTTGGCCATTTACTAAAATATCAGATTAATATAATATGATGACATTAACATGTACAAAAAAAAGGTAAAAACACTTCTGAGAAACACAAAAGCAAATATTGAATGTTAAACTTGTTGCTTTTGTTTGCCTTAAATATAAAATTAATAAAACATATTCATTAACCACAGTAATTTACAGTAGAAAAAAATAAAGTGATGATGAAACATCAAGTCATCACTTCTAGTAGAAGAGAGGATAAAGTCGCCACGCTGACATCATGCCAGTTATTTCTTCTATTAGGAGGCCAAGTAGTTTTCCTCGGCTGTGAGTGGAAGATATGTTCTCAGTGCCCAGAATCAGAGTGTTTTCCTCCACTTTAGTTTAGTGAAGAGCTGATGCCATTTGCTAACATCTTTGCTGCTACTGTTAGCTGTGGCTGCAGTGCGACTGGGTGGTTGAGCCTCTTCGATGGTAAACAAACGACATCTTACAAAGGAGAAAAATCACACCACCTTTATCAAATGTGCTGTCCGAGCATTTTTTAAAAAGGTACAATTCACATTACCATTGGATCACCAACTGGTAACAGTAGTGGAGCAGTGGAGATTTCTGTAAGGCTGCAAGGGAAGCTCGAGTTTCCCCTAAAATATAAAAAAGTGGTCAAATATGTACTTTTGTGTTTACATTTCATTGACTAAATATGCTAGAGTTCAACTTTTGTTCAGAATCAGCTACTTTTGCGACAGGCGACGCAACTTTCTTCTTGTTCATTCCTTTAGAGTCACAGTGCATTAAGGCAAGGCAAGGCAAGTTTATTTGTATATTCGTACACAAGGCAATTATGTCATAATCTGGCCTTTCACATCTGATGCATATTTTCTTCCTGACTACTTAAGTGCTCTAGTACATTAACTTTCAGTCGTATTCATCTCCTCTGCTTTAGATTTGAACATTGCCAACCTTGAAGCCTGTCTCACATTTTTTGAAAGACTATTCCAGTTTTTAGGCACATAAATTTGTAATGCAACCTCACCATTGTAAATAATGTAAATAATTCATTGTGATTATCTTGTGAGATGACTTAAACAAGTTGAAAAACGTATTCAGGTGTTACCATTTAGTGGTCAATTGTACGGAATATGTACTTCACTGCGCAACCTACTAATACAAGTCTCAATCAATCATTCAATCAAACCCTGACTCTGGGCAACAGCAGGAGACCACTCCTTGAGGTTCTCGGAGCTCAAGATGGTTCGTATGGCTCTAACAAAGATGTACTTTGGCACAAGACTATGAAAAGACAGCTCTGTTTTAAAGTCTATCTCTGAGTAACAGAAAAGCCATTGGTGTGGCCTAAGCACTGGAATCATATGGTTGCATGTCCTAGTTTTAGTCAGGATATAGCAGCAGCATTTTCTATGTAATGCAGCTGCTTCACACTCGCTTAGAGAGCCCAGTGAAAAAGGGCCATTCGGGCCTGTACAGTGCATCAAATCTACTCACATATGCGACTAAAATTTGATAAAAGTGGCACTCATGCAAATCCGAATTTCAACTCTCAGAACCAAGACTGAGGCTTTTTCTGCATCTGTGTTCAGGTGGATATCATTTGTCGCCTTGATCTTTGATCCAAAGCACAATTTACATTTAACTAAAATTGTATTTTCTTTGTGCTTGACAAAAGAAAAGTAGTGAAAATATCTCCATGTTAACAAATTCGACTTCTGGCTCCGCCATGATCAGACACGCCCCTTCCCCACACTCACACCCAGACACACACAGAGCGCACGTCTCTGTCTTGTGACACAAGAAGAATCAGAACGATGACACTGAAGCGCTCCGATAAAACACTTTATACTACATAAAAAGTAACGTAAAATAACGCAGTAACGCATCATGTAGTAACGGTAACTGAGTTACTGAATATAAAAAATAACGCGTTAGATTACTAGTTACTTTGTAACGCGTTAGTCCCAACACTGGCAATTGACCACTAAATGGTAACACCCCAATAAGTTTTTCAACTTGTTTAAGTCGGGGTCCACTTTAATCAACATTAAACTGCCACAAGTTGTTGCTCAGATTAAATAAAATGACAAAACTTTTCTTCTACATATGAAAAGTGCAACATTAAACAGTTTCAAGTCAACTCAGCCTCAGATTAACTTTTCTTTCCCACCCAGCCTGGCTAACTTGGCAGTAAGAGGATATATGGGCTCATTGTTCTTCCACCACAGAAGTGGGTCAAAATCTAGTTTTTAATGCAATATGGACTTATATCTGCTGCTATAAAAACATTTGTTATTGCTTTAGCCCTGCCTGACTCGCCGAGGAGAGGCTGCTTGAATGCGGTGGTGACGCTTCAAATGTGTTATGAGAGTAGCGTATGTGTGTGTGTGTGTGTGTGTGGCCCTTTAATATGTGTGGGCAAGTGAGGTGAGGGAGCGGTAGCATGAGTGCGGGAGTGGCTAGTGTTTTGTTGGATTGGCTGTGTGCAAGACCTCAGTAAAGCCACGATTTGCAACTAATCGCCGGACTCGTCATTTACCCTGGAGTCCGGAGCTGTGGAGACCCACTGCCGGGTAGAGTGAAGGGTGTTGCCCCCGAGAATACATCGGCCCTGGAGGAGTGTCTCCCCTGCGCTCGACTACGGTCTGGGAGCCGGAAGCAGGAAAGGTGCAACACATGTTTGACGTGTTGTCAGAAGCAGCTGCTGAACAATGTCGGCAAACCTATGTCCTCCATTGTTGTATCGCGCAGCCAAAGTGTTCCCAAACGGGAGATCTTAACGAGGCAGAAGGGTTTTCCAGCTCTGGCTTTTAAATGTTGTTCTAGCCCGGTCGCTGCTAGCATGTGTACTTGTTCGGTACACCTCCGAACCGAACCGAAACCCCCGTACCAAAACAGTTCTATACAAATACACGTACCGTTACACCCCTACTAGTTACTATGGTAATCTAATTAGTTACTACGGTCATCTAAGTCACAGCAGCTCAGACGAGGCACCAAGCAGTGTGGGTGGGGAGCGTTTCCAAAGCGGCCAGCCTGAAATGCGGGTGTCAGGGACAGACGCGAAAGAAGATTTTTACAACAAAGTTCTAAACTAATACAGTATATTTCGTTTTTTGTTGCATTTTTGTTGTGTTTTGATTGATTGTAAAATATGTCGATCGAGAGGGGGTGTGACGTTCATATGTTGTCAATATTCAGTGTTTTATCATTGATAGTTAACATTGTAAATCCCACATTCTTTATTTTCATGTACATTCTGATTTTCTCATTCAGTAAACAAAATGCAATTCCATTCCGTTTTTAAGGCGGTCTGTCATAACATTTTTAGCATTCAATCAGACATTATTGTGAGGTTTTGTATTCGTGTTCCTAAAAATAGATATACCGGCCACAAGACACATTTGTTTCTCTAAATTTGTCCCCCCGAGGCAAAATAATTGCCCAGGCCTGCTCTAGTATTTGTGTCTTCTAAAAAGCTCTTACAAAAGAGCATTATATTTCTTGTATTTGCTTCAGTACACTTTTAAGCGGATTTATTCATTGCCTTGGTTTGCATATACGTATTTACCACATGGTCGGACCTGTTAAGGGTCCAAAAAGGAACAAAAGAGGACTACTAACTGCATATCAGACCAGACTTAGCGGCTACATGGTACCTTCTGATTGCAACGGGGACATAAGCCATTTGTTTGAAGAACGATCGCCGATACACAAAGTGATTACAACTCTTTAACACCGAATTCCTTGGAACCGCCATCAATGACACCACAATGCACGGCAGGAGCTAAATCCACTATTTATGTGCGATTGTGTAGATGCCCTTGACTTGATTGTATCGTTCTCTTTTCTACAGAGCGGTTGTCCTTCAATGGACCCTCTGAAAGAATCGCAGAACAACGCACCAAAAGTATCCAGGTGTTAAAAGTTCAAAGAGTATCAATAACTCGCAGACATCGAGTTTCTCCCTGTCCACAATAAAAGACCGCAGCCAATTTCCAGAGGGGGTGGCGAGAGGAGCCAGCCCGCAGAGCTAGATGGCACAGGCGTTTTAATCACTATGTCGCGGGCGTGAGGCTACCTTTAAGAGCGCAGCACAACATGATGAATGATCATCGGCTCAGCACAACTGCTGCAGTCTGCAGGGCCGCTATGATGACGCGATGGAAACGGCTGATAAGTGGCATCTGGGGGGATGATTAATTGATGCCAACGCATTTCAATTTAACGGCTCTTTGATCAATTATTAATAAACCGCCTTTATTATGTACAACTTCAATTAACTGTCTTTGTACTTTGACCTATCCATGCCCTCTCGCCTGCAATGGAGGAACACTGCAAGACTGCAAACAAGCGTGCCTCAATGTTGGCGAATAATCCACTCTAACATGCATGAATTCTATTAAGGGGTTTAAGAATTAATTGCCGTCAAATGAAAGCGGAGGACATGCGAGATATATAAGCTCGGGGAGGAGAACCGCTCCGTTTTGTAGCCTTGTGAAGTTTCTCCCGTTTCCGTTCAAATTAATGGAAGGTAACAAAGAGCTGGTTTTAGGACGAGCAGGCGTACAATCCTGGGGTAGCTGTAAATTGGAGCACAGATTTCTCTGCGGACCCCCTAGGTGAGAGAGAGCTCATGAATGTGCCACTAGTAAGTCGAAAATTGTTCCCCCTCAAGGCACCGCCGCCTTCATTCTTGTAATCTTGCTTGTCTGGCAGTCTGGTAGTGGAAGGGGGAAGGGGGGGGGGGGGAGTACATTAAAAAGAAAATGTCCGGGGGGGGGTATATGGTTAAAATGCTTCCAGAACGCTGAGGTTCTTATTGGGTTTTCTCGTTGCCTGGCACTCATGGGTAATGTATGGCATTCTTGTAAAATGAAGTACGAATATATTTGCACTCTTGTCATCTGCAGAGGTCAGACAGTAAGAATTAAATACCGTATTTTTTGGACTATAAGGCTTAAAATCAAGATGATCTGTAAAACATAATCTATGCAACATTTTGACCAAAGAACCACCATTACATGTTATGTAGACCACAAGGAAATGTTTAACATTTAGAAAAAAATCACAACATGACCCCTTTAATGCGCCCTATAATCCGGTGCGCCCTATGGTCCGAAAAATACGGTAATTTGAAGGATTTATTCCATTTAGCACATTCAGCAGCCTAGAAAATTCACTTAAAATCAATTATAAGAGTAAACAACAAATTAGGTGTTCTTCACTTTCAATGTGAAGAATCCCCTAACACTCAGTGAGCCATTTTGGCTAAAGGAGCAAATTATATAGTTCACATTATTTTATAGTAGCCATATCTTCCTTTATTGGGATGTGTATTCATTGGGAACAGCTTGCTCCCCCCTCTATAAACAATTTATTACGATACTGGGGATAAAAAAAAAGGCAAATATGTGTTATTGGCAGTCTGGGAGAGAAGCCAAAGGATGTGTCAGGCACAATTATAGAATAAGGGTCGAATAAATGCTCCCGAGTATTGCTCTGGCCGCTTGTCCCTTTGGCTGTGTTCTCAGCTCCTGGAGCCAGTGGGGATGGGTGCATTAAGACACAGGTGGACTGATAGGGATTGAAAGTGACCCTCTGCTCTGAACACCGGCGCAGAGGTAGCGGACATCAAGCTAAGCCACTTTGACTCTCTCGGCTGGCTTAATTGCTCTGCGAACCTGGGTGCAGCATCGAGCGGCCTGACTTACTGCGCCCCTGGGAGTGCATTACCACTGCTCGGTCCGACTAATCGCCTCCTTTGTCCCCCATCATCCCCTGCACAGTTTGTCCACATCTAATGACAGGTCAGTGCAGATGTAGCCAGCACCATATACCCTCTTTTTATTACAGTACCAAACCATTGTAACCCCCGCCCATTGCCTTTTGTATTTCCTCGATTCGCAGATACTGATGAATGGGAGTCACAGTGCTCTTTTCCTTGTATCCACTGTCAAAACCATTCAGAGTAGATTCTGATAACAAAAAAAAAAAATAACAAAATGAGAGTATGTTGTAAGTGTAGAAGCCATTATGTGCTGCGAGATGAGACCAGGACAATTTGTCGTGATGATTCTTTTGTTGACAACATAGCAGCATTAAAGGCCTACTGAAATTATTGTTTTTATTTAAACGGGAATAGCAGATCCATTCTATGTGTCATACTTGATAATTTCGCGATATTGCCATATTTTTGCTGAAAGGATTTAGTAGAGAAAATCGACGATAAAGTTCGCAACTTTTGCTCGCTGATAAAAAAAGCCTTGCCTGTACCGGAAGTAGCGTGATGTCACAGGAGCTAGTATTCCTCACAATTCCCCGTTGTTTACAATGGAGCGAGAGAGATTCGGAGCGACAAAGCGACGATTACCCCATTAATTTGAGCGAGGATGAAAGCTTCGTAGATGAGGAACGTGAGAGTGAAGCACTAGAGAGGCAGTGATGGACGTATCTTTTTTCGCTCTGACCGTAACTTAGGTACAAGCTGGCTCATTGGATTCCACTCTCTCCTTTTTCTATTGTGGATCACGGATTTGTATTTTAAACCACCTCGGATACTATATCCTCTTGAAAATGAGAGTCGAGCACGCGAAATGGACATTTAAAGTGACTTTTATCTCCACGACAATACATCGGTGACACACTTAGCTACTGAGCTAACGTGATAGCATCGTTCTCAAATGAAGATAGAAACAAAAGAAATAAACCCCTGACTGGAAGGATAGACAGAAGATCAACAATACTATTAAACCATGTACATGTAACTACACGGTTAAAAATTCTCAGCCTGGTAAGGCTTAACAATGCTGTTGCTAACGACGCTAAGGCTAATTTAGCAACTTAGCAACCGGACCTCACAGAACCATGATAAAAACATTAGCGCTCCACCTACGCCAGCCAGCCCTCATCTTCCCATCAACAGCCGTGCTCACCTGCGTTCCAGCGATCAACGGCGCGACGAAGGACTTCATCCGTGGGTTTTGCGGCAAGCATCAGCTAGGCGTAGTAAGTAGTCGTAGTTGTGTTGCTGTAAGTATTGTACTTAGCCGCTAATACACCGATCGATCCCACCTACAACGTTCTTCTTTGCAGCCTCCATTGTTCATTAAACAAATTGCAAAAGATTCACCAACACAGATGTCCAGAATACTGTGGAATATTGTCGAAGAAAACAAGAGGTTTTTGTATCGGGTCGATGGGGTACAACCACTTCTGTGGATTTTGTGACGTCACGCGCATAAATCATATCCAAAGGAGTTTTTCAACCGGAAGTGTGGCGGTAATTTTAAAATGTCACTTTATAAGTTAACCCGGCCGTATTGGCATGTGTTTCAATGTTAAGATTTCATCATTGATATATAAACTATCAGACTGCGTGGTCGCTAGTAGTGGGTTTCAGTAGGCCTTTAATGCTCGGACAAAATGTCTCACTGGCCTGGCTCAAAATCATCACCTAAGAGGCATTTGACTGCAGGAGGACAAAAAGCTAGCTCCAGCCCTCCCAAAGCCGGGGGAAACTTTTTTTGTTGGGGGAACAACATTTCAGTCGACACCGGCCCCGGTGGTGACCATCTGGAGACCTCAGTGAACTATTTCATCTATACCTGGGGTGTCAAACACATTTTAGATCTGGGGCCTCATGGAGAAAAATCTACTCCCAAGTGGTAAAATCACGGCACAATAACGTGAAAATAAAGACAACTTCCGATTGTTGTTTTTTTAAAAAAATAGAAAAAGCATATTCTGGAAATAGTACAAATCATAATGTTGTTGGGGTTTTTTTACACTTACATGTTGCGGTTAATAGGATTCTATCTTTATTTGTCGTTTTTTATACTTTTTGAATAAATTATGTGATAATGTTCATCAGTCAACTCATTGGTGTTCATTTTCAATCTATCAGGATAAAAAAACAATATCAAAATCAAATTACAGGATGTTATTTATGTAGTTTGCTCATTTTCCTCGACTGGTGCACTAACATCATGTGGTTTATTTGTTTTACTATGTAGCATAATCTACAAATATACAAAAAATTGCTATTGCGACATCTAGTGGACACATTTAGAACAGCAGTTTCATTTAAAAATTTCGGCTCATTTTTATACTTAAACTCATCCCGCGGCCCGAATAAAACCTGTTCGCAGTCCTGATCCGGCCCACGGGCCTTACTTTTGACACCCCTGATACCGTGTTTGCTTGTTTATCGGAGTGCTTTAGCATCTTTTTTTGAGGTGGAAAAAGTTGCAAATTTGTTTATTTGAGAGAATACCCAAAAGCTG
Source organism: Entelurus aequoreus (assembly GCF_033978785.1). Lineage (NCBI taxonomy): Eukaryota > Metazoa > Chordata > Actinopteri > Syngnathiformes > Syngnathidae > Entelurus > Entelurus aequoreus. The sequence goes on along the minus strand of NC_084746.1, from coordinate 33,110,224 downwards.
TGTTCTAAACTCTTTAAAAACATTATTTGTGCTGGCTTTTGAAGGGGAACTTCACTTTTTTATTTTAATTTGCCTATCGTTCACAATCATTATGAAAGACATGACAGATGGATTTTTTTGATAAATAAACGTAGATAAAAGCCCACTTACATAAAATCCGCCCATAAAATCCGATAACCATTCAAAAAGCGCCAACAATACTCCATTTACATTTTGTGACTTGAATATTAACCAAGTATTAGTGATATTGGTATTATAAGCGTTAACGCAGACGAACTATTTGTAACGGTGATGTAATCTATTCCGTGTTTCACTATGTTTACATCATCGAGTGGTGTACTGCTTCGTCGCTTCCCTGCTCCCTGTAAGTTTATTGTAGATCATAAATCATGCATCTCACATGGACACGTCTGAGAAGGTAATCCGATAAATTGGGAGACATTTTGACAGCCAATTTTAACTTTGAACTGGCGAGAACGACACGAAAAGCGCTTGTAACGCCCCCACCCCCTTTCTTCGTGAGGATTATGAGACATTTTTCATGTAAATGGGAATATATGAACATAATAAAGGTCGGCATCCTAATGACAGCAGACATTGTACAGTAGGTGATGATGGATTATGTTTGGTGGCTCATTAAGTCTGCAGTGAGTAATAATCAGTGATGGAGGCAAAAGAACAAATGTGATGCGTTTTGAAATTAATGTGCCGTGTATGCTTAAAATGATCAAAATACAGAAATATTAAATGTTTTTATAAATGTGACCATTACTACATTACATATATACTTACATCATGTACAGTATATACAACCTTAGTGGATGTGTTTGGATGTTTTTTAGGGGTTCTATAAGCATAGGCTTTTTTGTAAGGGGACTTTGGATGGAATGTATTTAATATTTAGAATGCATGAAAAAAAAATCCATCATCAATGATTGTGAACGAAAGGCAAAATTCCTAAAAAAAAGTTTTAGTACTAAAACATTTTGACAGATTTTCGAGTGCCGTGTGTAATGTTCTATATTCTCAATGGAACATTTAACATTTTGCTGTTGTTTACTTGAGTCATATTGCAGTCTACACGTATTTCTTATGTGTGACTGCCATCCACTGGTCACACATATGATTACACCGTGTACCAAATAAATTTGCTTGGAGGTCGGTAAGCACAACCAGAATTATTAGGCGCACCGGGTTATAAGGCGCACTGTCGATTTAAAAAAAAAAATGAAAGGATTTTAAGTGCGTCTTAAAGTCCAAAAAATATGGTAGATCCCAAACAAAAGACTACTGCAGAGATGCTGGTTGCGTATACTGTAACATTAAGTAATAGGAGACCACATGACTTGTGATGGGACGTCTAACTATGAACATAAAAACATTGAAGCTTCCGGATGAGATACATAAAACACGCAGCTGAAGGGATGCAGCGCTCTGCAAATGACCTTCGCCGCCGGTTTCATTCAGGACCAGATGACCTTTTGCATGAGCTCTGAATCATTATCTGGGGGATGACCTTTCAAAAAACAAAAAAACCAATGAGATATTTAACCAAAGAAAGTTGCTGGCATATCAGCGAGGGAGCAACGAACGTGTCTCTGTCTGGTTAAGGGATCGGTTGGAATGATAACATGAGTGTGACTCGTGAAGCTTTTAAGTGAACAAAGTAAATTTAGGACAAAGATAAATGAAAAATTACAGTCCAGATAATCTGTCTAAAATATGCAAAATCCTTTTTTTTTCCTCCTGCATTGCCACACATGACGGTAATAGTGTGTGGCAATGTTCACTCCTCCTCCTCCTCATCATCCCATCCTTTCTCTCTTGTGGTCTCTCTCCCTCCACTAGCATCAAAGAGGTGCACAGCCTAGAATGAATGCACGTGTTAATCACCATCTCCAAAGAATTAAATGATCTCCAACCACTCCGACAATCCACGAGCAAAAGGAGAGCTCTCGGTATTCATGAGTGCCGTGCTGAGCATTTACATGCGGAACGGTGTCAAAACATTAAGTGGGAGGTTCAGAGAAAACGCTCCTTGCAGAAGATCAAAACCATTTCAGTGTTCAGTGAAAATTAGCTTTCCCATATGTCGCCACCTGCACTCGGCTAATACATTGCTTAGCCAAACTCAAATGTGCCGTTAATGGCGGACTCTCGGTTGCGTTTGGGTCGCGTGTTTGCGGTAGTCGTTTGCTCCAGGCTAGCTTGCATGCAGTAGTCTTTAAAGGCCTACTGAAATGAAATTGATTTATTCAAACGGGGATAGCAGATCCATTCTATGTGTCATACTTGATCATTTCGCGATATTGCCATATTTTTGCTGAAAGGATTTAGTAGAGAACATCGACGATAAAGTTCGCAACTTTTGGTCACTGATAAAAAAAAGCCTTGCCTGTACCGGAAGTAGCGTGACGTCACAGGTTGAAAGGCTCCTCCCATTTCCCCATTGTTTACACCAGCAGCGAGAGCGATTCGGACCGAGAAAGCGACGATTACCCCATTAATTTGAGCCAGGATGAAAGATTCGTGGATGAGGAACGTGAGTGTGAAGGACTAGCGTGCAGTGCAGGACGCATCTTTTTTCGCTCTGACCGTAACTTAGGTAGAAGCTGGCTCATTGGATTCCACACTCTCTCCTTTTTCTATTGTGGATCACGGATTTGTATTTTAAACCACCTCGGATACTATATCCTCTTGAAAAAGAGAGTCGAGAACGCGAAATGGACATTCACAGTGACTTTTATCTCCACGACAATACATCGGCGAAGCACTTTAGCTACGGAGCTAACGTGATAGCATCGGGCTTAACTGCAGATAGAAACAAAAGAAATAAACCCCTGACTGGAAGGATAGACAGAAAATCAAAAATACTATTAAACCATGGACCTGTAAATACACGGTTAATGCTTTCCAGCCTGGTGAAGCTTAACAATGCTGTTGCTAACGATGCCATTGAAGCTAACTTAGCAACGGGACCTCACAGAGCTATGCTAAAAACATTAGCTATCCACCTACGCCAGCCAGCCCTCATCTGCTCATCAACACCCGTGCTCACCTGCGTTCCAGCGATCGACGG